>NC_045805.1:28900267-29234027 GCF_009873245.2 Balaenoptera musculus | reverse complement strand
ATTATCATTATTAAAATCATCCAAAAGCTGGCAGTTTGGGTAGGGCACTGGGTTAGGCAAAGCGCAGAGAAAATAGCACTGACCCCGTTCCTGCTCTTTTGGGGAGGACTTACACTGTAATAGTAGGAGAAGAGTGGTAATGACACTGACCCCAAGGGTGTCCCCGCTTCCAAAAACGACCAGAGGAGTGTATCAGGCCACATATACCCTAATAATCATCAACATGTATTTAAAATATGTAATGAGACTTCTAGAGATTTTCCTTAGGGGACTACTGATATTACTATTGGCGTCTACACTTGAATCTTCCGGATGTGAATCTACTTATATTCCTTTTGATTCTGACCTATTTGAGGACAGGTATTAACTTAATCTCCCACAGCTGTTACGGTGTACTTTGAAAACAGTAGGTGTGGAGTATAAAATGAATGGAATTTCAGAATATTTGGCATCAAAATGTAGCCAGAGATTGACGTGTGGGTCAACTTAGTTTGAAAGCAGCTTGAGTCTGAATAAGCCAAGCCATTTTCTTAAACTGTTTTCCCAAAGGATTCCCACACACTCAGTGTTGACTAGGCAGTGACATACATGGAAATATCATTGTAATAATTGCCCATGAGGTTTTCTTAAATCCATTGTTATCTATATAATGTTCTAAATTTCCTACCCTTTGTCTTATCTAAATCGAACTTTTATTCCAGTAGAAATGAGAATTTACATGGTTATATAGCACCTACATAAAAATCAGTAATTTTGTTTTCATTATAAATAATAAGAATGACTTCCATCGTTATTGAGAAATTTTACCATTCACTTTCTCCACGCCCCAATTCAGGGACTTGTCTTCTGAAGTCTGGGTTATGAGACAGACCTCTTTACTAGTCTTTTTCTCATTTACAATCCATTGCTCAAAATGCTTCCAGAGAGATTGTCTAGAAACACAGATCAGATTCCGCCACCCATCCCTTGAACCTGCAGTAAAACCAAGCTCAGACTCGTTTCCACGGTCTTCAAAGCCCTCAAGATCTGACACCAGCGCTCTCTCTGAGCTCATCTCCATGAGCCATCGTTCTCTCCGGTGCACACTAGTCTATCTGCAGTTGCTCAAGTGACACTTTTACTCCTTCATGCCTTTGCTTTAGAACATCTGGTTCATCTTTCCTCTTGGCAGACTCTATACTGGCCTCCTCATCAGAATGAAATTTTCCTTTCTTTGTGATCCCATGGCCACTGGCTTTTACTCTATTTTATTCTTCTCCATTTTAGAGCTAGTTGTTTGTACGGAACACACCTGAGTTTGAATCTTGGACTGGCACATCCTAGCAGACCGAAACACCTTTGGACAATTCGTGTATTCTTTCTCAGTCATAGTTTTATGATTTTAAAGATGACATGATAATACCCACCTTGGAGAATTGTTTGCAGGATTAAATGAGATATACAGCACACACCACTGAATTGTGCTGTCTTTGACACTGGTGTTCATGTACCTGGATCACCTGGAGTGATATTCATGAGACCAGATTTCTGGGATCCCAGATCTACTGGATCAGAATTTATGTACGGGAGTGGGAATCAGAATTTAAAGGGCACCTCTGGTAGTTTTGACACTGGTGGTCCTCAAATCACACTCTGAGCAACATGCCTTAAATGATGTGTTCTTTCAGACAGACTTTGTCTACTTAACATTCACATCTTCAGGAGCACACTGGACCAGGCAGGTGTAAGAATATTCAGTGCAAAGATTACTGTAAACAATTAATTATTACAAATAATTTTTAAAAATTGAGTGCAAAAACAGCTGTCAGAATACTGAGTGCAATTGGCAGTTGATTTTTAACAAATAAACAAATACTGTTAGCAAAATGTAGAGCCCACTGGAGAAGGAGACCTAAGACATAATATAATCTATGTAAATTAAGAGAAAATAAAAAGAAAAGAACTTTTACAATATTTTTCAGATTAAAGATGACTTCAAACGCCTTCTCCATCCTAATGTCCAGACTGAAAGAACGAACCCCCTGAGTGACAGTCACCTCCTTATATTCCCTCTCTGTTTCATTCTGCTACCCAGAAGGATGCTTATGGATCTGGCCCCCTGAAATCTAGGAGGGAGTGGAGGATGTAAATCCAGATTGGACCACAATCCGTTTAAGAACAAGTGGCCGTAATGTAGAATGATCAAACATAATGCTGTTAGAATATTTCTCCACTGATTAAAAAAAAAAAGGTGTAATTTGTAGGGTTATCCTGGTATCGATGCCTCTAGGGAAACATGTACTTTACATATTTAACAGAGAGAGGCTTAGCTTTTGACTATATCATTTCTTCAGTTTTGACATCAAAAGGCTTGCAATTCTATATTGGGGAAAATAATGGGATTTACATGTCACCCTTATTCTGAGCTCATCTTATATTCTTATTATTCGGGGTTCCATGGCACTGCCATTATGGGTCTCTTTTTTCTTTCCTCCCTCCCTCCCTCTCTCCCTTCTTTCCTTTTTTTTTTCATTCTTTTTTTCTTTCTCAAGAAAATATGAAAGTTGAAATGTGCATGAAACATTTTAGGACTTCTAAACTTGAATAGTGTTTCTAACATACTCAGATTTATATTATCTAATATCTAATATATCTAATATCTAATGTAATCAGTTCAATCAGAATTTGAACTTCTGATGCTTGAAAATGTTGCAGCCCAAAGTGTTTTAACTTTTAGCTACAGTGAAGTTTGAGGTTTCTCTCATAGTACTCCTTAATAACATAGATACTAACATCCTAGCCACTCACTACTTTTAATTCTGAGAATCTCAAAAGGTCTTAAGGCCCACATTTTCTGAGAAATACTTCTAAGCTGAGAATGAGGCTATATGGTAGGAAAACTGCCACTAACCAGCTGAGTGAACTTGAGAAAGCCAGGTAACTCTTGTTATTTTCCTTACCTCCCTTATAAGTAAAGGAAAATGCTCCCTACTTCATGTCCAGTTTTGAAATCCTATTGTTATAAAGCCATATGGGAGTCCTGCTCCCATATGGAGGGGTCTGAGGGCGCCTCCCTATTTTTATATAGCATTGAGCTGAGGATTAAAAGTGAATCCGAATTCCACCTTAGGGGCATGTTTCTCCACCTGGGCCAGGAGTTTACAGTAGTATTCCAGGGGATACTTGAAGCCACAGCGTTGGCTGAATCAGAAGATTTGGAGGGAAAATCCATTATTTTTATCTTGGAAAAAAAAATCACAGGGATATCAGGGGATAGAAGGGGAAAACTACATGACAGTCTAAAACAGAACTTCAGTACTTTCAGGCAGTGACAAGCTCACGCCACATTTTTCAGGCTTTGTTCTCTCCTCGGGACCTGTGAGTTCATCCTCCTGGAACCGGAACCCGGAAGCACAGTGCAGTTTTCCAGGGACAGGTGAGAAGGAAGAGAGGGCCCCGCAATATCAGGTCGAAACAGAGTTCACTGAGACGTGAGTCAAGGAGGTGACCTCATCCTGTTCCAGAAGCTGCTGAGGTGTCAGCCCCCTTTATCCTGAGGGAGCCTGTTTGGAACGCACCAGTCCACAGCCTTTCCCTTCTGCAGAGGATGGGCACCAGGGACACACACATTTTGATTCTAAGTATAACCTCTGACTGTGCAGCCATGGGAAACAGACCTCTTGGAGCATCAAGCTGGACGGCAGGTGGGAAGAGCCGAATCTGGAAGATGTTCCTTGGGGAGGGAAATTATGGGACAAAATGGATGTGCAAAATGGGGTGGAATGGCTGACTCCTGTCTCCTGGACAAGACTCCCAACTGGGAGCTGGAGACTTGACTCAGAAGACAGAGAACAGGAATCTGGCTCTCTTATTTCACGCCTCTCTGTTGGTCAGATTCTCTAACTTCTAGGCAGTGGTTTTTAAAGTCTTTTCAACAACAGAAATCCTTCTTTGAATCAAATCTTATGCAGGAGCATATATCTGGGTCTCGTATGAGACCAAGATGAGAGTAGAGTAGTTCTGACTAGGGGGAAGGGGTAGGTGGGCACTGGGGAGGGTGGGTGCACCCTGGTCTTCTCCTCCCTGCCCATCCCTCAGGGACTCCGGAGCACCCCGGGAGGCGGATTCCTCCAAGTAGAACTTCAACCTCAGTGTACTGAAAGGACACTCGTAATCACAGGAAGAGCCTTCTGGAGCAGCAGTGGATTTGGTCGTAATGGATTTGGTCTGACTCTGGAACCTTAGGAATTTGGGTCTGAAAACCAACTTGTCATCTGTAAGTGCTGTGACCTTTGGCACATTATTTGCCCCTCTAGGCTTCAGAGTCTTGATCTGTAAAACAAGGCTAGCAACTGTATCCTCTTGGTTAGGTTGACAGGAGAATTCAACAGATAATGCAGGTAACGCATTCAGCAAAGACCTTAAGTAAGTACCTGAGAGATGATGTTACCATTGTTCTTACCCCAGATATTGCTCTAATTATTAATATTATCTCAACAATGAAACTGTTGGAAGATGCCGCCTCAAGGGCTGTGTTGGGAAAGACTCGCAGGTGTGATGTGGAGGAGGAGACCCGTGAGTGTCAGCGGTGTCTGCCGTGGGCGTGCGATGGAGGGAGTGATGACCCAGGGCCCGTGACTGCCACCCTAACTTTATGGGGAGATTGGGACCCTGGCCCTCCTCCCGCATGCCTGCACGAGGAGATGCTCCAATACGTATGGAGAATAAAGTGGCGCGCTGGACACATGTGGTGGAGCCACCACAGTGGCCCCAGATGGTTTCAGTGCAAGAGGATAAATGATCTCTTCTTCTCAGAGGCTACTGCCCTCACCGCCAGTGAGCCGGTGGAAGGTCAGGAGGCCAGCCAAGACCAAACTGTCCTCGGATGAGCAGAGACAGTGAAACTGGAGGCTCAGGCCTGACCCTTGGGCGCTTTCTTTCTGTGTGGCTGATATGATAGAAAGTCACCCCCATCCTTAGAAGCCAAGTGGAGCCAGTAGTACCAGGTCCAGGGGGAGGGAAACGAGTGGGCAGCATCCCCTGAGCAGTTTCAAGGGTCTAATTCAGCTCATCAGGGCCAGAGATTTGGAGTTGGAGCTCCAAACAGTGTTAAAGTGTGTTGGTTTTGCTGAGCCATTCGTCATCAAGGATTTGAGAGCTGGGGCAGGAGGCCACTAGGTAGAGATTAAGAAGTTCAAGATCCAAGCCAGCCCCCTTGACGTACAGGGTGCCTTCTACCCTGAAGCTCCAATGCCGTCCTCATGGCCTCGTCAGACGACCAAGTGCCAGTCCCAAACCAGGCACTTACCAGGAGTCCCCAAGGGCAGGCTGAGGGTCCAATGTGGCTTGTGATCTCATGTGACTGTCCCCCATCCCAGGCCACCGTATGTGGCTTTCTCTCTCTCCCACAGACTTCACCATGGGGCCTCAGAATAGACTCCTGAATTTTTACACAGCTTACTTCATTTTCCAGCAGAATGAGATACAACGGCTGAAGGCAGCCTGGGAGGAAGGGGCACTCCTCGAAGAGGTCGCAGGGTCACTCTCATAAGGTGAGCGTTGAGAAGCCTCATCCCCAAGTTCGTGTTCCCCGTGCTGGCTCATGGGATGTGCATATTGCTGGACACTCTCTCGGTCCGCACTGCCCAGCCTGCTCCTTCCACTAACTCTAAACAGAGTCTGTGACTTCGCTCCTACCCGTGTGGGCCAGTGGAGTTTAACCGAGGCTGGAGTTTAATTTAAGGCACAAAGCTGCCTGCTGTCTAGGGATCTCTGAAGAGAGCGGGGACCTTAAACCTTTCTCAAATGTGTCCTGCAGACAGATCCAGTTCATCACGTCACCTCCTGCCTGACACTCCGGTCCCTAATTATGGGCAGGGTAACTGAAGTATCCATGACAGGCAGGGTTTTAAAATCCTTTCCCTGACGGAGCTACCTTCCCAGGAAAGTGACCTGACTTGACTTCCCTCACTGACTCTCTCTCTGGCTCAGTCAAGGCTGAATCCTGCTTAATTTAGGAAATTCGAAGTCTATCAGCCTGTTTAATGTTAAACGATCACTGACATGGTATTACCTTTCTGAGAGCTCAATGGGGTTTGTGAGGACCCTCCCCCGAAAGGCTTAGGGAGATAGAGCCGAGCCGGGCAACATAATCCACTGATGCCATAAGGGTGATGCATGTGCCCTGACCACGCTCCCCTAAAATGCAAACTGCACTTTCGAGGCACTTATACGATTCAGGAATAATGCCTCTTCTATGCAGAATTCCAGAAGGCAGCCAATCTAGCAAACTGTGCTCAGAGCCTTGTGCTATGTCAGCATCTGTGCACAGATGTTCAGCCTTTTTGCAGCCCTTCTCTTGGAACGTCCGGGTAGGAGGCATCTGTGAGGGAGGGGGTTACATGGATTTCCCCTGCAGGAGTTCTCGCAGCCATTCACAAATGGCTACGCACAGATTTCCTAAGGTTTAGTCAAATTCCTTGAACACAATGGGAGTGCTCCCACCTGACCTTCCCTCTGCCTGGAATGTTTCTTCCCCAAAGATCAGAAAGGCATGTGTTCTCCTGTTCCCAGAACTTGACTCACATACCACCCACTCAGGGCTGCCTTCCTAGGCCGCCTTATTGAATTTTCAACTCCTTCCGCAAACCCTACATGTCCTATCTCACATCACCGTGGCCCGTCTGTCTATCTGACATAATACTTATGTGTGTATCAACCTCCTCCGTGAGCATGAGCTCCACATGGGCAGAGATTGGTCTGGTTCATCACTGCTGTGTCCTCAGCACCTAGGACAGCACCCTACAAGGTGTTCAATAGGTCTTCACGCAATGAATGGATTCTACTCATGGAAATCCTGCAATCCATGCAAGGGAGCTGCTCAGAGAAAGAATGACAGTGCAGTCAAAAATGCATCCCACAAGAGGGGCAACGTGGAGGGAGACTGAACTCAGCTCTGAATAAAACTCACACCACCAAAGGCCAAACAAAGCCCTTTCCTTGAACCCCGTGTCCTTTCATGGCCGATTTCTGTATAGCTTGGGAATATTTTAGAGAGAAGAGAAAGCAGGATCACCGCCCAAGCTCTGACGCCAAAGAGCCTTGTCAGCCAAGATGCACTTGAAGCTGAAAGGTGGGTTCTGTGGATGTGTTCATTCCTCCCGGTATTGAGTGTTCTGGCTCTAAGGGCTTCACGTTTTTTAATTTTAAAAGTGTGAGCATTTGGCTTCCCTTGCCAGGTAGTCATGAGCAAAGGTGAAATAATGTGCGTGGACAAGCTCTCCTGGAAAATCAACAAGCACGCAGAATTGAGAGGCGTTAGTGAGCAACACCCACCCGAGTCCTGAGCCACGCACTCTCCCCACGGCAGGGGCTCGGTCGTGGGGCTCCTCGGCTTCGGCGCACCTACCGTGGCCAGGAGGGAATCCAAGAAGCTGCCGGAAAAGACAGTGCCAGTGGCAAAGGACGTGCTGAGGTGCAGGCTCATTCCCGAGAAGTCTCCTTCCATCCCACCGAGCTGTTCAATAAAGTGCATGTTGGAAGGATTTTCTGCAAGTGAAAGAGGCAAAAAGGAAAGGCGGGCAGACAAGACGAAGAATACAGGACTTCCGGACCAGGCAGGCCAAGGAGGGACCATCGCTCAAAGGATTTGATGCCTACTTTAGGGTCCAAGTGGGACCTGCCTCAACTTCAGTATATAGTTTTTTCTTTCCAAGTATTAATATCTTCATCCCTTGAAGATGGGAAGCCCGCTTGGGGACCTTCATCATCAAGGAGATATCCCTGTACCTCAGGCTCAGTTTCTCCAAGCAAGTGTCCTGAATGTCACCCTTTATGATTTAACTTTCAAGACAGGACACTTCTGGAAGAAAAAGGGGCCACTTTACATAATCGCACAGGGACAAGAGACATAAATGGGACATCTGCTCACCCCCGTTATCGTCTTTTTCTCCATATACTACGTCATAGGTGGCGTGGTATTTACTTGGGTCCTTAGAGTTATTCGGGCCC
This sequence comes from Balaenoptera musculus, assembly GCF_009873245.2. Taxonomy (NCBI): domain Eukaryota; kingdom Metazoa; phylum Chordata; class Mammalia; order Artiodactyla; family Balaenopteridae; genus Balaenoptera; species Balaenoptera musculus. Next base: position 29,226,038 of record NC_045805.1, on the reverse strand, counting down.
AGAACGGGTTAATCAGTGCCTCTCAAAATTTAATGCGCCTAAGAATCAACTGGGGCTCTTGTTATAATCTAGATCCTGATCCACTGGGTCTGAGGTGGGGCCTGAGAGTCTGCATGTCCAACAAGCCTGCAGACGCTGCTGCTGCTGCCGATTCATGGGCTACGCTTTGAGCAGCAAGGGCTTCAAGAATCACCCTCATCAGGCCAGTGCAGCAGTGGGCAAATCATCCCTTAGCAAACCTACGCTGGCCCCAGGCTGCAACTCAGACCCCCTGTAGGCAGCCTCTGCAGTCAGTGAAATCGGTCATTTCTAAGAGGACAGCAGAGGCGCTGATTGCCTTCGTTCCAAGACTACTGCTTCAAAAATGTTTGTATAGAGAATAGCATTGGAAGATAGTGATATCTCCTACCAGAGCAAAGGGAAGGCACGCTTCCTGCCCATCATAAAAGATGCTGGTTCCCGAAGCTCAGGGTTCCTCTCTTACAAAGCAGTTCATGGTGGGTCCAGGTATCGCTTGGACCTTTTCATGTCCCCCTGTGGGAACTAGGGCTTGGGAAGCCAGCACAAAAATGATGATACTCTGGCTACTGCTAGTGATGTGAGTGATAAACTGTTCATTGTCTCTGACCCAGTGGTCTCGCATCTTCTGTCCACATCCGTGAAACTGGGCAGATTAACCTGTTAGTCTGCAAGCAGCATTAAGTCTTAGACCCTTCAAACTTCTTGACCGTCATATTACAGATCCAAACAAATCTACTGGACATACAACTCAGAGTACGTTCCTAACTAAGACCGCATTAGTCTCTAATTCTTAAAATTATTCCTTAGTACATCCGGGGGAAGTGACAGACTGCTGGTATTAAGGAATCATTTTCTTCCAAGAACTACGCATCTTTATAAAAGATGAAGGAGGTATGACTAGTATCAACCCACATTTCCTATGCGCACATACATTCCTCTTGTTGCACTGCCAACCCTCCACACACACACACACACACACACACACACACCCCAGGAGCCTTTGTCCAGATCTTGCTGTGTCATCCTAAACCAGTGGCCTCAGCATTCCCAGACATTTTCTTGCAGGCCACTGTACACTCTGTACCAAAGTGCTGGCCATCAGACCTGCAGCTCTCATGTCACTGTGACCCTTTCTTGCTGGCCAAAGAACGAAAACTGAGTGAGCTGGCAGGTGATTTGTTAGGCTAATTTGACAGGCGCTGCCTGGTGCCAGAAAGTCTTTCCTTGAACAAAGCTGCACGTCCCTGGAGAGAGACCAGATGCATTTCTGAGGCCGGTGAGAAGCTGGCTGGTCCCTCCTGACCACTCTAACTTACATGACAGTCCTCTGATCAATGTCCTCAGTGTACATACACCTCAGAGTCAGAGATGGCTCAGAAGGGTAGCAAAATAAAAATGAAATATAAATAAGAACTGCAGCCAACAGCTTTAGGGTGGTTACACATAGGCTGGCAGGTACGAGTCAGGCTCAAGGGATCTGAGACCTTCAGAGGTGGATTTGGAGAGCTGCAGTTCTGGGATCCAGGGTGGCTAGACTGTCGCCCGCCTGCTGCACTGCCACTCCCAAATCATGTGGTGGTGTCCCCTACTGGTTCCTCTCTACGTCTGCCTGCTTCATTTCTGGGACTATGAGGTCTGCTCATCTAGTTTGGTATAAATCTCCCTCAGCCTCCACATGCTGAATCATAAAAATCCCGCTAAAACGTTTGCTACGCTATGGAATCGAGTCAAATCTCACGCCCAGGAGCAGCTTTGGAGATCATCTTTGAGTTGGTCCAAACTGTGTTAAAGGTACCACTCCCTCTTCGGTAACTTGCCTTTTTCTCACCAACTATTATCAGTATTAAATCCCAGTGTCTACCCTGGTGACTCACAAACAATGCACACAGGCACCTGCCTTCCCTGCCCTTCTTGCTGCCCCCAGGGCTCCTCACGTCTAGGAGAGTTTCATATACGTGCATTTTCCATAAGGTGCTGATGAGAGGTAAGAGCTCATCCTGTTATTTCTGCATAGGGAGTATTTCCATTTTAGAAGAGCACCGCTCAGGGCTGGGATTAAGAAGACACAGGGACACAAAATTTAAAAACCCCAAGAGTGAGCCTTTCCTTAAAGTCTACACCCTGGGGCCCTCACTTGCCTCACTCTAGTGCCTGCCCTGGTAGCACCGCAGGAGAGGAAGACGTCTGATGGGTAGAGAAGTTGGTTTAGGGAGAGCCTTTCTTGCAGTTTTCAAATCCATGTCCCCTCCCCTGGAAGAACGGAGAAGGCAGGAGCTACTCCTGCAGCCTGACACCCAGATATGACAGGCTCTGCTGGAGGATGTCACCAAAGAGGTAAAAGCCCAATATAACATCCAGTCAAACACATAATGGTCTCTGGGCCCCATTCGGGTCCTCAGTCCTTTGACTGTGGATCCTAAAGACACCCTGGGGACATCATATACAGATACAAAAACTTCTCCCTTGAATTCTGTCCTTGAAACACGACTTACTCAGTTCGGTGAGGATGGGGATCCTTCGGTACTTGGATTTCCCGGGATTGTCACCGAAGCACCGAGTACACTCTGTAGACACAGACAGCAACAAGGGAGGAATGAGATGGATAGATGCAAACGAAGTGGCTTGCGACACAGACAAGGATGTGGAAGTACACCGTGGCGCTTGGTGCTTTATCTTAGCAAAGTGACTCTCATGCCCAAATCCCAAATCTTTCTCTATATTTAGAAAAACAATGGCCTCAGCCTCTCCTTTCCAGAAGTTTGGTGTGTGTGTGCGTGTGTGGGTGGGAAGGATGTTTTCTAAATGGCACTTCAAGTGAATTACAAAAAGGGTGACGTTCTCCCTGTAGATGCTTATCGGCAGCCTAAGTTACATCCAATTATTCTCTACCGACTGGGAGTGCCGGGTGACGGCTCAGGAAGGCAGTGCCTCAAACCACATCCACTTGCTTGTGGAACTTTCAGGAAACTGTGAATAAATAGGAGGTGCTGCCCCAGGAGAGCTTGTGGAGACACAGCGACTGGCTTCCTGGCTCCTGGTGCTTCTGCCTCTTTGAGATCCTCTCTGGGCTGAGGGTCTCCTTCTTCTTCAGCAAGACTGTCTCTGCCTCCCAATCCTGGCTGGCCTCCCCAACCCCTAATGTCTTGGGAGTTCCTTAAAGACTGGGCTGGGAGGTCACGGGGCCTCTGTCTTCGCATTCAGTTCCTGCCTTAGGAGGTGAGGCCCTTCATCTCCCTCTGCGAGCCTGGAATCCCAAGGAGATTCCATGCCCGGCTCTGGTCTGGAACACAGCCCTAGCACGCGCGGACAGGTGAGGAGTTTCAAAAACAAGGATGACCCCAGAGTTTTGGTCTCCAAGTTAAACCCCCCCAGAAAAGGTAAAGAAAGAAAAGGGAAAAGAGAAAGAGGAAACTAGGATCCTGATTTTTTTTAAAAAAACAACCAAACCAAACCAAACACATGATGATCTCATCAAAAGTTATGCTTTAAAACTACTGGTTACCTTTCTTGAACTTTTCTGAGAATGCTGTGTATGTAACAGGGAAATAATACTGTGAAAGTTAACATTCTGCTTGTCATTCAGATTCTCTGCTGCCTTGAAGAAGGTGAAATATGTGGAGGGTCTTTTGTTTCCCAAGCCAGGTAAGTGGTAGGGGAGGGTGGGTGAGATGAGCGAGTGGGTCAGACAGACAGCCTGAGAGACAGACAAAGGGACGGGGGTGGGGAAACTGGCCACTGAGATGGGGACGGGGGAAAGAGGAGATCCAAAGGGAGGTTTTGTTCCCAGATAGAATGCTATGCTCTACAATATAGTAAGTTCCCTACATACAGACGAGTTTCATTCCGAGAACGCGTTCATAAGTCCAATTTGTTCATAAGTCCAACAAAGTTAGCCTAGGTACCCAACTAACACAATCAGCTATATAGTACTGTACTGTAGTAGGTTTATAATACTTTTCACACAAATAATACATAAAAAAACACAGAAAATAAAGAAATCCTTTTTTATCTTACAGTACAGTACCTTGAAAAGTACAGTAGTACAGTACAATAGCTGGTATACAGGGGCTGGCATCGAGTGAACAGGCAAGAAGAGTTACTGACTGGAGGAGGGAGAGGAGGTGGGAGATGGCAGAGCTGAAGGATCATCAGCAATAGGAGACAGAGGGCAAGCTGCCATTTCCCTCACGCCTGACGCTGATGGCACAGGTTCTGGTTCCTTGCTGGAACCAGATGCACGTTCTCATCTTTGGAAGTTCGCAACTTTAAGGTTCGTATGTAGAGGACTTACTGTATTTACCACCTCTTCCATCTCCCCAAGAAATATTCCGTAAAAGAGCCACTTCTTGTTAACGCAGAGTAGAGGTGAATGCATTTCTGATTGCCACTAAAATTCTGAGTCATGCTTTCAGGTAGATTCACGGTAAACACGGAAGCGCCACAGGAGGAGCCCAACACGTGTAGTTTACAGTTAGAACAAGAAATGGCCTTAGGACTTTAGCAAAACCCTTTAGCTTCAGGTGAGGAAACAGAAGCCCCGGGGGCTAACCTCGTCCACACATCTATTGAAGAGGAGGGTTTGCGTGGTGGCTAGAGACCACATCTCCAAACTCACTGGGAAATCTTACTGCTGATGGGATCTGAATACCTTCAACTGTTTTTCCTAAACAAACTTCTGGGATTTTCATAATGCAGGGAGACTTGGGGGAAATGAGATTCTACTTTATTCTCAGAAACGTGCAAGATGCTTTATCTGCTTTAGGTACCTTTCCTTCCTTCCTTCTTTCCATTCTCGTTTCCTTCCTTGCTATCCTCCTTCTACAAATCTTTAAAGAGTATCGACTGCAGACTAGGCCTATGAACAGTCCCTGTCCCGGTTACATGCCATATGCTGCAAATACAAAATGTTTTCAGATAGCGATGAGTACTGTGAAAAAACCCAACTTTCAGGGGCTAGTGAGTGACCTGGGGAGGTGACCTCAGATAGGGTTTGAAGAGGCTTCTCTGACATTGGAATGTCATCCTGAGTGATGAGCAAAAGCCATCCAGACAGAGGGAATGGGATAAGGAACTTAAGGCAGGAAAGAGCCAGTATAAACAGACTGGAGGAGGAGGAAGTTCGGGCTCCCTACTGGCCTGCAAGACCCTACATGATTTTCCTGTAATTGTCATGAGTCACCATTACAGGGTCTAAAGGAGGAAACTGCCATTATCCAGTAAATATTTGTAAAAGATCCCTCGGGCTGCTGTGAGCTGGGAGGTAAGAACGATACCACAGTGCCCTCAAACCTGTGAATTAAGTCAAGTTAGACCACCTTTGAAGATGAGGAAACTGACTAAGGGTCTACATGCTTTGCCCAAGGCTACATGGTTTGTAAAGGATGGATGGGTTTTCACACCCCAACTGGCACCAAGCTCAAAGCCCATGCCCATGCCCTTTATATATTATATATGTATTAAAATACATAAGGTTTGGTTGACAATTTCAATAAAATATTGAGATCAGTTTCCCTCAAAGGGGAAAATTCTCCTTTGAGCTGCACTTTGATTCCAGTTCCCTCTAATAACGGGCTTGGAATATCCTGACTTTCAGAGTCAAATGTTCTTACTGGATAGAGACAGATTCACATCAGCTGATGTAACTGCATAAATATCTGCTCTGACACTGGCTGGAGGACAGCGACAGAATTTCCGCCTTAACTCCATCTTTTCTGGTAGAGCAACGGTTAATTTGAATATGTGTCAGATCATAGCCTGGGTACATTTTACTAATGTCAATATTTTTGCTACCTAGTAGTACACAGTATTATACCTGAAATTCTTCCAGGCTGGCAGGGTGCTATTACAAAAGATTGCTTAATTGTAGATTACTACTGTACGTTTAAATTTCAGGAGCATATTAAGTTGTCAGACTTAATTACTGTTATATGTTTAGATTATGCCACAGATTATTTAGTTCAGTACCTAGGTTTGCCAACCTGTTCTTGTGACGTGACAGGGCAGCAATTAGAGCATCAGTGAGAAACCTAGTTTTCCACGGGGATGTCCAGGAGGCCTGGTCCTTTGGAGAGCCCTCCTTCTTGCTGTCCCCCCACCTCCACCATCCCTTGGTGAACCACTGTATGGAACAGCCTTGGTGGTCCTAGATGGGTTTTACGTGTAACCTTGTCATGACCATGAAGATATGGGAAAGCCCGCTGAGCCCACAAAAGGCTCAGCAGATATGGCAGAGTGAGAGCTCTCAGTTTTGGTCCTATCGACATTTTGCACCTGTGCACCGTAGCATATTTAGCAGCACCTCTGACTTCTACCCACTAGATGCCAATAGCACCCCCCAAGTGGTGACAACCAAGGCTGTCTCCGGACATTGTCAGACAATCTCTGGGGTCAAAACCGCCCCTGGTTGAGAACCACTGTCTCAGAAGAAGGGAAAGAAAATGGCTCAGCGTGGAAGATGTTTTCTCCCTCCTGGCAGAATTTCACAATCCTTTATACTGATAATTCTTGGAGGTGGGCATTCCCATTGCCACCTGCTTGGCATGCTGCAAGAGGAGTATTAGTATGAGATAGGAAGAATGGTTAAGAGAACCAAACAGGCTTCCCTGAAGGTTGGGAATTTCTACATGCAAACTCCAGGTAGACTCCTGTGATGCCGGAGTAATGGGTGAGGTTTCTGAGGGACAGTCCTTGGCTATTCCTATGTGCTCAGAATGTGACTTTACCACTGCTACCTTTGTTAGGTAGCACAGGAGAGCCTGTCTGGACCTCTATTTCCTGTCACACAAATGGGTATGATGACATCCACACAAGGAAAGGGGCCAGGTCTACACAGTATGTTCTTCCCTAAACTTTCCCTTTTGCCCTTGGGGAGAGCACCTACTCATACTGCATGATGACTCACATACTGTGACATTCTTTCATTTCCTCTTCCTTCTTCCCAACCCTTTTCCCCTCTCTCCTGTATTTCCTCCTACCAATCCTGTCAGTTTAGCAGAGTATGTGACACATATAAAATCAATATACTTTTGTTGAATGAATAAATGAATAAGTGAAAGGATGAGAATCACCAGATATAAAAGAAACCAGAATTAAAATCATAGGTTTATATTTTTTTAGCCTGTATAGGATGTGAGATTTAAAAAAATGATAATAGGAAGGACAAGTCACCCGATGATTAGCTAGGTGGCTTACGGTGTCGTCAGCTGATTACCCTCTGCTTTTACTGAGCGGGCATTTTCATTCGTACATTGATGATACTGCCTACACAGTGAATACTTTTCTGTCCAGTTTTAGAAAGTTGCAAGCATGATGCAAACACACACACACACACACACACACACACACTCAACCCGCACACAAATCTTGTGTAAATCTGAGTGACCCTAATTGCTAAGGACTGACATGCAGAACACAGAGGCATTTTTATGCATCTTCAGATTAGCTGAGCAGAGGTATGGCTCACACTTCCTTAGTCGGGATTTTCAATGCACTTTGATATTCAGGAAGTGCTCTGCTATTATTATTATTTATTTATTTGCAAAACACCCTGAAATCCTGGGTGCTGAGCGGTGTTTGGTTGTTTAGTGAGGGTCTGTGAAGTAGCTGGCTCACCCACCAAAGTTCACCCACCAAAGACTGGACTAGATTATTTGTAGTCTAGTCCACAAATAGTGTGGTAGAATAGTGTTCTTCATCCTCTCAATCACAAAACTAAGAATAGTAACTTGAACACCTACAGGATCCAATGAGAACCGATTAACAATAATAATACCTGTTGTTAATGATAATAAAATACCAATGGCTATGCTCACTGATATTTGATTCATAACAATAACAGCACTTACAACTCCATGATCGTCTTTAACATGGGAAAAAAACAGTGTTATGTGCGTTCCATTTAGAAGATGGACATCATTTTTCATTTGACTAGGATTCCCAAGGACTGAACTGTCCACTAATTCTAGTACAGAATTCTCAGAGCTGGACGGGATTTTACAGGTCATCTGGCCCAACCTCTCCTCCTCTCCATCATTAAAGTTTTTCAGAGAGGAGTTAATTCTTCCTGATCCCATTCTCTCTAGCCTCTTCCCGCCAGGGTATTGTTCTTACGTGGCTCTGAGGGTGTCTGGGCTGAGCAGCTAATCCGAAGTGATCCGATGTTGAGTGTGGCCATGATAGGCTCCATGTCCACCAAGGTCGGGCTGCTGGCTGACTTAGATGGCGAGGATAAGACAGCACACATGGAACATTCCTCTATGTTGACTGCATGGAGGTCTCCAGAATAGAGCGCAGATCCCTATTGAGAGAAAACCGGGTAGATGGTGGTGGCTTTTTGTGGATGATGCAAGTTTTTGAGCCAAAGCCTCCACTGACTTGGTTTTAAGACTTAGTTACCTGATATCTGACACTTTTATCCTTATCATTCATGAATACCTGAGCGTGACTAAATTTTGCAGATCCTTTCTGAGAGCAAGTCTGGATGAGACAGAGTGGAGTGGAAAGAGGGGAGCCTAAACCCACTTAGATGATTCAAGTGGAAGAAAAGAATCAGAGTAAGGGTAGCAGTGGTGAGGGGAAACAAAATCACAGAAGGTCCAGATCTAAAAGCCAATTCTGCGTCCTCACAGTTTTGCTTGTAGGTGACTGCATTTGTACCCTGGATTAATTAGCAAAGTGGCAGTTGCTTCTTTCCTTTGGTGGAGAAATAGGGATAGATCTGATCCCACCATTAGGTGGCTGAGATGCTAACACTGGCAATTTCTAACGCTAGCTGGATCTGGAGACTCCTGCTCATTTTCTTTCCTCCTTTTCTACGGACTAAAATAAGTGGTGGTGCAGGGACATTTATGGTGACATTTACAAAAAACAATTTGCTTCTTGAGACAACCGTTTCTGAAGAATATTCCTAATCTGTTGCTAGCATTATTTCTTGAAAAATCAAAAGTTTTGGTGCATTTCACACTGCATATATATATTAATCCAGGGAAATGGTGGCATATAATGAGATACAGTTCCATGATGGTTCAGAGCAAATACAATTACAACCACAATGCCACATATGCATAATGGATCCATTTCTCAGAATTCCTCCTTTTCATACATCTGTCAAGGACTACGTGGCATTATGTGTTCCATAAAAGGCGAGTCTCCAGAAAAGATGAGAAAGTTAGAGCACAAAGGCTGGCTGGTATCAGCTTAGGCTTAGCCATTAGGTCAGAATCGGACTTAGAAATGCAAAGAAACTCTATTACATAAGAAATGCAAAGAAACTCTATTACATAAAGACCATAAACATGGTTAGTGACATAAAATATGAAATATGTCTGGATTTAAACCCTAGTCCTGCTACTTACCTGCCGTGTAAACTTGGACGGGTTGCTTACTCTCTCTGTGCCTAAAGTTCAGCATCTTTAAAATTTATACCATGGGGTTATTTGGAGGGTTAAATGAGTTAATACGTGCAAAATGCTTAGAACAGTTTCTGGTACCAGTAAGCACTGTATAACTGCAAGCTATTACTGATTTATTATTATTATCATTATTAATCCTAGTACTGTTAGTATTATTATCATTATAAATATTCACTATCCCTTACTGTGACACTTACAGGCAGAATGTATATCTGGGGAAAATTCTGGAGAAATCGCCATTCTCTCTGCAGGTAATCCAGAGACCCAACGAACACAATGTCCTTCAGCTCCTGACGGGTATAGTTGCTAGCTCTCAATGGCATTACAAAATTCCGAAGCCCCATCAGTGTTGAGTGGGCATCTCCAAAGACACATGCCACGATGTGGTTCCGAAACTCATGTTTTGACTTCTCAGTTCGTTTCTAAGCATAAGCAGGCCAGAGTCTGGTCATTTTTAGAAACAAGATGAGAGTCCCTTAAAGAGGGCTCCTTCCCCACATCCCAACTCTTCTAGGTCTTTACATTCACACTAGCACTTTCATAAGGATGATCGGATTTTGCAAACTACTCATAAAAAACATGGAACTTATCCACTATGGGACAATTAAGCTATGTATCTTTTCCGGGAGTTCCTTCTTATTTCACTTTTTCCAGTTCTCTATCAGCCTGGAGTGCCTCAGTGCACTCTCAGATCGGCATCATTGAAATCGTGAAATCATTGAACCAAATGGGGAAAACAGCTCTCATTTTCATTACATGTTTTTAGCCTCGTATGTGCTATAGTACGACTCACTGAAAAACTAAAACATTCCAAATCCCATTGCTAAACTTGTCTTCTAGTGAGCCCTGAAAAACCCCAAGTTGTACAACATGCTGCAGTTTTCAGTGGATTTTCATACATATGAAAATATATATATTAGCTTGAACCATATAAAACTGCCTTATTTCTGGGTCAAAAATGGTTGAATATTGGCAATTTCATATGGCCCCACCTACTATACTGCCCAGATTCAATAGATTCCAGAGTTGAGAAAATTTATCAGGAAAAGTGCACAAAATAAATGTGAAGGTTACAAAAGTTCCATTTGATCCCAGACATTTCAATATGTCTCATACTCTTATCAGCATGGCCAATTTTTAACAGCTCCCCTATACTTTTAAGTTGAAGACAAAATAATATATGTGACGGATATTTAGATTAGGTTTCCCCACATTCATAGAGACCTTTAAAAACAATAAGTGTAGCGTTTAGAGAAAGGAATGATATTCCTGTAGGAAACTTATTTTAAGTCTCTGTGATTGATTTCAGGGAATGAGTTGATGTCTTACTCTCCCGGTGCTACGATAGGTAGAATAAGCACGGATTTTGTACTCTGGTAGTCATGAGTGTATGACCATAAACAAACTAGTTAACCTCACTGACCCCTAATTTCTTTGTTTAAATGGTTTAAAAATAAATAAAAGTTAATTCTTTCGTGGAAATTAAATAATATATTGAAAGTTCAGCGCTCGGCTCCTTAACGGTTGTTCAATAACTATTTAATCAAATCTGAATCTCACTGAATCCCTAGATTTTCAGAGGAGGACCCTTGGAAGCTGGTAGAGAACTTGTTAAATATATTTACAAGCACTTCCTGTTTGAGTGTGTTCTACCTTCCCAAGCACACGAAGATTCAGGATATTTCAAAGGGATGTATCATTCATCCTTATGCCAGTTTTTTGCTGGGTTAAAGGACAAGCTTCTACGAAACAGGGGCTGTTGAAATCTAACAGGATAAATAAGTCACACCTGACATCTCAACAATTAGAGTTTGTCCAATTAGCATAGACTGGGAAATAGCATCGTTTGTCCAATTAGCATAGACTGGGAAATTCCAAAGGGAATGGCCCTGTGCAGGGGGGAAACGAAGCTACTTGTCTGGAGAGCCTTTCTAGAGAGTGATATGAATCTTAACCAAATCTATTGAATAATTGTCTCTGGCTAATTCGGTTAGTTTTAACTTGAATAATGAAGCCTCCAACAGTATTTAATGTAACAGGCCTGAAGTCCAGAAATTGCTCTTCTAAGTAGACCTAAACAATTAGGAACGAGATACATGGCAGAGTGCAATTAATGGGCACAGCTAGAGAGGCAATTTCTCCAAGGAACTGCAGCACAAAACTGTCTCCCAATTGAGAAAGATGGTGGCTTTTGGGGGGAAGGGGAGGATGCACTATGTGCTCCAAGTAACAAATCGACAACTTCCATTTGACTTTTCTGCAAACCAAACCAAGTTCAAAGTTGGCCCAAATTTTGTAATCGGGACATTTCTCCTCTACAGTCACAGTTTCAAAACTCTTAGGATTTCTTAAGCTAAAAGCCCTTCTAAATTTATCAGAAGACTCAGCTGGTGTTCTGAACTATATTCCACATAGAGTTGCTCTATCACAGCAACCTGTCTGCGGGCTCAGTAAATAGGGTATAAGAAAATGTCTGCTATTGCCATCTCTTGGTCTCTTGGATGCTTCCATCTGCAACCCCCTCCCAACCTTTCTAAAGATTTCCCTCCCACTGGAAACATGTTTGCCTTCCTGATCAACGGATGTTTATTTTGTTTCATTTAGAATAAGACATACTTGCTAAAATGGGGAGTTTCAGCAGCCCTAACAGTTTTCCAGTTGATATGACAGCTCTGACAATTTTGTACTTCTGATCAAATGATTGATCATGCTTTCTACAAAAATTGGAACATATTCTGTCAAGACATTGGCACTGAGCTACAAAATTGTGTGTGTGTGTGTGTGTGTGTGTGTGTGTGTTTAACAGAAAAAAGTGAACTAAACTACTTTTGGAAAGCAAGAAAAATATAAAATTATCAATTAGTCACAGTTGAACACATTATATAGGGTTTTTACAACATGCAAACATCTTTTATTAGTTTATTTTTAACTAAAAAACTCCTCTTTTATTACTTAAATTTACCAGCTACTGCTTGCAAGCAAGGTAAACCACTGAGATTATCCTTGAGTTTCCAACTCTGGAAAATGAGAATAGATGGGGATCCAGAATGCAGGTATCAGAGCCTGGGATAATATGCAAGGCTTTTGCATCTTGGTTGCTGGCATTTCAGTGAGCTGAATTAGTTTGTCTCCTTAAGAGGACAGAGACAAGGACAGAATTCTAACACCTATAAGGGTTCCCTTATGCTGTGTGGGGTGGGAGGACTGAGCATTTTGGAGACACATCCTTTGCTAATGTGTTTAAGTATAGCCACCTTTAAGAAAAAATACTACAGAAAATCCAAACTTTAAAAACTAATTAAGGGAATTTTTATTTAATTAAAAAAAAGAAAGACCACAGAGTTCTTGTAAATAGTCTGTTCCCCTGGTGCATTTAAATCAATTAGATTTACTAGCAAAACAGCAAAGTTTCAGAAGAACATTATTCTGAATAACTGACTCAGCTAAACTATTAAAGGAGGGGAAAAGTAGTTGAAGAATCTGATCTAATTATTTTAAATCCCGGCATCATATTACCCACATGGTCCTTGTCAAATGCCACATCTGTTATTCTGCGTACATTTACATGGCTCATGAGGTATGTTTTTCCTTCAAAATTCACAGTTTACAAAGAGAAAGGGCAAGTGCTTATGACTAGTGGAAGGACATCATCTACCCTAAAAGGAGCTTTATTTTACCTGAGATTTGGTACAAGATCACCTACCAGAATCATTTTGTCCAAAGGGGTGGCTTTGCACCAATGAAACATGCCACTGCTATCAAGGCGGTCAGACTCTCGCTCCATTTCGTATAGAAAAGCCCTAGATACGGAGAATGGAGAGTTAGCCTGGGAACACTTGGGGCTCTGGTGTAACAAAGCATGACGTCAAACTCATTGGAGCCTCAAGCCCAAAGTGAAGAATAACATAAGGAAAATGACCTCGGGTCTATGAGACCCCCGAATAAAGATGCATGTCTGAAGGACACCAAGGGCTGAATGTCTTCACAGCTGAAGACATACTAAGCACTTTGGGCAAAAGCCATCAAGAATTGTGTGTATGTGTATGTGTGTGTGCGCATGTGTGTGTGTATGTTTAACAGACACACCAGTGTCTCTTTTTAACTTAGATTAACTGCCTTGAGGGTGGTCACTTCTGCTCTTAATTTTGCTACCGTTCTGGTGCTACTGCTGCTTGGGAGAAATCACGAGAGGTGTTTTGCGCACCTGAATACAGAACTTAAAAGGCCGTGAGATCGAATCATGAGTGGTATACCTCTCTCCTGAACCTGTTTTCCTCTTGTCTCCTTTCCTTATCTTTTCTTATGGGTCTCTTTTGAAACATCCTTACTTATTAAATGCATTTTGCATCCTTTACAGCTTCCATCACCAGCCTTCATTTGACTAAAATTTGCTCAAACCTTGGTATAAGTCTTGGCAAAGCCTTCCATGTGATCACCCTACATTGCCATCAGGCACAATGCTTGTCATGTCATGTATTCAATGACCAAAAGGGTTGGAGGAGCTTTTGAAAAATCCCACTCCCATCCCAAGGAATATATATGTGCTTGTGAGAGGAGAAAGGAAACACTTCAAGAATCACAGAGAGGTTTGGGTTAGAAAGGACCTGTTCAAGTCGAGAGAATCCAGGCATAGACTGCAGAAACAACCTCAGATCCCAAGAGCTTAACCCAACACAGGTTATTTCTCACCCACCCTATGTATTTTACTGAGGTGAACAGGTGTCTCTGCTCTACACAGCCATTCATAGTCTTAGGGGGACAGAGACTCTACCATCTTAAGGGTACACCCCCTGGAACATGCATCCTCCTTGGTCATTAAGGCAAGAGAAGAGAGAGAGATGAGCCCAGGCATTTAACTGCCTTGGCCCAAATCGACAAGTCATTGCACCTCACATTTCATTGGCCAGAACGAGTCACATGGCTCACATTTCATTGGCCAGAATAAGTCACACATGGCTCACATTTCATTGGCCAGAACCAGTCACATCGCTCACATTTCACTGGCCAGAATGAGTCACATGGCTCCTGCTGACTTTACAGGGCTGAGGAACGTGGGAAGCATCTGAAATATCTGCTGAGCATTTCTGTCTCTTTCAGAGACTTTAAAGAACACCCCTTAGTTTATGGATAAAAGTCAAAGAGCTAACAGACTGTAAAGCTGACACTTGAATGTAATGCTGAGGTTGAGATTACTGGTGCTCACAATGTCCAATTTTCCTTTCCTGCCTTAGCAGATGGAGGGGTTATGTGGGGCCACATGATTCAGTCTGGCCAATGACATGTGAGAAGTGATGGCTGATGTAGGGAGAAGCCCTCATGTGATTCTTCAGGCTCCCTCCTAACCTGCTGCAGAAATGGCCAGCCTGAGTACATGAGTGACTATGTGGAGCCGAGTCCCTGCCTCCTTGACCTGCGCTGGGCATGTAACATGAACACGAAAGACACCGTTGTTGCACTAAGCCACTGAGATTTCACGGCTGTTCCCACAGCATTAGTCTGCCCTATCCTAATACAAATACCTTTTCCAAAATGCACGTTCCATAATATTAGCAGCTGGAGAAGTCCCGAGGAAATGATTTCTGTAAGCAAATAAATTTTTAGAAAAGTATCCCCTCTTTGAAATTCACCCCACAGCTTAGCATATGAAAGGTTCTGAAAAGTCTTGCAAAAAAGATATCCTTTAAAATTTGTATAATCCAGTGTTTTTCACACACTTCTTGGATCACAAAAACTTTTACTATTTACTTAGGTACTTACTACTTAAAAACATCTGTTACTATGCCTTGAAATGCCTTTTCCGATGTACTGTACTATGTCACACTATAGGTTCAGTCCCGGTAACCAGTAGCTTATGACAGCATTCTCCTGTGAGATTTTACTATACATCATGGGACTAATATGACCTATTGTTCTTTGTGCTGAAGGGTTAGGGGTTTTCCCTGTGAATTAATACAGCTTGTTATTCAACACCTGGTTCAAAGACTCAGATCCAACGTAAGTATTTTGCTCTCTTTAACCAGGTTAGTTTCTAAACTACTATCTGAAGTCATACTTTTTCAGACAAAGGAACTTAAACTTAGATCGACATCAGACCTAAACTAATGGGATAGAGAGAGGACCCAGACAGAGAAGCTGGGGTGAGGGACTTGAGGCACTGGAGAAGGGTTTAGAAAAGTAGAGAGGCTAATTGCTAATGAGATCAGCCAAGGACTAGGTGCAATCCTTTATTTTCCTCTCCATTTGAGACCTACCTACAAAGTTAGTGGATTCTAGTCATCTACCTAGGCAGAAGATGTTGTAAAGTTAAGACTCAAGGTCAGCTTGACCAAAATGAGTTATCTTGTTAATTCAAATTAACAGCTTTTGGTGGTTTAAATATCCATAAGTCATGAGTCCCAACTCAGCATCCTAAAAGCCACACAGGCTCTCTTAATGGTGATGGCTTTATGCCAAGCTTGTTAAGGGGAGCACACCAAGACCCTAGTCTGGTTTTGATTTTTATCAGGATTTGGAGAATTGCTGTATTACTCATTCATAGCAGCTTGTTTCTCTCCATGTGTAGTTTCCTAGACACCGTCCCTCAGGTGTTGATATAATATACCCAAGCTACCTTCAGGAGGTGGCTTCCTGCTCTGCCCTCAGCACCCATGTCTACAATAACTGCCCCTACTTTTCTTCTGGTCACTTTCTTCAGCTTTTTTGCCACTTCTTCTAATGCTTCCTTTCCCCGCGCCCACCCCCCATAATGAATAAAGAGACCTTGGTCTGGAAATGAAAGGCCCTTTTGGCAGATGGAAGATGATCTTCTCCCAAGCACATTTAACTTGACTCAGAGTAGCAAATAAATCACTGTACACTTTTCTATCATAATAAAAAGCATGATCTATGTAGCCAAGATGTCACAGAAAACATCTTTCTTCATTCTGATGTTATGGAAAACAGATATGCCTTAGAGGAAACACCTGCTGGAGACCTGCATTAAAGAAAAGGCTGGAGGAGACCCACTTCATCATAAAGGCATCTATCCAGTGTCCTTGCTAAAGCAAAACCTGATGCGATTCAGTTCACCATCCCTTAACTAAAGCTCCCTTTTGCCATATGCCTTGCAAATGACATGATCCTTTCAGAAATATACTTCCCTAGAGAGACTAATAAATCATCTATGAGAATGTGCAGTACTAGCAGTCTTAGAACTTGGAAACAAGGATTGTATCATAAAGGCTGACTCTACTGGAGGGAAAGGTAGCCACAGGGCACCATCCAGGTCATTCAGGGCAAAGAAGAAAAGCCACATCTTGACCACAGGGAGAATCCTCTTGGGTGAGGGGGTCTTTCTGTATAAGACAGCCTGGGAGAAATAAGGTGGGAGTTATCAGAGAGTGCCCTCGGCAGGACATGGTTGGGGTGATGGTGGGGTTGGTTCACTGGTCACAAGATAGGCTTCTTACTGTCCGAGCAAAGTGTGGTACCTTCCCTGGGAGAACCGAGGTGGTAACGGACCCTGAAATGTCCTCAGTCAGGTCTTGCCTTCCACCTTTGGAAGCCGATAGGCTGAGTGTGCTGGGTGAGGACCTGTGGATGTGCAGAGCCATATGTGAAGGAAGCCGCCAGCTCTCTTTGCTGACAACTGCCTTCTTCAGTCTACTTTGACATTCATGAAGCAAATATCTTGTAAGCACAAGCTTGGACATAGCCCAGCTAAGGAAGGCAGGCTCCTTTCCTCTCTGCTTTCTGGAACCATTCTGAAGAGAACTTCTATTCCTCCTGTGCCCATAGCAACTTATCTTGTATGAATCCTATCAGTTAAAGGAAAATACAAATGAAGCACCGTGTGCCTTTTGTTTCCAGTGGTGGCACCTGATGAGACAGAGATCCAGCCATGCAGGGACACCTCCATTAAGAAGGTGGGGGGGGGGGGTTCCCTGGTGGCGCAGTGGTTAGGAATCTGCCTGGTCTGGGAAGATCCCACATGCCGCAGAGCGGCTTGGCCCGTGAGCCACAACTACTGAGCCTGTGCGTCTGGAGCCTGTGCTCCGCAACGGGAGAGGCTGCGGCAGTGAGAGGCTTGCGCACCGCGATGAAGAGTGGCCCCCACTCGCCGCAACTGGAGAAAGCCCTTGCACAGAAACAAAGACCCAACACAGCCAAAAATAAATAAAATAAATTAAAAAAAAAAAAGAAGGTGGGGGGTAGGTTTCAGTGCCAGGTCAGGAAGCGTGATTTCCTAGAGTGTAAGTCTGCTTCCTTATTTCCTCCAACAAACAGACTTGACTCAGATTATTCTTGAAAATGATCCACCAATGGATGAGATCCTCCCTTTCACAATATCTATTAGAAAGCTCAAAATGCACCTACAGTTCCTTTTTTTTGTCTTTGCAGGTCTCATTTTTGGATGTGTTAGGAAATCCTGGCACGTGACCATTCCATCTGAAACCTCTTTAAAACTCCACAGGTGGCCTGTAAATTCTTAGGAGAGAGTTTTCTGGCCTGGATGCAGGACAATATATTTTTTGCTCAAGACTTGAGTTGAATAAAAACAATATGTTTCATCAAGTCTTAGCACAGGGAGAAGGACAAGTCCCTTGGCTGAGTGCTGGGAAGGAGAGGAGGGATGTGTGCCTGTTTCCAGGAGTTTCAGGGCCCTTCTTGGTTCAGTCTTTGGAAAAATCTCTCGCCACTGCCTCTTGAAAGCAGCCATCAAGTTCCCACCAAGAACGGAGGGAAAGTTCTCAGTCCCAGGATGCCTTTGGTGCTGCTGAGGATTCTGTATCTTGCAGGCTACAGCTGCCTTCTGCCCAGGGACTTTGGCACAGGTAGTGACAAGGCTATGACTACTTCACACTTAACCTGGAAATAGTCATTTATCGTCAATTCTGACTACCACCTTTCGTGTTCTGGGAAAGAGGAAATCACCTAAAATTTAGGAATGTGAGGGCACGCTGTATAATCTCTGCTTCCCCCCACCTCTCTCTCAGACTTACACACATATACACACACCTCTATACACATACACACACGCTGTAGTCAAACTTCAGAATATGAGTCTTCATGGTCACATTATGATTTCATTTTCCTGGGTTTCACCTGGATGCCGCTTACTCATTACAAAGCATTATTTTTACTTTGGAGGGAAACTTAAGGCGTAAAAATGTGGATCACTTTTTGCAGCCCATTCGCCTAGGAACCTGGGCACGGGCAAGTGGAAAAGGGCTCCTGTGAGCGCTGAGAAGCCTCAGGACCAAGCAACCGGGGAAGGAGCTCAGGAAGGTGAGGGCACAACTCACTTTCCCTGTTAGAAAGGGCTCTGTGATCACATCCTTTTTGACGAGAAGGGCAAACGGAGCACCAGGCTCTGCGCCTCCCGCCCCCAGCTGGACCAGACCTCCCTGCTGAGACTCCTTTACCGGGTAAAAAGTGAGAAAGCCTGCCACGAGATCTCATGGGGCGTGACATACGTTGACAGCAGGCTGGTTATCTCCAAAGCTCCAAGCCCTCTTGGTAGTCATGTGGGAAACCTTAGGGAAGGAGGGGAATAAGAAACCCGGGGGGTGGGAGGGATAAACTGGGAGATTGGGATTGACATAGACACACTACTATATATAACATAGATAACTAATAAGAACCTACTGTGGGCTTCCCTGGTGGCGCAGTGGTTGAGGGTCTGCCTGCCAATGCAGGGGACGCGGGTTCAAGCCCTGGTCTGGGAGGATCCCACATGCCGCGGAGCAACTGGGCCCGTGAGCCACAACTACCGAGCCTGCGCGTCTGGAGCCTGTGCTCCGCAACAGGAGAGGCCGCGATAGTGAGAGGCCCGCGCACCGCGATGGAGAGTGGTCCCCGCTTGCCGCAACTAGAGAAAAGCCCTTGCACAGAAAAGAAGACCCAACACAGCTAAAAATAATAAAATAAATAAATAAATAAAAATTAAAAAAAAAAAAAGGAACCTACTGTATATAGCACAGGGAACTCTACTCAATACTCTGTAAATGGCCTATATGGGAACAGAATCTAAAAAAGAGTGGATATATGTATATGTATAATTGATTCACTTTGCTGTACAGCAGAAACTAACACAACATTGTAAATCAACTAGACTCCAGTAAAAATTAATAATAAAAAAAGAGAAACCCATTGTGGGGCAGCTAGGGCAACCGACTCTGCTGGTCGGCTTAAGACTCCAGTGTTCCGGGTAAGAGACTTCAGTACCAACACTGGTCACCCGATGGCCAGAATGGGGATACTTTTCCCTGATAATTTGAAAAGCTCCTAGAGAGAGAGGAAGAAGGGGGAAGGAAGAATAAAGCCTTGAAACGCTATGCCCAGAACACCTTCCATACCTCTACGTTCATAGGTAATTCTGGCTGATGTTCAGTGGAAGGAAAGACAGTTGGGTGGCTGGAGCCCTGGAGGTTTTACGACAAGAAGGTTCCAGTAAATTGTATCTTCCAAATTCCGTCTTGTTCCTGTCTCCTAATTCCTGGCATATACAAAATCTTCCCTAAGTTATTGAGGAATTATTGACTTCAGTGGTTAAAGAGTGTTGGTATGATTTTTAAAAAATCTGAAAATGGTATTTTAAAAAAGAGAGGTGTTAAACTTCAGGACATCACTGTATTCAGTGTAATCTTATTTCAGTCTACACAGCAGAATGTAAACTGTGTTCTAGCGTAAACCAAATCAGCTGTGAGTAGGGCGTTCTGTTTGCCTTTAAATGCTGCTTTCCAGATGGAGTCTATCAAGCCCATGCCCTCTGTTTTCCATGTTTACCATTTGAAATCTCCGCAAAGACATTTTTTCCACCCTCTTGCCTTAGAAGTTAGACCCGAGGTCAGAATGGCCCCGGCCCAGGTTAAGGCAAGAAGGGGAGGGTGTTTCCATTAGACAAACCCACATCTGAGCTCACACGTGACGGGTTCTCTGCTAAGTTTTGCTTTATTTCTGATGAGTGTAAACTGACAGATTCTCTGCAGAGTGTATTCTGTGAAAGCATTCATGTAGGCATCTGAGAACTTAAAATTGTTACCAGACGGGAGATGGAGGAGAAAGATAAAAAAGGACAATTTCCTCTTCCTCACCCATTCCCCAGATGGACCCTCATTTAAATCCCTTTATATTGATATTTTATGGATACTGCATTTGGGATTTCCTACAACGTGAGGACAAATGAGACAATACCCGGAGCAGCAGCTACTTTAATAAAGGCTGGAGTTTGTGCCCTGGGCAGGGGAGGCCAGGGCGCAGGGCAAGCCTCACCCCTCCTGGGAACGATTTCCTCAGCCAATCTTTTCACCATGAGGTTGTATTTTCAGGTGCCCTTTCCAACACTTTCTAAATATCAAACGACACAGTAAACACATAAGTTGATCTGAATGAAAAATATTTTCCTCCCTTAGACAGTTTGGGATACAATCTTCCCTGTTCAATGAACTAGGAGCTGAACGATTAAGTCAGTTATTCCGATACTTTTGATCTTAAAAAACACATTACATGAGACAAATGCAAATTTCAGGCAAAAGACTATTACTTTTTGTGGGGAGATAACGGAAATGGGAGATAGGAATTTGAAATATCTGAAAACTAGTTCATTTTTCATTGTATTGATATACTTTCTAAGGTTTTAAGGGATTGAGCCTGGGTCAGAGTTTAGGGTGACAAAAATGCTTTCCTTATGCAGTGGGGTGAGAGGCTTGGCCTTGACAATTACTACTAATAATACCCCCCACCAAAGACATTAGGAGTGGAAAAAATAGCATCCATCAAAATGTTACAGGTGTGGGTGTGCATGAGTGTGTGTGACAGAAAGAGAAAGAGAGGGAAGGGCATCAAACTGAAAGGTACACAAACTGTGTAGAGGACATAATTCCAGGATATGTGGATACTAATGGATTTTTTTTTTCTAGAAAAAGGGTGTTATTTGTGAAGTCTTCTTATCCACATTCCTTAGTTTCTCTGAAATCCCAGGGTCTGAAGGTCAAAATGGAGACAAATTATTAGCATGCTGGTGATTACAGATTTTTGGAAACATTGGAAGGACCTAATGATGTGTCGAGGACCACAGACTTTAAAAACTTCCCCACATCTGGAAGCCATCTCTGGAGGGAAGCCTACGGAATAAAGGCATTCTGGGTGCTATAGCATTGTCCTTAGCACCCGTGACCTGTCAAGCAGCAACGAAGAGAATGGAGATGGACTCCACGTGGAACCAGTTGTGACACGGAGCCCTCCTCCCCCGCTATGTGTTACAAGATGGCTATTTTTTAAAAGTGGCCTGCCTCGATTGAAGGTGAAAAGTTAGAATTAGTGGTCTCTGGTGGGAGGGAAATGGTTGTGGTTAGTGTTCTTTAACAAGAAGAAGTGATCAAAGTTGGGCTGTTTGTAGGGGTGAAAGGTAAGAGTCGGGGTTTTTAGGTGGGAGGCAGGAGTCACAGGGTGAGAGGGAAGGAAGGTCTCGAGCACTGTTACCGAGGTGGCCCCTGTGTTTTAGGTCTTTACATTAAAGATGAATGAGAACAATGGGAAAGGAGGAGGATGCCCACACTGCCTTGTTCGCCTCTGAGATTAAGTTTCCGCAGCACATCAAGTACTTGACTTTTCTTATGTGTGACTACATAGGTGACGTTCATTTCTGGATTTCTTGAAGCTGAGGTCTGTTGCATCAAGAAGCCATCTGGAATGAGATATCACCTCACAGCAGTCAGAATGGCCACCATCAAAACATCTACAAACAATAAATGCTGGAGAGGGTGTGGAGAAAAGGGAACCCTCCTGCACTGTTGGTGGGAATGTAAATTGATACAGCCACTATGGAGAACAGTATGGAGGTTCCTTAAAACCTAAAAATAGAACTACCATACAACCCAGCAATCCCACTACTGGGTATATACCCTGAGAAAACCATCATTCAAAAAGAGTCATGTACCACAATGTTCACTGCAGTTCTATTTACAATAGCCAGGACATGGAAGCAACCGAAGTGTCCATCGACAGATGAATGGATAAAGAAGATGTGGCACATATATACAATGGAATATTACTCAGCCATAAAAAGAAACAAAATGGAGTCATTTGTAGTGAGGTGGATGGACCTAGAGTCTGTCATACAGAGTGAAGTCAGTCAGAAAGAGAAAAACAAATACCGTATGCTAACACATATATATGGAATCTAAAAAAAAAAAAAAAAGGTCATGAAGAACCTAGGGGCAGGACAGGAATAAAGACGCAGACCTACTAGAGAATGGACTCGAGGACACGGGGAGGGAGAAGGGTAAGCTGGGACAAAGTGAGAGAGTGGCATGGACATATATACACTACCAAACGTAAAATAGATAGCTAGTGGGAAGCAGTCGCATAGCACAGGGAGATCAGCTTGGTGCTTTGTGATCACCTAGAGGGGTGGAATAGGGAGGGTGGGAGGGAAGGAGATTCAAGAGGGAAGAGATATGGGGATATATGTATATGTATAGCTGATTCACTTTGTTATACAGCAGAAACTAACACACCATTGTAAAGCAATTATACTCTAATAAAGATGCTAAAAAAAAAAACAAACACCATCTGGATGCCCCACCACTTCCCCCTGTTGCCTAAGGTCCAGAAGGAAACTTTGGGGAGTCATGCATTGCCTTCCCAAAATTGTCTACTTAGGTGCAGCCATTTATAGGAGGGAGAGAGGGAGAAAGGGAGACAGAGAGAGAGTGAGAGAGAGAGTTTCTACAAACTTTCTGGGAACCTTCCTATAATTTAAAAATCACCACGAAACATTCACACACATAAATGTCTCCTGTCCCATGGAACCATGGTGTATGCTGATAAGTGAGTTGTGACTTGCATCTTTCTTGCTATGTCTCACAGCACAAACAAGATCACCCCATGGTCCACCACTAGTCACCCAGCAGGCAGAAGTGCATGCATGAAGAGGGCTCCACTGCCCTTGTAGACCAAATGGATGACTCAAAATAATGCATTGTCAAGGTTTTCAGCTAAGAAGCTCTGGCTTTTATAACCTAGAGTAAACTGGCATCTGTTTAGAATTATACGGATACTTAACACAAATATAAATAATATTTAACTTCCTGGTTGGTCATTTCTGGACTGTTTTGCAAGAATGCAAATTCTTTCTTATAATTTCTTTCTCTTCCCTATCAAAATATCCATGGAAAAAGATTCTAAGTTATGCATGAGCTCTCATCACTCTGTGAAAGTAAAAAAACTACACGTTTTGTGAAATTTTCTCTCAACCTCTTCAATTTGACCATCTGCCAGGAACCCATTCTCTTTTACTCAGGATTCTAGGGCAGAAGTCTAACAAAACCACAACAAATTTCAGATGTCTTGATTTTATTCAACTCTTTGATTCTTTTATCGTCTATATTATTTTTTTAGTTTCAATGGGAAACTAAGATTATATAATTAAGGAGTCCATTGCACTTCATGGCACTCTTTATTCACCTCTATTTTTCCAAGCTGTTCAACACCCTTTTACTCTAAACTCAAAATTTTAGTAAGAGTTTGGGATGAGAATTAATGCCTTTGCGAACTTAACCTCTGCCTATTATTTCCAGACATGTGATGTGATACTGGTCAACCTAACTATCTAGAACAGGATCAAAAATTTTTTTCTGTGAAGGGCCAGGTAGTAAACATGTTAAGCTTGCGGGCCAAGACACAAAACTGATATTATGTAGATATATAACAAGACCGAAAATAAATTTTCACAATTTCTCATTGATGATGTTCAAAATATAATAATCATCATAATAAATATATTTTTGTATTACAGAGCTAATTTCAAAGGTATTTTGCTAAACTGGCATTCAAAGTTAGTGTTCTTATCATCAAACTCAATTGCAAATGTTCACATGTTAATGTTAATGAGATTTAATTCAAAGATTTATCATCTTTGGAAATGTTTTTTCACACAGATAGGTAGGTACTGCCAAATACTGATAGTGCTCCATGAACGTATGATTCTAGTCGAGGATATTCATCGCTTAGAAGACATTATTAGACCCTTCTCTCGATATCTGCCTTTAGCATGTCATTATACGGCAGATTAACCACTTGCAATGGAAGGATATGGGAAACTCCTCAACTGAACAGCTAAATGAACTTAAAATACAGAAATTTCCCTTGCACTTGCATCAGAGTCCAAACAAACAAACAAACAGACACTACTGGAACTGAGATCAGAAAATACATCCACTGGAAATATGTATGGAAATAGTGATCACACCTTTTGTTTTAACTTCTGACATCATGGGAAATGTATAAAAGAGCATGACATTAGTTGTGATTCAAAGAACAGTAATTGTCATTTTAGTGACTTTATCATAAAATGAGTTTCATATATAAGCTGTTTTGTCTTTTAATTTTATGTTGATTTCTTTAAGGAAAACAGTCAAACCTTCAGTGAATGCCAAGTTTTGAAGCCATTTAGTGTTCAGTAAGTGATCAAGGGCAGATCTCATTCAGAAAAATTTCAGTCCTGACCCAGAGTTCAAAAACTGACAATAAATCTTTACCACTGCTAAGGTCTTAGATGGCTTTGCCATAGGGCAAGTCAGGATATTCAGCTTCTATTTCTGAAAAAATTCACAGAAATAACAATGGTGAAGTCCATAAGAGCAAATGAAATTCACCGCTGATGCTATTGGCCCAATAACTCAGGATAAATTAAAATATTTTCCACAAGATACCAGCTGATGAAAAACACATACATTATATTCATACATATAATGAATATACATAGTCGGTACACACCTTGCATTTCACAAGTTTTGTAAATTTGCCTATGAATTTCTGCTCCACATATATTTTTACCACTATCAGTTGTAATACATCTTAGTAGAGTCTACTTCATATTGTAATGAATTACTGTTGTCTCACCTTTTCTGAATATATTTTCACGTGGTAATTGTGCCATGCAGACCATTCACAGAGGCTAATTTTTCAGTTACTTCAAATTCAGCATTGGCTTCTTTAATAAACAACAATTAAACAGTATCAGTAACATTTATCGACTCACAATGAGCTAAGGGAAGCCACTCAAAATCATTTGCCTTATTTTTTAAATGACTACTGATATGGCTTCTAATGTCAACTATTCAAGCGACCATTTTTGCTGAAAGATTAATGGTAGTAAACAATTTCATTTTCTCTGGACACATTTGTTGACTGCTGCAATCAAATACAATATAATGGGCTCACCATCAGAAAATGACTTCCCTTGCTTGGCTACCAAATGAGCCACTTATAAACAAACTTTTTTGAAAATTCTGTTATGATGAGATAGTCTTTTAAATTTTTCTAACTGTTGTAACAAGTGCTTTTGAATTAGGAATACTGCGATAAGTGCCTAATCTGATACTGTCAATGTATATTTCATTCATTTAGCACAGATATACTGTCACTGCAAATTCAACTGCTTTGCCATTGCAAGCCATTATAAAAAAACAAGTGGTGGGCTGGGGGTTTGGCCTGTACGATGTAATTTTCTAGCCCCCTGATCTAGAACACACCCTGACATCATGGTAAATTTTTGCATGCGTTAACTATAATTCTAACATGCTTGGTTTTTTGATTTGCAGATTAAAAGTGGCAAATTACAGTTGAAGAGAGGAGTTGCTGCAAAGAGATAGTTTTATACCAGCTTAAGTAATCATTGAAATTTTAATAGAAAGATAAAAAACAAAACTAGAAAAAGTAGCCATGGAGAAAAGCACTTCCAGATGGCAGTAAGGACATCCAAAAGTCCACTCTTTCATAAAAGCAATGAGAATACTGACAAAAATTCTCAAAATCAACTATTTCAGAACTCTGGAAATTAGCCAGATGCCTGAAGCAATCTGAGACATGTTCAACAAAAATGACAGAATCTTGATAAGAACAGTAAGTTTTGTTGCATTTTAACTTGCCTATTCCCATCCCCCTCTCCCCAGCTCTACAGTAGCCTTGAAGTCCAAAAGCCTCAAAATCACAGTAGCCATGAAAACCAGCAGGCTAGCATCTACTGGAGAGGGAAGAATGGATTTGAACTTCCCCCAAAGCCCTATTCACACAAAATATCATTATTTAGCTTTATGGCAGCTCCCTGGAGACACTCAATCACAGGACTTGTCTTTATTTGACCTGACTCCGAGCCTCCTCAGTGGGAATAGCTGGTTCCCCTGGGGAATTTTCCAAAAATGATGAGCAGCAATTGTTTAAAATTGCAGATACTTGAGGCAGAGATAACAGTGTGGCAAACAAGAGGCTAATCAAAATCCTTAAACAGAAAAGCTGGAGAAGGAGAAGTCCACGGGGGTGGGGGGTTTGAAAAGCTTTTACTTATTCATTCTAGGAATCTAAAAGAAAACCACATGCATGTGCAAGGCTGTGCACTTGATACCCAGGAAACACCTGAGACATCCTTAATCCCTCGCATCTGGGTGACTTTGAGACTCTGGCAAGAAGGAAGTAAAGGCTAAGGCAGAGACATAAACTGATGGAGTGTTGAAGGCATTCCCCAACATGCACACAGAGCCCCTTGGCAGAGAGACTTACTGATTCAAGGCTTTTAAGTACTGTTAAAATGGCAACACTATCCAAACTGATCTGAAGTTTCAAATCAATCTCTAAGTTAGCTGTATTTTTTTTTTGGCAGAACCTGACAAACTGATTCTAAAATTAATATGGAAATTGAATGGACCTAGAAAAACCAAACAATCCAGACAAAGAACAAAGTTGGGGAATCACACTTCCTGATTTCATAACTTACTACAAATTCCATTAATCAAGACAGTGTGCTACTTGCATAAAGATAGATATATAGATCAGTGGAATAGAATGGAGGCCAGATATAAACTCTTACTTTAAGGGTCAATTCATTTTAACAAGGGTGCCAACATAATTCAGTGGGGAAAAGAACAGTATTTCCAACAGATACTGCTGGAACAACTGAATATCCACATGGAAAAGAAAGAAGTTGGACCTTTACCTTACATTTTCTATAAAAAATTAACTTAAATGGATCAAAGACTTAAATGTAAGAACTATAATTATTAAACTCTTAGAAGAAAACAGGTATAAATCTTCAAAACCATGGATTAGGCAATGGTTTCTTAGATATAACACCAAAGAACACAGGCAGTAAAATAAAAAATAGACAATTTTGATGCCATCAAAATTAAAAACCTTTGTGGTTCAAAGGACTCCACAAAGAACGTGAAAAGACAGCTCACGGAATGTGAGAAAATATGTGCAAATAATACATCTGATAAGGAACTTGGTCAGGAAAAATAAATAACTCTTAGAATTCAACAACAAAGACAACCCAATTAAAAAATGGGTAAAAGGCTTGATAGTCATACAAATAACCAATAAGCACATGAAAAGATTCTCATCATTAGGCATCAGGGAAATTCAAATAAACACCACAATGAGGTATCACCACACCCACTAGGATGGCTATAATAAAAAAGACAGACAATAACAAGTGTCAGAGAGGATGTAAAGACAGTGGAGCCCTTACACATTGCTGGTGTAATTGCAAAATGGTGCATCAGCCTTGCAAAATAATTCAGCAGCTCCTCAAAATGCTATGAATAGAGTTATCACATAACCTAACAATTCTACTCCTGGGTATATATTGAAGTGAACTGAAAACATGCATCTGTACTAAAACCTGCACATGAATGTCCATTGCAGCATTATTCATAATAGCCGAGGAGAGAAACAACCCAAATGTTTATCAACTAATGAAAGGATAAACAAAATGTAGTGTGCTGATACAATGGAATACTATTCAGTCCTAAAAAGGAATGAAGACTAGACATGCTACAACATGGATAAACCTAGAAACATTATGCTAAATAAAAGATGTCAGACACAAAAGGTCATATACTACATAATTCAATTTTTATGACATGTTCAGAATGGGAAAATCCATAAAGACAGAAAGTAGATTAGTGATTTTAGAGGATGTGGGAAGGGGTGAATGGTACCAAGTTTTTTCTGCGAGTGATGAACTTGTTCTGAACTTAGACGTGCCAGCTGCACAATTCTGTGACTATACTAAAAACCACTGTACTGAGTTGTATAGTAGGTGAATTATATCTCAATAAGTTTTCATTATAAAAACAACAACAAAGTAGTCACAGAAGGGACAAAGCGAGGTATTCTATTTGTCTTCCCAGAGGGTCAAATTCTTCTCCAATTCAATTAACTGTAACTGTACTGTGTATTATGACACATATAATTATTGACATTCATAATGATAACTGAATAATCTAGAAGAAGTTGAACTACAGTCAATACATCCTTCCATAAAGAATCAGGAAAAGGGCCTACTATGTTCCTAGGATTATTTTCATCTAAAATTATGTAAACAATAATGATGCTTAGATAAGTTCTAGGCAAAGCTAGCCAGAATGATTTGTTCCAAGATTTTTGACTCACTGAAGTTGAAAATATCTTCCAACTATTGTGAGTATCTCATATGACACTGAAATTTATAGACTATAAGAAGCTATTGACATTTCCTCTCTAAGGCTTACAGAGACTTCCACATGTTTGATTGAGCTCCATGAGAACAGAGATCATGTGTATGATCTGCATCTAGCACAGTGTTTGGCACAATGCAATTATTGAGGACATTCACTGAATTCCCAATCAATATTTGTTGACTTACTGACTGGAGAATGAGTAGCTGATGAGAGCCATTGATTGTATCTCTAAACTTGGCCAGTTGTGTTGCCATATGTTACTGGTTTAAGATAGTTATAATAAGTCCAGGCCATCTCTCCTACTATCAGGAAATTCAAAATCAAAAACAAAATTAAGCTTCCTTATAGTTTACACCTTCCATGATTTTAGGGAGATTCACCATCTATTTGTAGGTACATGGTAATTACAGCAAGATGTGTCCGTTACCCACAAACTGGGAAATAACAGGTGAATTTTAAAGTAATTAAAGCCACATGATGAATACCATGGGATACACATGAGAACAAACCAAGGGATTATCTAAAGCTCCCAGATTCCTTGAGAAAAAAAGGTTCAGGAGAGCAGGTTGAATGTGATTGTAATTTAAGTAATGAACTTAATAAATACTATTTTCAAAGAAATGTTCTCTAAATAAACTCCCTTTGATCTAGGAAATGAAAAGAGTAACTGTAGCCAACATCACCTATCTGACCTCTTCCCATAGGAAAAGTTTCTCTTGTTTTGGGGCTCAAACTCATGTGGGAACAGGCTGGGAAGGTGGCTCTGATCCTGACATGCAAATGCAACAGGCTGTGATTAGTCTAAGAGTCCTTCAACCAAGTCATTCTGCTCTAATTTCATGTTCTTCAGGCAAATTCAGATGAGAGTCTGTTTTATCATAGGTGCCATGTATTGAAGGAGCACACGTGGAAGGCATTACACTTGGTGCTTCACGTTTATTATTGCTAATCCTCACAGCAACTCTGCAATTACCTCATTTTTCAGATGAGGAGAAGCTAGGTAAATTAAGATTCTGTTGTTGCTCTGTGAATAAGGAGGGATGCACTGGCCACGCCAACATGAGCATTTAGGTTCTTATGTGGTTTTATTGTAAAGTAACACACGACTGCTTGGTTGGTACACATCTTTTCCTGGAGGGCAAATCAAAGGCTATCAAGCTGAAAAGCAGACTCTAATGTGTAGCAAATAACCAATATGAATACCATTCTATGAAAGGGCTTGAAAGCAAGCAAATATTGCCAACTTCTCCAACTTAAATACTGATATCAACGTTTAGAAAGGCAAAAGTATTGGAAATTCCTTGAAAAAATGCATTTCTGCAGTATAATGAATTCACTGGAGAACAAATGGGATGTAACGCTATGTTTCAAAATAGATACAAATTTGATCTCATTTATAAGCAACCATTTAGCCTGAGTTTTGATGGGTAGGTAATGGCTTCTGTTTTTACTATCATTATAGTTTGGTCTTTTCCAGAAGATCACTAGTTTGAATCATACAGTATATAGCTTTTTCAGACTGACTTCTTAGACAAACTTTAAGATTCATTCATGTCTTTTGCACCTTGGTAGCTCATTTTTTAAAGATTGCCGAATAAGATTCCATTCTGTGGATATAGCACAGTTTGTTATCAATTCACCTATTAAAGAACATCTTGGTTGCTTGCAGTTTTTTTGGTGATTCTGAATAAGCTGCTGTAACGTTCACATGCAGATTTTTGGGTGGACATAAGTTTTCAAAGAAGTTGGGTTAACACCTCGGACAGAGCCCGATTACTGAATTTTACGGTAAGACTATGTTTAGTTTTATAAGAAACCTCCTGTCTTCCAAAGTGACTGTGCCATTTTGCATTCCCACCATCAATGAATGAGAGTTCCTGTTGCTAGGCATCCTTGGGAGCAATTTATATTGTCAATTTTGTTGAATTTTTTCTAAATGAATAGGTAGGTAGTGGTACCTCACTGTTGTTTTAATTTGCAATTCTGTAATGACAAATGACTTGACCATCTTTTCATGTTTATTTTCCACCTGAACATCTTCTTTGGTGAGGTGTCCTTTTAGTTATTTTGCCCATGTTTTAATTGAATTGCTTTCTTATTGAGTTTTAAGAGTTATTTATTGTGTTTATTCTTATTGAGTTTTAAGAGTTCTTTGTTTATTCAGTCCTTTATCAGATATGTATTTTGCAAATATTGTCTTACTTTTTCATTTTCTTAACAGAGTCTTTCAAAGAGCAGATGCTCTTGATTTTAATCAGTTCCAAATTATTGATTGATATTACAATATATTTTCTGTACTCATCCACAAACCCAAGTTCACGTAGATGGTCTCCTATGTCTTCTATTGATAGAAGTTTTGTACTTTTGCATTTTTACATTTACATATATAATCCATTTTGAGCCAGTTTTTGTTAAAGGTGTAATATCTACATCTATGTTGCTTTTTTTTGTTTGTTTGTTTTCTTTTTGGCTTTGTGTGTGTGTGTGTGTGTGCCTATGGATATACAGTGGTTCCATTACCTCTCCTTGAAAAGACTATCCTTTTTCACTTGAATTTCCTTTGCTCCTTTCTCAAACATCAGTTGATCATATTTGTGTGGTCCTATTTTTGAACTTTGTTATTTCTTCCACTGATTGATGTGTCTATGCTTTTATCAATACCAGTATGTATTGATTAATGAAGGCTTATAGTAAATCTTGCAATTGGGGAGTATGAGTCCTCCAATGTTGTTCTTTTTTAGTACTGTGTTGGCTATTCTAGATCTTTTATCTTTTCAAATAAACTTTAGAATCAGTTTGTCAATATCTACAAAACAACTCACTGGAGGTTTGATTGAGGTTGTGTTGCAACCATAGATCAAGTTGGAAAAAACTGACATCTTAATATATTGCGTCTTCCAACCTATGAATATAGAATATATCTGCAATTTTTAGAGCTTCTTTAATTTCTTTCATCAGAGTTTTGTTTCTTGTTTATAGATTTGCACATATTTTGTGAGATTTATGCATAATATTTTGGTGCTATTGTAAGTGGTATTTAAAAAATTTTAAATTCCTGTTGTTTCTATATACCAGTGGCTGGTATATAGAAAAACAATTGACTTTTGTATCCTGTGGCTTTGCTATAATCACTTAATAGTTGCAGGTATGTTTTTGTAGAATCTCTAGGATTTTTACAGAGGCAATCATATCATCTGTGAAGAAAGATAATTTTATTTCTTCCTTTCCAATCTGTACAACTTTTATTTTCCTTTTCTTGCCTTATTTCACTTACTACGACATTCTGTGCTGTTAAATCAGAATGAGGAAAGGGTGTATCCTTGCCTTGTTCCTAGAAGTTTATGAATTGCATTGATTATTTTCAAGGAAGTACCTTCGGGCTTGTTGATTTTCTCTTCTGTCTTCCTGTTTTCATTTTAATTGATTTATCCTGTAATTTTATTATTACTTTTCTTCTTGCTTTAGGATTAGATTTTTTCTTAAGGGGGAGGCAACCAGTTTCTGACCATTAAGTATGATGTCACCTGTAGGTTTTTTGTAGATATTCTTTATCAAGCTGAGGAAGTTCCTCTCTTTTCCTAGTTTACTGAGATTTAAAAAAAATTTATCATGAGTGAGTGTTGTTGTCAAATGCTTTTTGTGCATCGACTGAAATGATCATATGATTTTTCTGCTTTAGTCTTTTGACGTGGTTAATTACATTGGTTGATTTTCAGTGTTGAACCAGACGTGCACAGCTGGAATAAATCCTACATGGTCGTGGTTTATAATTCTTTTTGTACATTGCTGTATTTGAATTGCCTTTATTTTTTTGAAGATTTTTGCATTATGTTCCTGTGAGATACTGATCTATAGTTTTCCTTTCTTGTAATATCTATATCTGGTTTCGGTATTAGGGTAATGTGGGCCTTGAGTTAGGAAGTATATACTCTGCTTCTATTTTGTGAAAGAGATTGTGGAGAATGGGCGTCACATCTTAAATATTCGGTCAAATTCACCAGTAAAAACTTTTAGGCTTGGTGCTTTTTGTGTGTGTGTGTGGGGGGGGGAGGTTTAATCAATGGGTATCCAATGATCAATAAAAATATATTTATTAAATTTGTTTAATAAATATAAGGCTATTCAGATTATTTTTTTCTCTTTGTGTGAGTTTTGGTATTTCTTTCAAGGAATTGTTCCATATCATCTAAATTATGAAATTCTTTGCAGGGAGTTCAAAGGATTCCTGAATTATCTTTTTAATGTCCATGGGATCAGTTTAGTCTGATCTTTGTTTAGTCTGACTAGAAGTATATAAATTGCATTGATATTTTCAAAGAACTACCTTTGGTTTTTATTGATTTTCTCTTTTGTTTTCCTGTTTTCATTTTTATTGATTTATCCCGTAAGTTTACTATTACTTTTCTTCTGCTTGCTTTAGGATTACAATTTTTTTTCTCTAGTTTCTTAAGGTAGAATCTTAGATTATTGATTTTAGTTCTTTCCTCTTTTCTAATATATGCATTTAATGTGATAAATTTCCCTTTAGGCACTGCTTTTGCTGCACCCCACTAATTTTGATAATCTGTATTTTCATTTTTCTTTAGTTCAAAATGTTTTAAAGTTTCCTTTAGACTTCTTCTTGGACCTATGTGTTATTAAGAAGTTGTTTACTTACATGTATTTGGGAGATTTTCCAGCTCTCTTTCTGTTATTGATTTCTAGTTTAATTTCACTGTGTCCGAGAAATACTTTGTATGATTTCAATGCTTTTAAATTTGTTAGTGTATTTTCTATGGCCCAGAATGTAGTCTATTTTGTGCACTTAAGAATGTGCATTTTGCTATTGCTGGAGTTTTCTACAAATGTCAATTCCAACAAGTTGATCGATAACATTGTTCAGATCTACTATATCCTTACTGATTTTCTGTTAACTTGATCAATTACTGAAAAGGGGGTCATGAAGTCTCCAACTTTGAGTGGATTTATGTACTTTCCCTTTTGGTTTTAACAATTTTTTGCTCTGTGTATTTCGAAGCTCTGTTTTTAGGTACATAAATATTTAGGATTGTTGTCTTAAAGGACTAACCTCTTCATCACTATGTAATGTCCCTCTTTATCTGTGACAATTTTACTTGTTTCAAATCTTCTTTGATTAAAATGAATACAGCTACTCAAGTTTTCTTTTTGATTAGGTTTATCATTCTCCATCTTTTCATTTTTAACCCATCCAAATATTTATGTTTAAGGTGGGTTTCTTATCGATCGTATATAATTGGGTTCTTTTCCTTTATCCACCTTGACAATATCTTTTATTTTATTTACATGACTCTCATTAGAAGTGATTATTGATATAGTTGGATTGCCTACCGTGTTTGTAATTGTTTGCTATTTGTGGCATTTGTTCTTCCCCCACCCTTTTTTTCTGCCTTCTCTCGTTTTGAGCATTTTATAAGATTCCATTTTATCTCTTAGCATATTACTCACATTTTTCTTTAAAAAACAGGAGTTGCCTTCAAATTTGCAACATACATTTTTAACTAATCTAAGTCCATCTTAAAATAACACTGTGCTGCTTCCTGTGTAGTGTTGGTGCTTATAACAGTGTATCCCCAATTCCTCCCTCCCATCTCTTATGACATTGTTGTTATTCATGTATTTACATGCTATAATCACCCAATACAATTTTACTATTACTACTTTAAACAGTTATGTTTTAGATCAATTAAGAATGAAGATACAGTGTGTGTGTGTGAAAAAAAAAAAACGAATGAAGAAAAATAAAATATTTTATTTTCCCTTCATTTATTCCTTCTCTAATGCTCTTCTTTTCTTCATGTAGATCTGAGTTTCTGACCTATATCAATTTTCTTCTTCCTGAAAAGACCTTCTTACTTTCTTACCTTCTTTTGATTTTTCTTGCAGGGCAGGTCTTCTGGTGATGTAAATTCCCTAAGTTTTTGTCTGTCTGAGAAAGTATTTTTCCTTCACTTTTTTTTTTTTTTAATTTATTCATTTATGGCTGTGTTGGGTCTTCGTTTCTGTGCGAGGGCTTTCTCTAGTTGTGGCAAGCGGGGGCCACTCTTCATCACGGTGCACGGGCCTCTCATTATCGTGGCCACTCTTGTTGTGGAGCACAGGCTCCAGACGCGCAGGCTCAGTAATTGTGGCTCACGGGCCCAGTCGCTCCGTGGCATGTGGGATCTTCCCAGACCAGGGCTCGAACCCGTGTCTCCTGCATTGGCAAGCAGATTCTCAACCACTGCGCCACCAGGGAAGCCCTTTCCTTCACTTTTGAAGGACAACTTCACTGCATACAACATTTTAGGTTGATGCAATTTTTCTTTTCTTTCTTTCAATACTTTAAATATTTCACGCCACTCTCTTCTTTATTACAGTTTCTGACAAAAAGAGCACTGTAATTCTTAACCTTGTTTCTCCTGAGGTAGGGTGTTTTTTATTCCTCTGGCTTCTTTCACAATTTTCTCTTTCTCTTTGTTGTTTTTTTTTAGCAGTTTGAATATGATATTCATAGTTTTAGATATTTTTGTATTTATTGTTCTTGGTATTCTCTGAGCTTTCTGGATCTGTGATTTGTTGTCATTAATTTTGGAAAGTTCTCAGCCAATATTAACTTCAAATATTTCTTCTGCTCCATTCTCTCTTCTCTTCATATTCCAATTATGCATATATTACACATTTTGAATTTGTCCCATATGTCTTCAATATAGTTCTGGGTTATTTTTTTATCCTTCTTGTTTCTCTTCAATATCAGCTTGGGAATTTCTCATGACATATCTTCAAGCTTACGTATTCTTTCTTGTGCTTTGTCCAGTCCACAGTTGAGCCTATCAAGATATTTTTTAAATTTCTGTTACAGTGTTTTTAATTTCTAGCATTTCCTTTTGATTCTTTCTTAGAGATTCCATCTCTCTGCTTACATTACTCGTTTGTTTTTCTGCATTGCCTACCTTTTTCTTTAGAACCCTAAACATATTAATCATACTCATGTTACGTTCCCTAATAATTCCAAATTGATGGCATATCTGAGTCTTATTCTAATACTTGCTTTGTCTCTTCATACAGTGTTTTTCCCTGCCTTTTAGCATGCTTTGTAATTTTTTTGGCAATGGGGTATGATGTATTAGATAATAGGAACTAAGGTAAACAGATCTGTAGTGTGAGGTTTTATGTTATTCTGGCTAGCAGTTGCACTATGTTTAATGTTTGCTGTAGCTGTAGTTTCCTGAGGCTTCCAATTCCTCTAACGTCCTTGTTTTTGTCTCCTTGTCTTTGGATTTCTCAAAAACTCTTTCTTGAATAGTCTGTACCTTGAAGTTCTTTCAACTGTAATTCACTCTTGTTATACTGGAGCCTTGTTGGTATGGTAGTAATGTGTGGGAGAAGGGAAGGTTATGTAATTTTGTGATTAAATCTCAGTTTTTCAGTGGCTCTGTATCTTGGGGCTGTAATCTTTAAGCATCTCTACCTGTTCCCCTCAGGTGAGACAGGAAGGCGAGAGGGGGCTAGAGTGGGAGAAACGCCCTTCCCTCACCTGGGATAAGGCATTGGGAAACTCTTTTCTCCTGGAGAGTCGGTCTTTCTTTGTTACAGAGAAACTTCTGGGTGTATTTCAGTATAGTTACTCTTCCCCTCCTTCTGCCAGAGTTACTGAGGGAATTTTTCTTGCCTCCTCCGTATGAGAATTTGGTAGTATCCCTGGAGGTAAAACCCCCCAAAGTGTGGCGGTCCCTCTGAGCCTCTAGCCCCAAGGAGGCTGTCACTCTTCACCTAGACCTCACTCAACCTCCAGGAATTAACAAAAATTACTATTTAAGTGTTCCTACCAGTTTATGGTTCTAGGGACCTTTTCCCCAGGAAAGCAGAGCTCAGCTGTGACTCTCCAAATTTCAGGGTGATGGTTTGCCCTGCAACCTCAGTTCTCTGATGGGTGAAGAAAAGTCTTTAATTTTCAGTTTGTTCAATTTCTTCCTGTTTTAAGGACAGGAGTGATGAGTTCAAAGCCCTTTACATCTTTACATATGAGCTGAGACTGGAGATGTGGCGATATCTTTCCTCATTCTCTCTGATGCAAGTTTCAGGGTCTGGTTCCTCTGTGTCATGGAATCAGGCAGCTCAGTTTTCAAATATCGTTCACATCTCAGCACATCCCATCTACCTGTCTAATCTGAGAACTCCCCCTTCAGCAATTGAATATACTTTCCTTATTGGGTCATTATGATGTGATTTATGACATGAATGTAATTGTCAGGATTACTGTGGGTAATTAAAACATGAAGTGAATGCTGCCAGAGGCTTCAGTCACTCTCAGTGCCCTCATTAAAAATCAAGAGCTGACCAAATTATAAACAGACTGGTTTGCAGAAGTTCCCAGCAAAACCTAATTATGAAGCTTATCCTTATTCTATCCGAACTCACTCCATTAGTCATGCAAATTCTGAAAATGATTAAGTTATTTTATGTGCTGGAATTCTGGAATTAATAATAAAGAGGTGAGTAGCAGTAATTAGACATTACTATGAAACTTTATTACGTCAGGTCGCTCTGGGTCATACTGCACCTCTTCCTGACCCTGCACCCAACAACATAATACGTACACACACACACATACACACACACACACACTCTCACACCTATAAGATGGTTTAATGAATGACTTAATGGTTTTAGCTGATTTATGATAACGTTTTAAATGACAGCTAAAACCAGGAGGAGAAGGATTTGCAAATGCTGCATGAGTATTATCTTGGAATTGGTTAGAGAAAGAGATTTGGTGATTATCATCAGGGGAATCCTTTCTCTCCAGAAAAGGCAAAGCACCACAAGGAGAAATCATTTACTATGAGGATGTTTCAAGCTATGGCAGCTGGAACAGGAGCAAGTGATAACTTAGATCTTGAAGGAGCTTTAGATGATCATGTCTCATCTCATCTAATTTTACAGATAGAGGACTTAGCGTAGAGAAATTATGTGGCTGCCAGTGAATAAGAGAGCTAGGCTCCACAGACTGGTGGGGAAACTGGAGCGCATCAGGGTTTTCTCAGCAGGGGACTGGGTGAGAGAACATGGAAGGCAGGTCCACACTTAGTTTGCAGAGAACAGAAAAGGTAAGTCACTGACTGTTTAGCTTGGAGAATCACAGCCTCATCTGAGATAAGAGAGCACTATATGGAAAAACAGAGATATGATGCCTATCCAAAAGAGGTTAAGAACCTTGATTCAGTACATCTCTGGGGAAGCAAAAGTAAATAAAATTTAAAAGATAAGGGGGGGATGTAAAAAGCAGGGGGAGGGAGAGAGGAAGAAAGAGACAAAAAGAAAAGCATACTTTATAGATGGATGGAAGATTCAAGAGTTACACATTTATGTATCAGTTAGATTACGGAGGTTCAGCATTGCCAATTTGGTTGGGTTGATGATGGGACTTATGCAGATGTTCCTTTGTGGGGAGCAATGGGGAAAACAGAGGGTAGGGGAGAGAAATGTGTAGCTCTTAACAGGGATACAGAAATTCAACTCTGCAGAAAACTTTCTTTGCTGCTGGAGAGAGAGACCTGAAATGAAAGACAGCAAAGCTGTGAACTTTGCCCAGAATGAACCAGTCCTCAGCCCTGCCCGCTTCAGTTGTGACTGGGTGTACCCAGCTGGCATCCTCATGCAAATGTGACAAATCAAGAAACAGAAACTCGTATGGAAGGTCCTTGGGAAGGTGACATAGAAGAAGAGGAGAAGGGGGACAAAGGAGTGTGAGGTTCAGCTTGAGAGAACAGGTCTGGTCTTGGGAAGCAGCTGCTGAAGCTCAGCTTATTTGTCTACAAATCCCTCCTAGTAAGGTAACAATTTTAAGAGATGGTGGAGGGAGGCTTTGACATTAAGGGATCTGGGGATGAGGAGATGAGTAAGAGAGTGATAAATTCAAGAAAATGGAGAGCTTTATAGGAGGGAAGGCAAGAGTCTGGTTGCAACATGGTGATTAAAATACCCACCTTTGACAGATGTAGGAGCCAGTAAACTTTAAAGCGTGTGTGTGTGTGTTTGTGTGTGCGCGTGTGTGTGTTGTCTGCTCTGACTTTTCGCAGCAATGCCATGAGGTGAGCAGGAAAAATATCTTATCCACAATTTAGGATGGTGCAAAGTTAAGCGACTCAAAGTCGCAAGATGGTAAGCGTTGAGTCTGGGTTCCAGTCACTCAGACTCCGTGTCTACTGTGTGTTCCTCTACAACACTGCTGGTACTTTACAGAACTGCTCAGAATGGATATAGTGGAGAGCAGGAAGGTCAGTGAAGAAAACCACACGTGTTTCCTCTTAAAAAGGTGGTGGGGGCTTCCCTGGTGGCGCAGTGGTTGAGAATCTGCCTGCCAATGCAGAGAATACGGGTTCGAGCCCTGGTCTGGAAAGATCCCACATGCCGCGGAGCGACTGGGCCCGTGAGCCACAATTACTGAGCCTGCGCGTCTGGAGCCTGTGCTCCGCAACAGGAGAGGCCACGATAGTGAGAGGCCCGCGCACCGCGATGAAGAGGGGCCCCCACTTGCCGCAACTAGAGAAAGCCCTCGCACAGAAATGAAGACCCAACACAGCCATAAAAATAAATAAATAAACCCAAAGTTAAAAAAAAAAAAAAAAAAGGTGGTGGGTTTTTTAGTGGGTTCGTTTTCTCGCCTTCTCCAATGGTGGCGGAGCCTCAGGACTCTGAAGGGGGCTTGTGTGACAATTAGGCAGCTGCCTGACCCATCATCATCATCGGAGGAGGGGAGCTACAGACTCCCCAGGATGCGCCTAGCCTCAAAGTGCACGAGGCCTTGGAGACCTCTGTTCCTGCCTCCATGGGGGCCTGGAAAGCCCAGGGGCTCCTTGGATTCCCTTTGTATCGATTCCAAGGGCCCTGCCGGACAATTCAGATTGCACAGAATCCTTTGTGCACACCCCCCCAGGATGCTTGCACATTCGTCACTCACTCAAAACATATTAAATCCTTTCAATGTGTCTCTCTTTTTGTACTCCTGGGTTTTTTTGAGGTTTTCTTTTTTTTTTTTTTTTCAAATTTCTCAGCTTTTTAGGAAGCACATATGATACACTCACCTCCAAATGTGGAGATGTCTCAGCGAGAGGCACTCTGAGAAAATGCCTTTGAAAACGGCATTTGTTGGCTCACTGGGGCCAGACGCAGCCACCTCAGCTCTTGCCTGAAACCCAAACAGGGTGACTGCCAGTCAGGGGTTCCAACCAGCTGGAGGACTTGGCCTAAACCATCTGACAAAAGGGATCCCTTTTCCTCAACAGCAGCTTCTCCATCTCTCTCTCTCTCTCCTTTTTTTTTTTTCTCGAGAACGCACAGTTTTGCATTTGCCCTTCATACAAATAACTGGAGGGTGGGAATTATTCAGAAAGCTCGTGTTCGACACCCCATCTGTTCATTCCTGACAGCAATATATAATATAAGGCTATAAAAACTTGAAAAATAATGCAACATAAAAAGGGATTGACTCAGCTCCAAGAGGCCATAAATGGTAACAAATACCACTGGATGATTTATTTCATGCTGTAATCTTTACAGTAAGTCATCTTTCAGACATTTCCTTGTGACAGGTTTTAATAATATTAATGCCCAGAGCAATCCAAATCATCGCCAATAGACGTATTTATCAAGCTGTCAATCCGAGTAAATGAAATTCTATAGGCAATAATGTAACATGTTTAAAAGAAGCTAATAAAACAAGTCAGCAGAGAAATATTACTTCAAAGTATTCTCTCCCTCTAATCCAGTCCTGTATGTTATACAGCCAAAATGCAAATCTTTCCATACTTGATTTATTGCTCCAAAAATACCAATGACCTTTTCCCAAGCTTCTGTATATTCGCTCTCACACATTCATAAAGCCTGCAGTGCAGTGCATCCTGCCAGAGCTCTGAACTCCGGAGTGCTTAGCATTTATTGTTTTGTTTGTCTTGCTTCTACGCAGGTACTTGATTGGCAGCTGCAGTGAATAACATCTAAGTTTCCAAGGCTTATTAAAATGTAACAGCTATCTGAGCCATAAACCAAGCTTTACGACACCCACTCTAGGAGGGCCTTCAAGAATACCTAAGAAAGTGACTTCATGGTTTACCAGCGGCCATGTAAATTTTATGTGAGGGAAAGCCAACCTGTGTTTTCCTTCCATTGCGTGTGCTTTGTGCTAATTACTTCTCATTCATGCAGGTCACACTATGCCAGCTGTTAAAGCATTTGGCATTTCAAACACAGCTCCAGATCTGCTTCCTGCAGGAAGCCCTCCTTATTAATTTCACTAATTTTCTGATCTCTAGCACAGTGCCTGACCCACCCCTCAACCCAACTTCCTAATGAATGAATCTGTGAAAGCACAACGCACACCCAAGGTGCTCACCAGACATTAGATGGAAATATGCATTGCATTGATTTATTCGATTCATTCTACAGTTAACTGACGCCTCGTTTTTTTCTGGCTTCTCACACACATGCTCCTTGAGGACAGATTTAGTGTTTAATGGGCACCATGAGTGTTTCCTATACCACTGGGTACCCTGTAGGTTTGTGACACACATGCACACACACACACACATATACACATATATGAATGATATACACATATGTATCATGTATCTATGCATACAAATGTATATGCATCATGTATATCATACATATATATATACACATACACATATATATATTGTAATTGACATGATATTGTTTAAATGTATTTATTTATTATGATTATGGTCTTATGTTTATTTGGAGTAAATCCTTCAAGATGTCTATGAGACACAAACATGAGAAGGGAAGCACATTCTAGGTATACGCACAGGCCCAACACAGGAAAAGAAGTATGATGTGTATTTTCAGAAGTGAAAGAATATAATATTGTTCAAATTCAGAGGACTTTTGTGAGAGGCAGGGGCCACACCATGAAGGGCATTGTTAAAGATTTTGAGCTCATTCCTAAAGACACTGAAAACCCACTGAAGAGAAGCAAAATTGTCATATTTTCATTTTTCATACGTCATTCTATGTATGATACAGGAATAGAAAAGAAGGCACAAGAGGAGATGTGGGGAGACCAGGTCAAAGGCCATTTCAGTAGTGGCCTAAGAAGGAAAGACGGCAGCTTGGCCTGGGATTAGAATTAGAGATGGAAAGGGTATAGAGATGCAAGATACTTTTAGAGGTAAAACAGAAAACAATGAGACTTGGTGGAATTTAGGTGAGAAACCCGTCTCACAGCATCCACACTTGACTCTTCAACCCCTACCAGGACTGCCAGCCCAGGTGTTGGCTGATGATAAACCCGGCTAGGTTCACTGCTCGTTTTGCCTTTGTGTTTGCCTACCTCACCGTGTGTTTCTGAGTGCAGTTAATAGAGGGAGGCTAGAAAGCAGGTATTTGGGGAAAGTTTTCATTTTATAATTTTTTTCCCTAATTTGGCACAGGGATATCGTTCCAGAATCTGGTTACTTTTCCTACATCTCTATTTCTTCTCTTGCCTCCTCTTCCTTTCAACATTAGCACTCCCGTCACTGTACATCCCTTACGTACACTGTGAGGCTCAGGGTGGAGACAAGCCAGCCAGGGGGGCTATTAGATCGTGGGTGTGGGTCGGGAGACGTTTCAAAGCAGCCTTCTGTCCCCAAAGTTGATATATCCACGCATATACACACCCATTCTCCTGGGAATTAGTTTCCTTCCTTCTCTACTCTTCTGCTATTTCTTGGCTTGGGAAAAAAATACACCTGGACAAATACTATGACAAGATTCAGTGGCTGAAATGGTTAAAATGAAGAAGAGCAAAGAAGGAGCCAGGCAAAGGAGGTCATGCCACAGATCTGGAGGTGGAGATGGGAATATCTGGTGAGAGAGTGGTTGATTAAGAACAATTTTCCTTTACACTCCTTCCCCCCAAGAAAGAAAAGGGTTCTAGGTGGGAAAGTGGACCTTGAAAAACCATCTGGTTGACACTCTGCTTATGTGGATTATAAAAACATGTTTCTCCTGGTCATCTGACCAAAACCTTTAACTTTGAGAGCAGATGAATGTAAGCTCACCCAGGATGGTTTCTGCCTGTTTTATTCTTTAGTATGTTCACCATTTTTTCCCTACAAATTAGCTGTTAAAAAAAAACCCCACAGAATCCGTATGGAGAAGTCAGAGCCTTGTGCCACTAGGTTCATTGATTTTCTTCCTTCCTTCCTTCCTTTCTTCCTTCCTTCCTTCCTTCCTACCTCCCTCCCTCCCTTCCTGTCTTTTTTCCCCTTCCTTCAGAGTGTCTTCCTGGGTGAGCTTAAGGGATGCAAATGGAAATCAGTTACTCTGGGTGGAGTGTGAGTCCTGAGAACTCCTCCTGGAAGACTGAGCTCATAGGACAAGCAGATACTTGACCTGGCC
The DNA here is from genome assembly GCF_009873245.2 of Balaenoptera musculus. Lineage (NCBI taxonomy): Eukaryota > Metazoa > Chordata > Mammalia > Artiodactyla > Balaenopteridae > Balaenoptera > Balaenoptera musculus. Next base: position 29,182,723 of record NC_045805.1, on the reverse strand, counting down.
TTACAAATCCCTTCCAGTTGTCCTTACCTCTGAGCCGTCTCTAAGCCTCCTAATACTGGTTTCTGATCCTGATCCACAACAAGGGTTTCTCAAAGGACTAAAACAGAAGTGGGAAAAAAGGGAAACATGTCACCCATGGTCCTGGCAGCTGAATACCTACACTGTGGGCTAAAGCTAAAACCAGGGATATTTAGAAAGGTCCAAGAATATTCAGATTTATGCCCAAGCAGTGTAAAAGACAGGCACCAGGCTTGGCTGATTGCAATATCTAACGGAATATTTCAGTTCAGAAGCAAATCTAGCTAATTGGTATGAAAATGTTTTTTTATGAAATATTTTAAGGACTGGAAATATTAATATGTCCTTTACTTGTAACAAAATGCAAGCATAAAGGTATTAATCATAATGATCACATCAATACATAAATAAAAACTGAGAGCGTTTTATTTATTAATGTTGGAAGACCATTTGCACTGCTTTCTGTTACTGAGCCTCACCAATGGATTAAGGGGCTAGTTTGAATTAAAGTCTGTTGTTTGCCTCTCCTCATTTCAATCTCTCCTAGATCTTCTTGTAAACATGTACATCTGCAATGTATGTGTGTACAGGAGTGTATAAAGTATAAATGTGTAAAGTGAACCATATACAGATATAGGCACAGATATATGTGATTTACTTTACCGATTGATTCTTATACAGCAACACCAGAAACTTCCCCCAAAGACTAATTTATCTGCAATATATGCGTTAGCAATTCTAAAAGATATGTATTAAAAATTTCTTCCATTATCTAAACTGAACATTTTAGGAGAAGTTTGAGTCTGAAAATGGCATCTCTTCTCACACTTATAAATTGCTTTACGATTTTTTTTTAAACTAGCTTTTCCCCACTGGCACCTTAAACACGGATGAGCTATAATAATAGCTACATTTTATGATCAGAAAGCAGGGAGGCAGCAAGCCGTCTGGACTAAAATTGGAACTGGGGTTAGAATCACAGCCTCGGGAAGAGGGGCAGAGCCTCGCCTGACCCACGGAGGCTCCAGCGGCAGAGAAAGCCCCCCAGCGAAGGCCAGTGGTGACACCCGTGCCATCTTGTCTGAAGACAGAGCTGTGTTCCCAACACAACACTGGGAGTAGAAGAAACTCCAGGTTTTAAAATGAAAAAAAAAAGGGGGGGGGGATTATTTCTTGTCTTTACATAAGGATTCTCCATCAAGTTACATAAAATAACTATTCATTTAGAGCAATAAACAGAATAATAGTAAGAAAAAATATGTGACGTCTGCATGTTTTAAGGAACATGACTATTGCTTAAAGAGAGACGGCCTCATAAATAAAAAAGAATGGTGACGACTCGGCTTTTCCTGGGGCTCTGAGGGGAACAGAGTAGGTTTCCAGGGAGCCAGGTTATTTAGTTCACTTTTTAGCACTATCTGCAGCAATATTTCAGAGCAAAATAAGGAAAATACCTGTTCCTTTTCATTTAGCAGCCGCAAAGATTACAGGGAAAAAAAATAAATAAGAGATATGTAATCCCCGTGGTGTAATCCCAGGGTATGGAAACTCACTTCTCTTAAATACCTCCCTCTGGCGTAATTGACTTTTCATGTGCATTTTAATTATGATATTTTAGCAGGTTGCAAGAGAATTTTTTTTCTTCTGCTGTTGTTGTAAATTATGGTTTGGAAAAAAAAAGTGTTATAAATCTAATTACATTTTCACTTATATTAACAAGTCAGCACAATCTTCCAGCATGTTTACCAAGCAATTCCAATATTTACAGCTGACCTAATTGGTTGTGGGGTAGAAGCAATGAACAATATTTTATTGTCCTGATAGCTGTGCATGTGCTGAAGACAGCTGCTAAGGTGTAAAGCTACCCGGTGACCCTGAAGTTTTGCCTGCCCTGTGTTTGCCTTCATCAACCAGCTGTAAAACAGGATAGAAAGCAGGAGGGAAAGAGAAAGGGTTTCTGGGGTGGGGAGGGTAGGAGTTTGTTAAAGATGTCTTCTCTGAATCCCCCTTTGGCAAGAAAGATTTTTCCAGTTATTTGGGGGCTGTTATAGACTCAAAAGTTAACTTGTTCTTGGCAAGTTTGTATAAAAAGTTATAAATAACTGCATGAAAGCCAGTAATATCTTAGGTCAACATCCCTGATATTTGATGCTAAGTTGAAGCCAATCTTGGTCCTGTCCTTGAATTTCACTGTCAAAGCCCATGTAGTCTTCAGAACCCCAGCATGGGTCTAACACAGGCTGGAAATTCTTATATTCTCACGTCCTTAGAGAACAGGCTAAAAACAAAGAATGCTCCTACCAGGCAGAGACCATATTGCTTCATGGGGAGACAGGAACTGGGTCTACCTCTCACGTTACTCACGGTGAGTTCTGCTGCAGCTTTACCACCCCTCAGATTTAAATGAAGATCACTTTTATCTCTAAGGCCTCTGTCTTTCCTACTAATGCTATTGGTGTTAACACAAATGTAGAATGCCAGTACAATTTTAGCAGAGAGCTGCTTTGAAGTGAGTCTCCAGACCATGGGTTCAATTACTGTGTGGGCCAATCTTGTCTTCTGGGTCATGATAATGATAACGATAATAAATGTTAATTTATTGAGCGCTTACTCTCTGCTAGGAACTCTGCCAAGAGTCTAACATTCAGTCTTCTCATCAGCCCTGTGAGATTGGTACCACCTGTTTTACAGATGGAAGAGCTAAGCCCCAGAGCAGTGAGTGACTGGGTCACCATCATACAGCATGGAAGTCACCGAGCTGAGATAGGACCCTGGCCTGTCCATCTCTGGAGTTCCCACCGTAGCCTTGGCAGTGGGTGGCCTCCTTCTTTATCACTCTTGCCTCAACCTAAAAACTAAGACAGCACTGCACACAATAAACTTTGAGGTGTGGTTTTAGGTGCACCCAGGATGCCCTTACCAAACGTTGCCTAGAATAACACCTCCCCTTCGGAAATCTCCCACATAGGACTCTGTCCCTTAGCTGAAGTCCTTGATCCTCACGAAAGTAGAACTACCCCTGGAAGGATTAATATCGTAAACTTCTGTTTTCGCAAGTGATGGTTCAAATAGTAGATGTTGACGGGGATGGGGAGTAGCTGGAAATTGTAAGTCCTGAGTAGAGGTGACGATGGGCATCAAACAGAGGGCACAGAATGCAGAATGAAAAGTCTGTGGCACCTGCCTAAGTCACATTTACTTTTTCCCTAGGCATGTCCTTAGTCCCTGAATAGAGTTTTACTTAGAAACAGTGACTAAGCCTCCCATAATCTTCACCTTTGTCTTGTTGAGTTAGTTGGTCTTTTATATATGACCCTAAACAGACAAGGTCTCATCCCTGCCTTTTAGGAGACTGTAAGTGAGAAGAATGAAAACATGTAAAAACTAACTACTTAATGCAAATAAATACATACACACAGTAAATAATCAGTTGTCCTACAGGAATTTTTATTCCTGTATTACCCGGGCTGCTTCCTCATCTTACCATCCAGCTAAATCAATGGAAATTTCTGTACCCGTAAGTCCTAGGAGACTGTGACTTTATTTTTCTTAAGACCTGTCCACATATTCACAGAGAGGTTTAAAAAGGGCTTTTGTCTCTCTTTCATTACAGCCTTCTAAGCTAGTCAAACAGACAGGGCGAGGAAGACAAGAGTAATGAAAGGAATATGTTGAATTGTCCATGGTATTACTCTGACACTTTTATGAAGCCTAAAGCTATTTTGTCTTCTATTTTTAAGTAATGAGAATAAAATATTGTTTTTTAATATAAAGAACTCATTTATTCAATACATATCTGATGAATTATTCCTATACAGGCAGACCTCAGGGATATTGCCGGTTCATTTCCAGGCGACCACAATAAAATGAATATCGCAGTAAAGCAAGCCACACTAATTTTTTGGTTTTCCAGCACATGTAAAAGTTACGTTTACACTGCACTGTAGTCTATTAAGTGTGCAATAGCATTATGTCTAAAAAATGTACATCCCTCAATTAAAAATATTTCGTTGATAAAAAAATTCCAACCATCACCTGAAACTTCAGTGAGTTGTAATCTTTTTGCTGCTAAAGGGTCCTGCCTCCATGGTGGTGGCGGCTGACTGATCGGGGTGATGGTTGCTGAAGGCTGGGTGGCCGTGGCAGTTTCCTAAAAGGAGACAGCACTGACGTCTGCCACATCGGCTTCCCTGTAGCACGCAAAGCTGCTTGTTAGCGTTTTACCCACGGCAGAACTTCTTTCAAAACTGGAGTCAGTCCTCTCAAACCCTGCTGCCACTTTACCAACTAAGTTTATTTAACATTCTAGATCCTTTGTGGTCATTTCAGCCATCTTCACAGCATCTTAACCAGGAGTAGATTCCATCTCAAGAAACCACTTTCTTTGCTCATCCATGAGAAGCAACTCCTCATCCATACAAGTTTATCGTGAGATTGCAGCAATTCAGTACCATCTTCAGGATCCACTTCTAATTCTAGTTCTCTTGCTATTTCCATCACATCTGAAGTTACTTCCTCCACTGCAGTCTTGAATCTCTCAAAGTCATCCATGAGGGCTGGAATCAACTTCTTCCAAACTCCTCTTCATATTGATATTGTAACCTCTTCCCATGAATCATGAATGTTCTTAATGGCATTAAGAATAGTGAATTCTTTCCAGGAGGCTTTCAATTTATTTTGCCCAGATCCATCACAGGAATCACCATGTATGGCAGCTATAGCATTACAAAATGTATTTCCTAAATAATAAGACTTGAAAGTCAAAATTACTCCTTGATCCATGGGCTGCAGAATGGATGTTGTGTCAGCAGGCATGAAGACAACATTAATCTTGTCCATCTTCATCAGAGCTCTTGGGTGACCAGGTGCATTATCAATTAGCAGAAATATTTTGAAAGAATAATTTACTAAGAAGTAGGTCGTAAGAGCGGGCTTAAAATATTCAGTAAACCATGTTGTAAAGAGATGTGCTGTCGCCCAGGCTTTGTTGTTTTCATTTATAGAGCACAGGCAGGGTAGATTTAGCATAATTTTTAAAGGTCCTAGAATTTTCAGAAAGGTAAATGAGCGCTGGCCTCAATTTAGAGTTACCAGCTGCGTTAGCCCCTAACAAGAGAGTCAGCCTGTCCTTTGACGTTTTGAAGCCAGGCATTGACTTCTCCTCTCTGGCTATCAAAATCCTAGGGCATCTTCTTCCATTACAAGGCTGTTTCATCCACACTGAAAATCTGTTCTATAGTGCAGTCACCTGCATGAATTATCTTAGCTAGATTTTCTGGAAACTTCCTGCAATTTTACATCAGCACTTGCTGCTTCACCTTGCACTTTGATGTTGTGGAGATGGCTGCTTTTCTTAAACCTCATGAACTAACCTCTGCTGGCCTCAAACTTCTTCTGCAGCTTCCTCACCTGTCCCAGCCTTCACAGAATGGGAGAGGGTTCTGGATTAGGCTTTAAAGGAATGTTGTGGCTGGTTTGATTTTCTATCCAGACCACTGAAACTTTCTCCATATCAGCAATAAGACTGTTTCACTTTCTTATCATTCGTGTGTTCACCGGGGCACCGCTTTTAATTTTTTTCAAGAACTTTTCCTTCACATCCACAACTTGACTGTTTGGCACATGAGGCCTAGCTTTTGACCTGTCTCTGCTTTCGACATGCTTTCCTCACTAAGCTTAATCGTTTCCGGGTTTTGATTTAAAGTGAGAGACGTCGACTCTTCATGTCACTTGAACACTTAGAGGCCACTGCAGGGTTATTAATTGGCCTAATTTCAATATTGCTGTATCTCAGGGAAGAGGGAGGCCCGAGGAGAGGGAGGGAGATGGGGGAACAGCTGGTCGGTGGAGCAGTCGGAACACACACAACATTTATCAATTAAGTTCATAGTCTTAAATGGGTGAGGTTCATGGTGCCCCAAAACAATTACAATAGCAACGTCAAAGACCACTGATCACAGATCACCATAACAAATATAATCATGAAGAGTTTGAAATATTACAAGAATTATCAAAATGACACAGATACACAAAGTGAACAAATGCTGTTGGAAGAATGGCACCAACAGACTTGCTTTGATGTGGGGTGGCCACAGACCTTCAATTTGTAGAAAATGCAGTATCTGCAAAGCGCAGTTAAACAAGGTATGCCTATCTATATGGTACTTTGCTAGAGTCATGGCACACCGCTTCTCAAGAAATCTGATTTCTGCCTATAGGTACAGGACAAGAACTAGAAGGGCGGTATTTAGAGGATCTAAAAGAAAGCATCTACTAATTCTTTCCTTATTCTTATTCTTTTATTCTTCTATTCCCTGGTACCCTAACTCTTTCATCTGTCTTTGGAACTCAGGCTCGTGGTACTTAAAAATAGCACTTCTAGATGTGTCTGTGTCTATCTTTATACCTATCCCCGTATCTATACCTATAATTGAACATAGATACATTTGCCTTACTGTTTTCTTTGAACTGTTAATTGAGACTTGATGAAGATGCTTACTAAACTTCATGGCCGAAATACACCCCTGCTAGTGATTCCTATGTATCCAAATAACACCAATTGAAATGAGGAAGGCATCTTCAGAGGTTCTGAAATGTAAGGTAGGAAACCATAGGATTGGGAACATAAGTGCTACCTGGACTCTTGGAGAAAGGTAACTTGGGGATGAATTACTGGCTATACGGCATTAAGTAAACATGGACTCTAGAACATGATTTGAAATCCTACAGTAAGAGAATACTCAATAAGCATGCATGAAGGAAAAAAATCAAAGACTGCTTCTGATTTACTGGTCGTGGACCATACTGTACTCAAACAGAAAAGCCTATGCTTGTCTAGAGGAAAAGTTATTTTAAAAGCTTAATATGGCAGAAAGGGGGAAAAAAAGTACCTGCTCAGATCATCTCATTTGATTAGTTTCTGCAGAAAGCTCAGATAGGATGTGGAGAGAGAAGAACCACGTATGGTGATTCGTATCCAAGCTTCTCCCCCTGGAAAGACACTGGAAGCTGGTCCTCAGTAGGAGTTCAGGCATCTCTGAGGTTAAAAGATGGTGTTTCTCTTGCCTGGATCATCTGGGGCACAGAATTCAATAAATATGAAGAGCTGAGAATAGAAAGAGAAGAAGGGCTCAGCTTCCTTCCCTAACATCAGTCTGTGTGTGTGTGTGTGTGTGTGTGTGTGTGTGTGTGTGTGTGTGTGTGTGTGTGTGTAAGGGGCATAGTACTCGAAAGTGAGAACTTGTAGGAACAGATGTCCCAGGAGCCATGCCTGGCAGAGGATGCCCTGGCAGTCCTTCTGATGGACTGTAATTTGCTCAGAAACTGAAGACTGCTGTGGGATCAGCTGGAAGACGCTGGGAAAGAGCTAAGGAAGGAGCTGGAACCGCCATGGAAAGAGTGTTCTGGAGGGGAAATGGCAAGTAACAGACAGACTTGGGCGCAACAAAGTGAGTGCGCCAGTGGAAAGTACCACATTAGGTATCTTCACTGAAAACCCTGTTGATCTGCTCCATTGAGCTGACACTCCGTGGATGGGGGGCTGTAGACAGTGCATGAAATTTTGGAAGGTCTTAAACTTCAAGCCCTCTCCCCTTGAATGAGAAAGAAATTGGCTGCAGAAGCATGGGCATCTACGAGCCAGGGAAATGATGGCAGAGGTGGTGGGCGGGGCACAGAGCCACAAGCAGGGAACCCTTTTTCACTTGCCCAATTTTTACTAGATAAGAATTTAATCTGTTTTATCTCATTCAATCCTCACAAATAACAGTTCAATTATTTCGGTTCTAATGTTATCTCTGTTTTGAAGATGAGGAAACTGAAGCCTAAAGGCTGAGGAAGGTGGTGATCTAGGGCTCATGCCTGCTGTGGGGCAATGCTCATGGCCGGTATTGATGGGCCACTTGCCTTTTAAAGAGCTAAGGCTGGACCAGACATCAGGAAAGAGAGAACAAAATACTACGCATGGTCTCTGGTATCTCTAAAAGGAAACGGGGCAGTATGAAGGCAAAGCTGATGCTATAAATGCAATCTTAGTCACGGGTTTCACAGAGACAAAGTGGGAAGGGAAACTGTGTGGAAACTTATTTAGGCTTCAGTAGAGTCTGTAAGGGTTGAAATTAGGCAGACCCAGAGGGAGGGTTTCTAGGGAAGGGCTGATATTCCCAAAGAAGACAAACCTTTCTATTAGAATTGGTTTCCTCTCCTGACCCAGATCTATCAGACACTACTTGGAAATTTCTGCCTCTCCTTGTTTCACTGATTAGCGATCTACCCATGTCCACTTGAGTTTATAAACACCCACTTTTCAAAACACTGAATGACTTAGTATGGTTGTTGTGTTACTGGCCAGTCACAACATGAGTTAGTTGTATCTAAATCTTTTCTTTCTAATATCTAATCAAAACCGGGTTTCCTGAAGAAGTGGATTTTGATGGAGACAGAAAATAGTCAACAACTGTACAACAGTAAAATGGTCAGAACTTTCCTAAGCTCGCCCAAAGTGGGGTGGCCACAGTAAAGAAACTGGAAGTGAGGGCAAAGGGGCTCCAAGAGGGTTTGAGAGGCATTTTTATTTATCACCACATTTTGCATAGGTGTAGGTCTAAGCTTATCACCCTGAAAAAAGTCAGAGGAAATATTCATCTTCCCCCTCTCGTATTATATGACCTCTCGATTTAAGGACGCAGAACGCTGGTGAACAGAACTAGTATTTGTCTATTTGCTCAATGAATACATATTCAACCCCCATCTATTAAACAGAGTTTTGTGTGCTAGTCTGAGACCCAAACTGCTGTTTATATGACGTTACTTGTTGTTGCTTATTCTGTGGGAAAAGAAAGATACCAGGGATGCAATGAAATATTGGACTATAAGTTTCGCCTAAGTTAGGGCTCTCTGTACTGCTTCGAGTACTGAGGATAGAAGATAGTAGTTTCTGAACTTACCAGAAAACCCACTAGTGGCCTGAAGATTACATCTTTAAAAGCACCAAGCCCACTGTCAGCAAAACTATAAATAATCGTAGGCTGGTTTTGGAGTGTGCATGTAATACTATTAACACATCGAAAATGGATCACAAATAGCGCCTACCACACATATTACATTTTTTCCCCAATAATGCCTACTTGTCTCTATTAAGTCATCAAGTCTATTTTACCACTCGCGATTGTTACTCAGGACATGTGTTTGCTAATTTGCTAGCTGGAATATCTTTGCCTTACAAAAAGAAAAACAACAAAAAACCCCCCAAAACCAGAAAACAAAACCCACCCTATTCTGTAGTCCCAAGTGGGAGCAGTACCTGTCATATATCCCATTAACACTGGATTTCAAACAACTGAGCTGACCACTCCCTTGAGGAAATATCACAGAAATTCACTCACAAATAGCACTTATCTGTCAACGTGCATACGACCATCTCATCAGCAGTCTGGCTTTGATTAGTTTTTTTTAAGCTCTGTAGTTCATGAGAATCTGTCTTGCTTTTGAATTAAGAGGTGCAAGTGAATAAGCATCATCTTTACAGATGATCTGGATGGCAAACTATCACTATCTTTGACCTTCTTTAGGGGCTTTAAAGCATATTCAGGGATCCCCCAGCCATAGAGAGGGCTGATGGGTCCAGGTTACAGATGGACCAGGCCATCTGGACCAACTCTCCTTTTAGATGCCTGCTTTAGGCCATTTCCTTATTTATCATAGACGATAAAGGGATTAAAGAAAATGGGGAAAACATCAGTAACTTAAATGATTTTGTTTGTATAGCTGTGTTAAAGAATGGTGGGAAAAGTCAGTGAAACTCAATGGCTGAAATTGCATTTAAGGATCTTCTGTGGGTTTTGATTATCCATGACTTGCTAATCCTCTCTTATCACAGAGAAGACAAGGGAAAGAATAAATGAAAGCATAAACATGGTTGGAGCATTTTATGTGTTACCACATATGTTATCTTTATAGTCTCAAAACACTTTTCAGATTGGAATCATGTTTTTGCAACAACTTTGCATCAACGGAACATAACATACACGCTTATATTCACACACACGCACAATACCAACAACCAAGAACATATTCTTGAGAAATCTGAGACGTTATTTCTCACTCCATCACGCATCCACACCTCTAGTCAGGCTACTCGGTACATGGAAGGCTCCATGTTTTCCCCATGCGTTGCCCGTGTTCCGTTCTCCACAGGAACTGAGGTTCCCTTTCTCTTACCTTTCTCCAAATCCCACTTCCTACAGGAAGCATTCTGGAACAATCCACCCAGCCCCCATTGACCTCTTCCTCTTTGATCTGCTGTCAGAATCATCAGTGTAGCACTGGAAGGGATGCTGCCTCATTTGGCCTCTGATTTAATTTATCTGAATTCATCTTGTTTACCCAACTAGGTTGCATGGGGGTGGAAACATGATTTCTGCATCTAAGGGCACACCAAGCATAGTGCCTACTTAGCACACAGAGCTACTCAACACTTAGCTCTTTACCAACCATTTTAAAAAGAAAGAAAAATCTACAAATCCCAATGCTAACCCCTAGCTGTTCTGTTGTCATTAAGAGTGAGGCAAAATTCCTGAAATTCCATAGAACCTTTCCTCCAAACAGATGTTAATCCTTTCCCTCCCTTCCCACAGATTATCCCACTCAGATTTCATAAAATCCTGGAATGGAAGGCAGGGAAGGGCAGAAAACATAATTCCTAGATTTTTGTATTCCTCTTAGAAAGCACACACATGAAGCGGTGGCACCTTTGGTGGCTCAGATATTTGACGCCTGCCTCACCTGCTGGACAGGTACAGCAAAACCTCCGTTAACCAGACCCATCTATCCAGAATCATCAGTTAAACAGAAGCATGATCCTTCATGCATTAAAAGAAAGAGGTGAATTATAGCAAAAACAGGATCAAGGATTTATTTCAAGATCCACATCCTTGGAGGGCTCTGCGCCTACTACATATTCAGTCCAATCTCGTACATCTTCCTAGATACAATAATTGATCACTGCAATAGTAAGGAACATTTAATGAATGCTTACTCTCAGTCAGGAATCAAGCAAAATGCTTTAAATACCTCATCTCATTCAGTCCTTACAAAGAACCTACAGAGTATTCATTACCATTATACTCATTTAAGATATCAAAACTGAGACACCTAGAAGTAATGCAAGCTACCCAAGATCGCACAGCTTAGGGAAGGCCAGCGTTTGCATGGAACATTGTGGGATGCCAGAGAAGACGATACAGTACTTACCCATTGCCAATCACGATTCTCAATCATGAAAGATTTTCCTGGTATTTTATAGCTACTAAATTGAAATGCTGCCAACACATGACAGAGTTATTCACAATAAGATTTGGGGTGACAGAAGTTTTAGATCAACCCTCTATTTAAAAATTATTCAATAAACAGATCACACTCTTCACCTCCAACCCTGCATTCTGCTTAATCGGGGTTATCTTGGAGTAGAGAGATGCAGGGAAAAGAGAGTAGGGGAGGAAGAATTTGTTGGCCCTATTTTGCAGATTTAAAAACCAAAAGCAATCTCATCAACAATTTGTTGGAAATAAGGCATGGATTAATAATAGAAAAAACATGGGGGAAGAGTTGAAATTTTGCCCTCACCCACATTTCCTGAGTGCCTGGAGGGTGATCTGAAAGAAAACTGGGTGCATAACCTCTGGCTGTCATAAGTATAAATTATTTCAGCAATGTTGTGGGAGGTATATTTGCTTAGTTCTGTCATATTGGGAGAAGTTGGGATGAATTCATGTTGGTGAGGAACAATTGTATTAGTCAGTATAGGAGCTGATAAAGCAAATATTCCTGTTTAAGTCAAATTTTTATTGCCCAGTGATTCTTAGAAAAAAAACATAGAGGACCAGGGTTCTCTGCATCTCTTACCTGGTGGTAAAGCTCAAGTTGCTAGCCATGCTCATATGTGTCGCTGGGTAGGAGTCCTGTGTTTTGGGACCAGAGTGTTCCCTTCCGTTGTTTCTCATCACCATGACTGTTGCCCCTGCAATGTCATAGCCATCTTGGTGAGTTGGCATAATACCCCTTCATAAGGGATTTCTGGACTGTTCCTATTGGCTGAGAGAGCTCTAGCCTCTTGACTAGGGAGAGGCTGAGAATCCTCAGCTACAGACTAGTCCTAAGAGTATGGTTTGTAGAAAACTCTTTTAATTTCCTCCTACAGAGTTAGAGAGTGGGTGAAAATGATTGTGAGGATGTTAATACCATATGGTATCCTTAAAATAAGTACCTACTGAGTACTTTCTTACCCATTCTGCACCTTTCTAATCCATCATTCTTCCCATCTCATCCAGAAGTATAGCACTTGGGGAGCCTTTTGGCTGCCAGCAGTCTACAGCCACTACAGGACTCTAAGAAAAGATCGCTATACAAGGCCCCTACTCCCTTCTGCAGATACTGGTCAGCCTGCAATTCATTCTCCTTGGATACTGCTTCTTTCTACTTCATTTTTCCTTCAAGGCTTCCTTTATTATTTATTTTAACTTTTGAAGAATCTTGATCTTACCTGGGATATGTCTCAAAACATTTGTGAATTTCCACATCTGGAAATAACACAAAAGCAGATAATCTTCTCATCTGCAAAATAGGGAGAAGACTAGGACCTCAAAGGGTGATTGTTGAGGATAAATGCAAGAATGTGTGAGCAACACTAAATGAGCAACCCGAAGCTGCTTTGAGATGGAAAAAAGCTGACACCTGAGCCTCCTGCAGCCATATGTTGACACTCCATCACGCCATTTTTATTCCAGAACAGAGATTTAACCTAGGAATCCTTTCAACGCACTTGGCTAGGAAGCCATCCTTGCTCAATAAGAATTGGCACTTGGTACTGTGATGAAAAGTAACATTCTAAAGGATGCTTTGGAAGTTAAATGCTTTTCTTTCACTATTCAAAAACCCTGCATGATCTGCTTGCCTGAACCTGACTGCCAGGTGATCAGAGATGGGAAGACTGCCTGGGAAGAAGTCATCGAGGAGATGGACAGAGTCAGAGGAGCCATCACTGCTACTCCTCTTCCTTTGCCCACCTAAGTGGAGAAGAGAGACATGACCTTTCCTCCTGTGTCAATTTCAGAATCTCTCTGTACTTAAGACTACTCAGAATGGGGAGTTCCTCTGGAACAAGCCTTTAAACCCACGCCGAGCCAGGTTTTGGACAATGGCAGACAGAAAGAGCCACAGAGACATCTTGGTATCCCTCTTCTTTTGATGTAACTCTTTCTAAGCCATTTTAATCTGCAGAAAATATCAATTGAGTCAAAACACACTTTTGGAAGAAGAGGGACATCCTTTGCATATGTGATTTGTCGGTTTAAATCAGCAGTAATTGCATCATACAGGTGTACTAACAGCCAAGTATGGAATAAGATTGCTCCCTATCTGTAATCCTCAGAAGCCTTCACTTACATATGGAATTTTGATGGGGCTTTCAGGTTGATTGATGTTTCCTTATTTTGTGGTTACCTTTTGCCCTGGGGGGAACAGCTTGGGAAGGGAACTTCTGAAGAAAAATCTAAGCGAGGACTAGCGTGTTACCAACTGTCAGTCTTTAAAGGCTAGTCGGCTTAGTACTCGTGATAGAAACTGAGCTGTGGAATGCAAAAGGCAACATGCCTAAACTGGCTTGGGAACAATGGAACTTTCGGGAAGTCTCTGTTTTCTCAGAGCCTCACTCTCCAGCCAACAACATTTGCCAGGTATTAAGAAAAGGTGGGAGGGGACATGCGGGTGAGGTGAGTGCTAGGTATGAACCCTGAGAAATTTTTGCTCAATAAAGCTTTGAATCTTCCCTTGTGTCCTTCTTAATAAAATCTCTCCTGAAAACACATGAATGATCTGCATAATGTTGGAAGCGTTCATGATTATGGAAGTACGTCCATGGATACGGGGGTTGGAAGGCGCAGTCTCGTGGGGATGGGTGGAGGCTCTGGCTGTGTGCTGCTGGCTGCCCGAAGGGGAAAGAACTGGTCCACGTGATCTCTTTGGTTCCTTCAACTCTAAGTTCTATAATCCTAATGAATTTCGCAAAAAAGTCTGAAAGTGTCCTCTCTACCAGGTTGCAGAGAGGGCTGTTAAGAAAGTGCAACAACAATTACTGCCCTTTCTCCCAGTTTCTTTGCTGCTTCAAACACTTGGGAGAAAAACCAAAGAATAAAATAAAACTAGGAAGTAAAGTCCCCTTCTCTCAAGGCAGTAGATAAGCAATTGAAGTTTCTCTGATTTTACTCTAAGAGCATTTGATCATTTGATTTATTTATATTTTAATCTATTTAGCTACAGCTGACAGTGTCCAAGTAGTTATGTTTTCATATTTTAGGCAAGGGAAAAATGAAACGGATTTTTGCCTGACGCCCTAACCAGACTGTTAATGGCTTGCCATGGCTTACTATGACTTCTTCTCTATGGATATTCTAAAGAGGGCTTCCGAATAAAGCATTAGACATCAAAAAAGACATGGCATCTAAGACCTGTGGGTGACTGGAAAAAAAAAATTAAAGTCCTATGCACGGCCAGCATCTTGATTATCTTTCTCTTTTCTTCAAGAAGTGATTTCCTTGACAGCTACAGGCAACCATTTTCCTTTCCTGGCACACGTGATAGGATTGCATATTAAGACACGCCTCATACACGATTTCCATATGGAGAGCAATAATGCTACTCCTCTCTCTCTCCCTCAGGAAATCTTATCATAGCCCAAATGAGTGAAAATAATTCCTGCCTTATTTGGCTGATTCTGAATCTGCTCCAATTTACTAAGTAGCTCAATTGTTGCAAAATTTAGTATCTACCAGTCGTTGTGACACACCTAAGAAGTGATACCATGTATTCTGGATAAGAAACACTCCTCTCAGGAGCGGAAGAAGAAGCAGGACAAGAGATCAAGCCGATGCCTTCGTCTTGCAAAAGTAGGGATAACATTCATCCACCTATTTATTTTTTTATTTATATATCTGTTCATGATCAGAACTTCAGGAAAATTCTTAGAGCTATGAAAGATGGCATGGATTGGCATGAAGAGAGGCTAGATCCAGGGAAACCTGCCAGGATGCTATTATAATCATCGGGATGAGAAATAAAGAGGGCCACGGCCAAAGTGGAGATGGACACCAAGGACTCGAGAAAATGAAGCCGCACCGCCAGCGGTGGGACTGACTACAAGAACGATGGCAACTGTCGTGAATACAGGAATGCAAGATACTGGTGCATGGTCTTTGTGGACTATTACCAGGTTGTCTTCCTTTTTGTTGGAATTGGGTGTCATGTGGTCCCTGGCCCTGCTTTAGAGAAGAAGAGGCATTTAGGAACACCGCTGCTCTCTCTGCTACCTATAGCCATTGGTGCAGGAGGAGAGCCAAGCTGGAGAGCTGGCAGATTCACTGCGGGGGTTAGAGCTCAACCTTCCAGGTTAGGAATGCTCATCCCTAGGGAACACTGGCTGGGCTGACTCCCTTCTTAAAGAGGTCACTTAGTCTGGGATGCTGACGAAAAAAATGACCCAAGGCCAAACCTAAAGAAAACTATGAAGTAGAGTAAATTCAAGTTTGGACCTCCTATTCAAGCTATTTCTTATCATTTCTGCGCATCCCTGACCCCTTTTCACGCCCTCTTTCCAATTTCCTCTTCATAATTCCCCTCTCATTTACGCGTGACTCCATCACAAACATTAACATTTTAAGAAGGAACCTAAAGCGTTTCTCAGGGGGTGAGGATTAGGGGAATTTGGACACAACTTTCCTAAGGCCACTCTCCCGTTGCCCACTCTCCACGCCATCACATCCAGAGACCGGTGTGTGCTTCTCCCTGCTCTGGTTGAGGACCACCGCTCTAAAATCTTAGGCGTTAGAGGATTCAGTGCTGAAATGGCAGGCAGTGAACTGTTGAGTTGGAGCTGGGAAAGTTTCTGCCCAGTAACTTATCTAATTACACATGATTCCTCCTGCTCTTAAGGCTGGCCCTACTATGCCTGGTCTTCATGCTCTGGATCCAAAACACATTGGGGAATGGGTTCAGATAAGTATAATCTACCAGGACTTCTCTGCCAATTCTTATTTCATCTGAATTTCATTGATGAGAAAAATAGTGAGATTGTTTTTTGAGTTTGTGTTCCCATAGGTTCTATGATAATTACCATATAGGTAGTACTTACTATTTGCCAAGAACTGTTCTTAATGCTTTCTATATGAATAGACTCAACCTGTATACTCTTTATGTACTAATATTCTCATTTAACCCTCTGAGATATGTAATATTATCACCAATATTTTCCAGAAATCTGAAACACTCTGAGAGCTTAAATAGCTTGCCTAAGATCACACAGCTAAGAAGTAAGTGAGCAATGCAGAATCCAACGTTTTTAACCACTGCACCCTGCTGCCTCTCTAAAATGTTAGATTATGAACTTAAGGGGAGAACCTCTGGTATGGTTCTATTCAGAAAAAAAAAAAAAAAGGAAGTGATCAAAGAAGAGGGATTATAAATCATAGAACATCAGAACTGAAAAGAGCCATAGCAGTGATGAGGACTGCTGAATTTCAAAAGGATGACACTGAGATCCCAGAAGGTGATGTGTCTTCCCTAAACCGCACCCAATCAGTGGCACTGCCGCCATCAGAATTCAAGCCTTCTGACTTCTCGTTGAGTACAGGAGGTGGAAGAAGTTGGTGGGACTGAGCAAGCTTAATTAACTCAACGAAGAGATAATTCTTTAAAGGGAGTGGACTGGGGATACATTTCATCTGACTCTGAAATGTAAAATATTCAACCTGGAATCTGAACTATCTCTAAGTCAGTAAATTTTCTATTCTATCATCTATTGATAAGTTCCTTAGTCCTTTTAGAAAGTTAATTCTCTGGGAGAATTTCCAAGACATTATCATGACTCTTAAATCTGTAAGGCCAAGTAGTCCCCTTCTACAATGATGTCCTCTTTGGCACATTTTTGGCTAGAACTAACTCTCCAGGTTCAAATTCACACACAAGTGCACTCCCCTGGCTACCAGACCCTGAGTGTTTCATGGTACTCTGCTGCCATCGTCTGGCAGAGTGAAGTAAGAACAGCTGGCTCACTCATAGCCTGCTATTTAAGAATCTTGGTACCAGATTAATTAGAGTTGTCCTGGATGTAGTAGAAGTGGTGATGGAGGATCAGTATGGAGCAAGAAGAAAAAAAAAATGATTCTATTATGAGAAGAATGAAAGGTTCCTGGGAAGATCAAATGCCAGATTATAAATTGAAAGTCTTACTGATTCCCTAGATACTCTAAATTACCTGTTATAGAAGTGGGTGAAATTTGGCATATCTACAAATATGAATGCAGAGCCCTTTTCTTTAAACAAAAATCTTTCCATCTTTATACTAGACCAACTAACTTCCTGCTTTAAAATATTTATAACAAAAACACACTTAAAAGTCAGCTAAATGATTATTCAATTTATAAAAGTTTTTGTTTTATAAAATGACTGACAGCAGTGCATGCATATGAGTGTATAACTTATGTGCAAAAGTTTGATTTGTACACTGTGTTTACAGGGGTATGTCTACTGCATGAAACAATGCTGCATTTTCATATGGGATAAAGATATGTGTAATGAGACAATAATCTTAATGTATTATTTTTTTATTTCTTATTCACACCTCTTTAATGGGACATTTCTCCATTTAGTCAGCCTCACCCATTGCCTCAAGAATGATTCATATTGGGTCTCCCTGGTGGCGCAGTGGTTACGAATCCGCCTGCCAATGCAGGGGACACAGGTTTGAGCCCTGGTCCGGGAAGATCCCACATGCCGCGGGGCAACTAAGCCCGTGCGCCACAACTACTGAGCCCGCGAGCCACAACTACCGAGCCCACGTGCCTAGAGCCCGTGCTCTGCAACAAGAGAAGCCACCGCAACGAGAAGCCCGCACACCGCCACGAAGAGTAGCCCCCGCTCACCGCAACTAGAGAAAGCCCACGCACAGCAACAAAGACCCAACACAGCCAAAAATAAATAAATTACAAAAAAAGAATGACTCATATTGTTATAGAATGCAAAAGAGTCAATGTTTAACTTTTGAATCCCAAATAGGCTCTTGAAGCCCATTTAATTAACAGTATTCTTTAGAGTCAAGCGTTCCGTTGCAAGCCCTCTAGGTAATAGGGATTTCAGGAAATGGCATAGGAATAGTTTCCTTCTATGCCCAAAACTGTCTTAGATTTTCACAAAAAAAGTTAAAGAGTCAGAAAAAATAGATATGGTTAAGATAGAGCCTTTAGTTCGGAATGTGGGATGGAAGCATGAAAAGTTCCATGGACCTGCTTCTCCATGAAACAACAGTAACTAGTGAAAATTGAAACACACACACATACACACACATACAAGCCCAATTAAAATCTCTAGAAATTGTCCTACAGGCATGTAGCAAATGTAGACAATTTATTCAAAAAATTATACCAAACCTTAGGAAGAGCTACAAGAGCCACAGGCACTTGAGCCACAAACAGCTTCCTTTCCTCCAACCCCAACTAAGTGTGACAGAAGCTCCATTCTGGGTACGTGTGCCCGGAAATACAGAGCTACCCTTCCCTCCAGCTTCCAGGCGAGGGCTATGGTGTGTCTCGGGGAGGGGCAGGGCACCAGCATTTCTCATTCTCCCAGCCCCATGATGCAGAGGCTAAGTTTCAGGTGAGTACAACCAAGAGGATGGAGGCTCCCTTCCTCCACACAGCCCTCACTCATGGGGCAGAGGCCCTGCCCCAGCATCACAGGGTGAAAACCATGGAGCACTGAATAGCCTCATCCCAGCTCACACCCAAGGCCAAGGTTTTACAGTGGGAGAGGCAAACCAAGACCAGAAGCTACCGCCACTGCCCAGAGACCCGCTCAAAAAGCAGATGTGTCAATTCCAGAGAGGTGGACGACCGTTTCTACCCCACAGCTCCTGGGCAGTGGCTCAGAGATTCTGCCCAAAGGGAGAGGCAGGTCACTACAATACAGAGCTCTGATATTCTTCCCAAGGGAATTGGCTTTACTTGGAGTAGAGTGTGGAGGAGCTCAAGTCCAAGGATGTTCTTGAAAACAATAGTGATTTTGGTGGCAAATCATTAAGTGGATGCTGGTAGTTCCATGAGAGCAACAAGGTAAACCATGGGCCAGAATTTACCATAGTGAACCAGGAAAGAGACAGCTAATAAGTGCTCTCTCAGAGTCAGAACAAACCTCAGACTAGCCTCAGAAACTACTCCTGCAAAGGGGCTCAAATTTAATTGGATAATATTGTAAAGCAATATATGCCTCAGGGTATTGTCAAAAATAATAAGAGTCACTGGCAGCCAATGAGTGTAGCCTAAGAGCTGGGTGTGATACTAACAGAGGCAGAGAGCTTAACAGAGAGTCAGGAAAGGAGACAATTAAAAAGAGCCCAGTTAAAACCACTGTCATCCCAGGGTGACTATGTGCATCCCAAGGCTATACTCTCTGATGGGCAACACCAGAGGCTTCACACCGCAGGGGAAATAGAGTTCAATGAAATAGTCCAGCCAAGCCACTAACCCACTAACCCAACAAGAAACGACAGTACCATCCCTGGTGTCCAGAGTTGCTACAACGAAAAGTTTGTGCTTCAAATTATTTGAAGAAAATGAAAAGCCAAACCACAGGATGGGAGGAAATATTTGCAAATCACATATCTGATAAGGGACATGTATCTAGGATATTTAAAGACCTAATGCAACTTAATAATAGAAAGACAATAGCCCAATTTAAAAATGGGCAGAGGATTTGAATAGACATTTCTTCAAAGAAGATAAACAAATGGCTAATAAGATCCTTATTAAAAGATGCTCAACATCTGTAGCCATTAGGGAAATTAAGTTAAAAATCACAGTAAGATACCACTTTACACTCATTAGAACAGCTATTATTTTTTTTAAAAAAGGAAAATAATAAGTGTTGGTTAGCATGTGGAGAAATGGCAACCCTTGTTCTTGTGCACTGCTGGTAGGAATGTAAAATGATGCAGCTGCTGTGTAAAACACTATGGTGGTTCCTCAAAAAATTAGACATAGACTTAATATTTGATATAGCAATTCTACTTCTAGATGTATACACAAAAATTAAAAGAGGAACTCAAACAGATATCTCTGTGCCAATATTCATAGCAACATTATCCACAATATCCAAAAGCTGGAGATAATCCAAGTGTCCATCGACAGATGAATGAGTAAACAAAAGGAAGTGTATCCACACAATAGAACATTATTCCCCATGGAAAGAAGTGAGGTATTGATACATGCTACAACAGGGCTATGTGAAAGGAGCCAGATGCAGAAGGCCCCGTACTGTATCACCCCCTCTTTATGACGTGGCCGGAAGAGGCAAATCTGTAGAGGCAGAAAGTAGGCTAGTGGCTGCCAGGGAGAGGAGGACGGGGAATGATTGCTGCTGGGTATGGAGCTTCCTTTTGAGGTATGGAAATGTCCTAAGATTGATTGTGGTGATGGTTGTGTAAACCTGCTGATATACTAAAACCCACTGAATTGCTGGACCCTTTAAAAGGATTTGGTATTTATTTCATAGTTTTTGAATTATATCTCGATAAAGCTATCAACCAAAAATGACAGAGCCTGGACCCCTGAGAAAACCCTTAGTCCCTCCCAACCAACACACACACCTGGTGTCTCAGGAAGGTGAGAGGTGGTGAGACAAGGAACATAGGATAATTTTATGGTGTGTAAGGGGAGAAAATCCATAGGAAAACCCTCTTCATATGGATCCTGGTGGGCGCACTTAGAGGAGTATTTAGTAACAGTGCAAGATGACTAGAGAAGAGCTGATGGCGGCACGTGTGTGTTTAAGCAGAAGACGGCCTGAGGGCACCACCTAGGTTCCCACATCCTGACACGCACACCTACGAATGTGGGGAGACTGACAAATCCCACAGAGCAGAGAGACCGAAATAACATATGGAATAAAAAGACTAGGAGTAAAGGAAAAGGGGACTTTGTAGACCTCAAGACCAGAGGCTAAAAACTACAATGAGGCACCACCTCACACTGGTCAGAATGGGCATCATCAAAAAGCCTACAAACAATAACTGCTGGAGAGGGTGTGGAGAAAAGGGAACCCTCTGGCACTGTTGGTGGCAATGTAAATTGGTGCAGCCACCATGCAGAACAGTATGGAGGTTCCTCAAAAAGTAAACATAGTTACCATAGGATCCAGCAATCCCAATCCTGGGCATGTATCCAGAGAAAACCATAATTCAGAAAGATACCTGCACCCCAATGTTCATTGCAGCATTATTTACAATAGCCAAGACATGGAAGCAATGTAAATGTCTATTGACAGATGACTGGATAAAGAAGATGTGGTACATATATACAATGGAATACTACTCAGCCATAAAAAAAACCCCAAATAATGCCATTTGTAGCAACATGGAAGGACCTAGAGATTGTCATACTAAGTGAAGTAAGTCAGACAGAGGAAGACAAATATTTTATGATATCACTTATATGTGGAATCTAAAGAAATGATACAAATGAACTTATTTACAAAACAGAAACAGACTCAGAGACATAGAAAACAAACTTATGGTTACCAAAGGGGAAAGGTAGGGGGATAAATTAGGAGTTTGGGAGTAACATATACACACAACTATATATAAAATTGATAAATGAGGACCTACTATATAGCACAGGGAACTATACTCAATATTCTGTAATAATCTATATGGGAAAATAATCTGAAAAAATATATATATGTGCGTGTATATATATATATATATATATATACATACACACACATGCACATATATATATATAACTAAATCACTCTGCTGTACACCTGAACCTAACACAGCATTGTAAATCAACTACACTTCAACAAAAAATAAATAAATTTTTTTAAAAAAGAAAATTCTATCTGAAAAAAAAGACCAGAGGCAATGGCAGGGACGATGGATTTCAGTAACAAACGACAGTACGTGACCTAAATCCAGGAGGAACAGAGTCACTGGTTGCCAATGCAGAGGTCACAGAAGTTGACACTTACAGACCTCAGGAACCAGTAAGGAGGACTCTCATGAAAGGATGCTTGGCTGTCCACTATGAGAATACCATATGGTTAGGCAAGTTTTCTCCTGCATTTAGACAGAATACTACTGGGGAGAACAGAAGAGAAGAACCTTAGAGAGAAGGAGAGCCCTGATAGGAAATTCAAATTCTGAATTAAGTTTAAACGCTAAAACACTGGGATTTTACCCAAAAAATCTTAACATACCTGGAAGAGACTAAGTTTCAAACCAGAAGTGATTAAGTTATCATGAATGCTCGAGATCAACTTTTCTCTTCCTGCTTTAAGTGGTAAGGGTTGTTGGTGAGCTATCGAGTTCAGCTTGAGCAAAGGGGAAAAGTTTCATTTCTTCATCACTATGCCAGAATGAGTACATTTTAAGCTCCCTACAATCCATTAAGGAACAGACTACTCAAGGAACGGTTTTGTTCTCAACACTAGAAGAAATGATAATTATGCTGGTGATAGAGGGGTTAGCTAATGCTACAGTGGCAATCGTATTGCAATATAAATGTATCAAATCATGTTGTACACCTTAAACTCAACAATGTTGTATGTCAAAGACATCCCAATAAAATTAAAAAAAAATAGAAATGGTCATGAGGGGGTATCCTTATACCCAACGAAGCAGTCAGATACAGGCTGAACTTTTAGACTGAAGGTGGGAAGACCTGCGTGACGTAGAGAAAAAGCAAGAGGCTAATCATCAGCATGTGTGGAATTGACTTGGAAGGTGCCTCCAGCTGGCTATGTGACTTTGGACAAAATTACTGAATCTCTTTTGGAGCTCATTTGCATGGCCTGTGAAGGGGTTGAACTAGAGAACTAGTAAGGTTTCTTCCAGCTCTAAAAGACTGATTCTCAGGTCTTGGATGCCCAGTGGGGAAGTATCTGCCACTTCTTGGCCAAGTTCAAGTGGACACTGTCTTTCAGGAGATAGAGTCCCTCCCCTTTCCTTGGCCACGCCCCCAGAAGCTGGGCTGAGGACAGCCAGACAGAAAGCGCAGTTACCTGTCCTGTGTCGAGGATTCTTGCTTTTGCAGCTACATTTTCCAATTAGCTCGGGAGTATACACATCACTGTGACAGACGGCACAGTAAAAGAAGGCTCTGGACAATGAAAGCAAATCAAGAATGACTTATGTGAGGCTTCACACTAAAGAAACACGGGGCTGACTCAGTCTGCCTGCCATTAAGTTGTATTCGCTTTAGGACTTTCTCCCCGTTAAAGTAATAAAAAAAAATTTACCTTTTGACATCCTTTGCAGATTCAGCAATAAAGAACCCTAGCGTGTTCTTACGGAGCTTAACTTGAGCAGGTGGATTTAGTATCAGCCCACTGGAAACAGAAAATAATAATACAGTAATTTTCCCCTCCAATTTCTGGGGCAATATCTGTTTTTACCAAAGGATTCTCTAAGTTGCAGAGTTAATAGGACTCAATCCCTTTTGACTGCCAAAATTTACAGTAGAAAATGTGAATCTGACTGCATTTAATTCATCGACTGCTGCTGAATATACTGAGGGGGGCCAGGTCACAACCCAACTGCTGAGCTGCATACACTCCCCAGACTGTTTCCTGCATCAGAAATGGTCAAAGCAGTTCAGGTGCAGGAGGCCTTGCTGATGGAAACTATCCGAGGCCAAACAGGCCAAGGCCACACAGCTGCTAGTCTTATGGTCATCCTAGTGGTGTACATCCTTAGGCTATTTGTCCTTTAAAATTAAATTCATCTAATTAACTAGCTGGATTCAAAAGTTCCTTTTATTTGCCTATACAATTTTTGAACTTGTTTATCCCTGACTTCACTTTTGTGTATCTTGATTGCAAGATTTTTGAGAGCAGGAACCACGTGAATTGTTTCTATTTCTACACTACTTGAATATCTTGATTGTCTATTTTACTATGGTTTTGTGTGTTTGAAAACGCTGCCTTATAAACTTCATCCGTGATATTTTTTGATAGGGTGCTCCATTATGATTATCTGAGCTCCTCACGTTTCTCCCTGCTGGTCAGGATCTCCCGTTTTCATTTCCTTTCATTCAGACCTCCAGCAAGGTGAGGTCTTACAACCCTATACCTCCCCTCGCTTTGTGTGTGCATGGTCAAAGTACTCCTTTCCTCCTTTAAAACACACCTCTCCTTTCGTATTCACATTGGAAAGAGGTCAAGTCTTCCTTTGGGCAAAGCTTAGTCTGTTGTTAGGATATTCCAAAGTAACATGCAGGCGTCAGAGCCTTACAAAAACAAAAGAGCTTGTGCAACAAGAGGTCTTCAGCTCTGTGCCAAGAGCAAAAGATGCTGAAGAGCTGAGGTCAGGCAGATGATTGCACGAGACATCGTGTGGCACTTTCTGACTGACTGACACTCACATGTCCCTGCAATCACTGCTTTTAACTTTGAAAAGGAAAGGACATGGATTTGTGCCTCCCTCACCCCAGTATCATCGGTTGATATTCACTACCTAACATGCGTATGTTTAAGTTGTATCTTCATACCTCCTTTTTTAAAGGCAGGGTCCTCTGAGCTCACGTTAAATGCTTAGTTATGAAGATACTGTCATAATAATTTCTCTGGTTGCATTTGAAAGAAGAGGTGAACATCTTTCAAAGAAGTTATTGCTGGATCCTCCCCCCCGCCCCCTTCATGAACCACGGCCAGCTGCTCTATTAGAGAACGCAGGCCACTGGAACTAACTCAACATTCTCTGACTGGGGTCAGATCCAGCTTCACCTCTTACCAGGTGACAAACTGTTCCCTAAGACAGATCCTGAGGATTATCCAGAGCTTTTGCACATCTTAGAGTCTAGTCAGGCGCATCAATTAGAAGAAAAAATAAAAGGTGAGAAAAAATAGGTTTTCCCCTAGTTTTTCAATATACTTGCCTGAAGCCCAGCTTTGAGATGCCCTATTTTCCTTCCGTGTACAGTGACTGTGGTGGATTTAGCACAGCCTGGTGATCAGAAGTGCCCCCAGAGTAAGTTCACATTCTCACTTGGCCCCTGGGTGTGGTGCAAGCTTGGGGAAATTATTTAACTTTTCTTGGCTTCTCCTCCGTAAAAATGGGGCTAATTGTACCCTTCTTACAGCATTGTTGGGAGGATTCGGGAGTTAATGTAAGTGAAGTGCCTAAAGCAGTGTCAGTCATGAAGTAGCAATCATGTAAGACTGCTATTACCAATATCTTTGCCAAATCAGGATTTAATTCTTTTGATGCATCTGACTCTTTGGTGAGAAACCAAAATTAAATCTCTGTTGGAGCAGCTGCCTCTTTTATTGGAGGTAGATGTACGCTAGGTAGTAATAGCACCAGAACTTCTTGAATATATGTAGAACTTAGCTGCTTATTCATGTTTCTGGTCCACAATGTCCTGACAGTCATTCTAATAAAGTTTATAGAAATCTAGGATGTTAAATGTGGAAAGGATATTAAGAGCACTTGGTATAAGTTTCTGAATGCCAGTGAATAAAATGACTATATCATGGGGACTCAAAAAAATTCATAGATTTTGGTTTTATAAAGTCAGAAGTGAGGTTTTGAATTCTATGTCTTTCAAACTTTGCAAATAATTCCGATGCATAACCCAGGTCATTGAAGGCCAAAGATGTTAAAACCTGATCAAGTTTTGGGCTGGTCTGAAACCCAAACTACCTGGCTCGTGAGGCTAAGACACCATCCTCTTTACTCTCACCTATTTCCTGTAGAAAGGGCACTTGTACATGGGTTTCGATTTCGAGATTTCCATGAGCATGGCAGAATTGTTAAGTAAGATTCAGCCAGCCAGATGGTACTATTCTTTACTCTCCTTAAGCACTTGCTCTGTACTGTATCCCACTGACCCCTTTTGCTCAGATACCTTCTACATCCTCTCTAATTGACACAGTTTCTTCTTTCTAGCCTTTCATATACTTTGTAGTCCCTCTGATATCATTCAAAATTATTGAATTTTGACTGTTTCCCTATGATTTTAGGGTTCCTGGTAATGTCAGTCTTTGAGCTGGAAGGGGTCTTAGAGATTAATTAATGTGGCTCCCTCCTTTTACAGGTGATGGACACTTCTCTACGGCCACTGGGCTGGCAAATCATAATCAGGATCAGAATCTAGCCTATTGATTCCAATTTAATCCAAGGTAGTTTTTCACTAAAAAACACACAGAAGCCAACGTAAGTGTTTCTTGTTCCCCATCCCACTTAAGCCTCACTTCTTATTTTTCAGCATCTTTTATCTCTATATCATTGTGGCTGATTCTGGATTTCTTTTTTATTATATGATAACTTCTCTTACTTATATTATTCAGTACGTATTTTCAGGAAATGCTGATGGTCTGATAAGGTTACCTCTTTCCTTTATCAACAGCACACTTTGCCCAGCAGGCCAAATTCCCATTTTTCCATATTTTGTGGATTAGTTTCTAAGGCTAGAGTTTGTGGGAACATTTTTATCACAAATAATTCTATTTCATGGTATGGTTTCATGGTCAAGACTTACAAGATCTGGTAATATACTGAGGAACAGATCTGAGAAGGTGACCATTTCTTCTGTCTCCTGATCATGAGACACAACTGGGGCAAGGCCATAGGAACAAAGGCAGAGCTCCTGCCCACCCACTAGGGCAACCATTCTAACCTCAATCATTAAAGACAGTATTAAATGCACCACAGCAGCCTGGGTGCCTTGAGAGCCTGAGGCCGGCTCTCAACAAATAGCAAAAAGCTTAGTTACGGCTGTATGTTTGGAAGAATCTTAATCATAAAGATTCTCCTCAAAGACTCTGAAGCGATTTGAAGTCTCATTGGTACCAGTAACCGTGACACACGGACTTGTGTTCGATGGCTATCAGCATGAGGTGCATCTTCACGAAGCAGAGCCTGGGAAGGAAGACAAGCAACGGTGAGGCAAGAGAGGACAGCACAGCACCAGGTCACAACAATACGACGGACACTCTATGCTCTTTGCCTGGGAGGACACCACCCCCTCCGCAGGGAGAGCCCCTCAAATATGGAATGTTCACTTGAAACTGAATCCATCCTGGAGTAACGCAGAGCCAGTGCACCAACTGGGACAGAGGTGAACCTGTCCCGCACAGACTGTAAACCTCCAGGCTGCAGACACTCAGACTTATTCATCCTTATACCTTCTGTGTTTTGTCACTGAGCCTGGTCTACAGTGAGCCCTTTGTGAACACTGGGGAAAGAATGCATTGCACGAAAATGAGGAAAGTGTTTCCCTTAACTTACCGGCAAACATCAGGAAAGCTCATTCCAGCAAAGTCATCAGAGAGGCGTTGAGTCAGGATTTTGTTCCTCAGGCCGCTAAAGAAATGCTTCTGCCAGGGCTCTTTAGGGCAGATCTGTAACACACAGTCAGACCACATGAGGCACAGTGATGTGGGAAATGGGATATTCAATATACAAATTGTGTATTCTGCTCAGCACCAAACCAGTACCCACTGCATTCAGGTCCCAGAAAGGAGACTTGTCTTCGTGCTTAACTAGAGAAATGTCAAAGGAAGAACAAAAACTCTAACATACATCTCAACTACTTCCAGAATGAAGTAGGAGCGTCACGACTTAGTTCCTCCCCAGATGGCATCCACCCCTCCTGCTGGAAATTAATTCTTCTTCCAATAATTTCAGCAAGGTAGACTGAACCAGGAACAGTAAGTCCTGTTTGAGTCAGGAACAGTAAGATGGGAAGAATAATGTGGAATCTAACTCGTCTCCCCCTAGATACGGCTGTTTAAGATTTTTTTAAAGAACATGTTAGTTTTCTACTCACATCCTGATCAATGGAAATGAGCACATAAAAATCAAGGGCAGTGGTAGGCTTCTAGAGAAATGGGGGATGTGACAAAAGGATTTCTCTCAAAAAGAGCTAAATGTTGTCTAACTGGGGGGCGGGGGGCAGATGTTGCTGAGTAACTCATCTCTGACATCCGTGTGAGACCCCCAGGGATTCTGTTTTGCTCTCTTTGCATCCTCCTCATCCTCCTCCATCCGCAGCCATGAGAATCACCACCACGCTGCTCTGACCGGGCACGACTGGCCCCTTAAAGCCCAGAATCTCCAATGAAAGCCTGGAATTCCTAGGAACTCAGAAACACCATGGCAGTGGAGAGTAAAGGCCAGCTCAGAAACACTCCTCAGATGGCCATCTTGTGGTTTAGGAAGAACAAAACAAAAACAAACACACAACAAAAAAATTCTGCCCTGCTGATAAAAAGGACCACCTCTTTCCAATACACCTCATCACCGTCTCAAGATACAGCTGACTCTCCTGCATTTTCCCCCTTTCTTAAAGTCCTCTCCCTGTGCAGTTCAAGTCACTAAGTCCTCGTGACCAAAGAAACTGGCTTAGTGCTGCTAATCCAAATGTTCCAGGTTTTGCAAGAGGGTAAAAAATAACCGTAGAGATGAAGATGTCCTGAGTCAGTTTTTTTTTTTTTTTTTGCAATAAAGACTTATTTTATTTATTTATTTATTTAACATCTTTATTGGAGTATAATTGCTTTACAATGGTGTGTTAGTTTCTGCTGTATAACAAAGTGAATCAGCTATACATAGACATATATCCCCACATCCCCTCCCTCTTGCGTCTCCCTCCCACCCTCCCTATCCCACCCCTCTAGGTGGTGACCACCTCTAGGTGGTCACAAAGCACCAAGCTGATCTCACTGTGCTATGCAGCTGCTTCCCACTAGCTATCTATTTTACATTTGGTAGTGTATATATGTCCATGCCACTCTCTCACTTCGTGCCAGCTTACCTTTCCCCCTCCCCGTGTCCTCAAGTCCATTCTCTATGTCTGCGTCTTTATTCCTGTCCTGTCCCTAGGTTCTTCAGAACCTTTTTTTGTTGTTGTTAGATTCCATATATATGTGTTAGCATACGGTATTTGTCTTTCTCTTTCTGACTTACTTCACTCTGTATGACAGACTCTAGAAAAAACTAAAAACAGAACTACCATATGACCCAGCAATCCCACTACTGGGCATATACCCTGAGAAAACCATAATTCAAAAAGGGACATGTACCACAATGTTCATTGCAGCACTATTTACAATAGCCAGGACATGGAAGCAACCTAAGTGTCCATCAACAGATGAATGGATAAAGAAGATGTGGCACATATATGCAATGGAATATTACTCAGCCATAAAAAGAAATGAAATTGAGTTACTTGTAGTGAGATGGATGGACCTGAGTCAGTTTTTTTAAAATCAGAAAGGGAAACAGGATGACAAGATGGATTTTGGATTTGGATAGTAGAATCGGGAGCGTGAAAAAATCAGTTAGATTAGATCTAATCTAAATTTAAGCTTAAGGCAATTCTCTGTGCCTAGAACCAACTGGAGATGCTCCTCAGACTACAATTTCTCTCCATATAATCAATATAGATCAACAGAGTCAGAATACGTGGCATTGACCCAAGGCCTTCTAATCTGACTGCCCAGAAGTTTACAAATCTTCACTCAATACCTGGAAAAAAATCAGGTTATGAGTAGATTAGCAAGTCTTATTTCACAGATGCAGAAACTGACAAGAGAAAGTTTAAGTGCCTAATCTGAGCAAAACTGGACATAAGACACTAGCATCCTGATCGTTAAACCTAAGTTAATAGGTTTAAGTAACTAAATTAATTTTAGTTAATTAATTTAATTAATTACAGAATCTAAATCACCAGAGCAGAGTACAACATGAAAAAATCTTGCCCTGTTTAGAATTTCTGAAAGAGTTTCAGACTTCACTCCCCCAGACCAAAAAATTATCATGACCACAAATCTCTCTTAATTCCTATCTTCCAAAAGCCACCTTATGAATATTGACAGGTGACCATCATCACTGAGGAGGTTCCAACTTTAGATAAACAAACAATCAAAAAAAACCCCCAAAACCCAACAAACAACAACAGCAATAAAACCACAACAGGGCAGGTTGTACATCTCTTACCTTCTATATTTCCATGAAGGAGACAAAGTTTTCATATAGAGTTCACACTCCATTTTCTCTAGACGCAGAGATTAAAAATCACAATCCTCACAACACATATTGCAATTATTCTGCACTTTCTAAGCTTACAACACACAGGCAATGTCCTCACAAGCCATTTCCTGGGCTACACACAGTGACCACTAAGCGAAGGTTAAAGCATGTTTGCTGTATCATCACCAAGGCTCATTCCTACTGCCTGATGGTCAATTTTATTTCTCTGTATTTGGCATCTCCTCACATTCACAGGGGGAATTACTAGAGAATGCTGTGGTTTCCAGTTAGCATTTTGCTGACCAGAGTATCTCTTGAATCTTATACCTCTTTTGCTTTTCCTTAACAGCACCAAGGAAGGGATCAGAAAAGGTGTACAGATTTTTTTTAATTTATTGGACAAAAGAAATAAAGTGCAAAGAGAAGCCAAGAAGAAAATTGGGTATAAGAAGAGGCAAATGTGGATGCATAATTAAATGGAGAGAAAGGTGACCCTCTGGAGAGGCTTTGGACAACAGGATACCAGGCCCAGCTGAGGGTTAGAACATCTTTCCCAGAGCATTTCACAGGGACGGCATTTGGAAGGCATACTATGTGCTACAGTATTTCATCCCAGTAGTCCATTTAGCCATTTATTTTGTCTCAAAGGTATCAAAAGACCTGATGTAGAAGACTGGGAGAAGATATCTAACAGCCAGAGGCACAGGGCATAGCGGTGAGACTGTAAGTCAGACAATTCTACATCTGCTACTCACTAACTTACTGTTAGTTAGCGGCCATGACTGGGATACTACCTTGAAATATCGAGGGAAACACAATGTACTTAAAATGCATGACACACAGTAGGCATTCAACATGTGGCTATTATTATTATTACTGCATAGAATATCCCAAAATAACCCGGAAAATTAGATTTTAATATTATTTGTATTATTATTTCTCTTTGATGAATATAATCTATTATTATGTCAATTACTTGGTATTTAACATATATTTAAATGTATGATTTCTCCACTAATAACATAACCATTATTTATATTTCTACCTTCAATAACTCAAAGTGCTTCTATATTTATGAATACATTTACTATCATAATGTCATGGATTGCCAGGAGGAAGCAGGGTTATGATTTCTATTTTGCAGGTAAATATTCTTAGGCAACAATAAGATAAACAACTTCTTCAAGGTCAGTGTGGTACTTGGGACTTCAATCTAGATGTCTCAATCCCTTCCCAGCTCAAGTAGAAGTCAAATCTCATTTCTTGGGGCCTTCTTGCTTCCCTCAATTTTTATGTTCTATTTCTGATATTAATTTATGAGGACATGGGGACAGAGCCAAGATTCAACATCAGTTTACAAGGTTACCTTCTTGTTTTGCTCAACAAATAGAGATGTTAGAAAGGTACACAAGCCTGGCACCAAACAGCCTTGGGCGATAAATCCAAGCTTTAATTCAGCAAAGCAGATGATGTTGTCTCCAGTATTCCAGTTCCAGCTGGGGATCTTTGGCAGAAAAACCTGTTTCATGGTAGAAAGTAGTAGAAACAGACTTGTGGATACAGAGAACAAACTAGTGGTTACCAGTGAGGAGAGGGAAAGAGGGAGGGGCAAGACAGGGGAAGGGGATTAGGAGATACAAACTACTATGTATAAAGTAAATAAGCAACAAGGACATAATGTACAGCACAGGGAAATATAGTCATTATTTTGTAATAACTTAAATGGAGTATAATCTATAAAAATATTGAATCACTATGTTGTACACCTGAAACTAATATGATATTGTAAATCAACTGTACTTCAGTAAAAGAAAAGAAAGTCAAATATTAGAAAGAAATATACCTCAAGAAAGTTCCCAGAGTTTGCAATCATTTTGTTTGCTTGTTTTATGTTTTTGAAATATAATTAACATATAACATTATATTAGTTTCAGGTGTACAACGTTCAATATTTGTATATATTGTCAAATGATGACCACAATAAGTCCAGTTAACATCCATCACTACTGTAATTACAAGTTATTTTTTCTTGTGATGGAACTTTGAAATTCTATTCCCTTAGCAACATTTAAATATAAAATAAAGTATTATTAACTATAGTCACCATGACTCTTTTATACTAGAAATTTATACCTTTTGTCCCCGTTCCCCCATTTTGCCCACCCCCACCTCTGGCAACCACCAACCTGTTCTGTGAATCTATGAGCTCAGAGTTTCTTTTTTTGTTGTTATTCAACATATGAATGAGATCATATGGTATTTGTTTTTCTCTGTCTGACTCATTTCACTTAGCATTATGCCCTTGAGGTCCACTCGTGTTGTTGCAAATGGCAACATTTTATTCTTTTTTATACTTTTTGAGAAGACTGTGTATTCTGGTGCTTTTGAATGCAATGTTCTGTATTTGTCTAAGTCATGCGGTATAATATGTTGTCTAAGGCCAATGTTACCTTATTGATTTTTTTATCTGGATGATCTATCCATTGAAGAAAGTAGGGTATTAAAGTCCCCAACTATTATTGTATTGCTGTCTATTTCTCCGTTTAGATTTGTTAACATCTGCTTTATAAATTTAGGTCCTCCTATGCTGGTGTCATAAATATTTACAAATGTTATATCCTCTTGCAGGATTGACCCTTTTGATAATGTAATGCCCTTCTTTTTCTCTTATTACAGTCTTTGTTTTAAAGTCTATTTTGTCTGATGTAGGTATAGCTTCCCCAGATTTCTTTTGCTTTCCATTGGCATGGAATCTATTTTTCCATCCCCTCACTTTCAGTCTGTGTGTGTCCTCATATCTAAGTTTCTTGTAGGCAGCGTATAGATGGGTCTTATTTTTTTGGTGTATTCAGCCACTCTATGTCTTTTGATTAGAAAATTTAGTCCATTTATATTTAAAGTAATTATTGGTAAGTATGTATTTACTGCCATTTGTCAAGTGTTTTCTGAAAGTTTTGTAATTCCACTGTTCCTTTCTTCTCCTCTTGCTCTCTTCATCTTTGATTTGATGACTTTCTGTAGCAGTATGCTTAGATTCCTTTCTATCTTATTTACTATAAATTTTTGCTTTGTGGTTACCATGAAGCTTGCATAAAACAACATACAAGTCTCTTTCAAGTTGATAATAACTTAAGTTTGATCACATCAAAAGCTCTGTATTTTTATCCCCACAACCCAAGTTTTGTTTTTGATATTACAATTTACATCTTTTTATTTTATGTAACATTTTACAAATTATTGTAGTTACTTACTACTTTTGTCTTTTAATCTTCATACTAGCTTTGTAAGTAATCCATCACCTTTACAACATTAGAATATTTGGAATTTTACTAAATATTTACCTTTACCAGTGAGATTTATACTTTCATATGTTTACCTTTTACTAATTACCCCTTTCATTATAGCTTAAAGAAGTTCCTTTAACATTTCTTGTAAGGTTTGTCTATTGGTGATAAACTCCTTTAACTTTTGCATGTCTGGAAACCTCTTTACCATTCCTTTGATTCTGAATGATAACTTTGCTGGGTAAAGTATCCTTGGTTGGCAGTTGTTTTTTTTTTTCTTTTAGCACTTTGAATATATTGTGGCACTGCCTTCTGTCCTGCAAAGTTTCTGTTGAAAATCTGCTGATAATCTTATGGGAGTTCCCTTATATGTAACAAGTTATTTTTCTCTTGCTGCTTTTAAAATTCTCTCCTTGTCCTCAACTTTTGACACTTTAATTAGAATGTGCTTGATATGGGTCTCTTTGGGTTCCTTTTATTTGGAACTTTCTGGCTTTGTGGATCTGAATACCTGTTTAGGAAAGCTGACAGCCATTATTTCTTCAAGTCAGTTCTCTACCCCTTTCTCTCTCCCTTTTCCTTCTGGGACTCCTATAATGTGAATGTTGGTCCACTTGATGTTGTCCCATAAGTCCCTTTAAGCTATCTTCACTCTTTTTCATTCTTTTTTCTTTCTGCTGCTCTGATTATGTGAGGTCTACACTCTCTATCCTGTCTTCAGGTTTGCTGATCCTTTCTTCTGCCTCCTCTGGTCTGCTGTTGAACCTCTCTATTACGTTTTTTTTTTTCAGTTCAGTTATTGTATTCCTCAGCACTGTGACTTCTATTTGGTACTTTTTAATATTTTCTATCTCTCTGTCGAAATTTTTACTTTGTTCATCCATTCTTCTCCTGAGCTCAGTGAGCATCTTTATGACTGTTACTTTAAACTCTCTATCAGAAAGTAACTTATATCCTTTTCATTAAGGTCTTTTTCTGAGGTTTTGTCTTGTTCTTTTGTTTGGAAGATATTCCTCTGTTTCTTCCTTTTATTTGACTCTCTGTGTTGGTTTCTGTGCATGAGACAAAAAAGCCACCTCTCCCTGTCTTGAATGAGTGGACTTGTGCAGTAGATGAATCTTACTGTTCAACCCTGCCCTAGCCCTTGGTTGTTTCTCAAACCCTTGTCATTGTCCAATCTGCCTACTTTATTTTTAGTGGCTCCCAGTACTTAAGGGTGTGCCAAGACCTGTCCATGTCCCAAAGGGGAGGATCTCAGTCAGCACCTAAATTCAGAATGACTGGACTCCAGACCATCAGGCAATAGCTTTTAAAGTATGTAAACATAACTCTTTCCAAATTTGCATTTTTATGTGATTAACAATATTAATGGGGCTCCAAATTTCACCTGCAACTGGCAAAAGCTTTTTGTGTGTAGACTCATTATAAAGTAATAAGTTCATACATTACTTAGATGAACTAAGTTCATTTAGTTCTACAAACTAAAAAGGGAGGCGACTGAACAGGCTATAATGTTACAATACCTTGTTATGGGACTGAAGTATCTGTATGATGACTCTGGTATTAGGGTAATAGTTCTTGATAGAGAGCACCCTACAAAAATAACAAATATGCTCATTAGTGATGTGCCATATCCAATGTCTTTATAATATAATTCAATTCAAAGTTAAGTTAATGTGTGGGTAAGCACAGGAAAACAGCACATTATAAAGGTCAGTGTTATGATCTTTAATAGCACACACACAGAAGAGTGCTATGGTTTTAGTGACTTAGTAAATTAAATCTATGGAAAGGTAAGCTTTTGGTATTAAGAGTGGTCTTCTGGGAGCAATTCTTGAGGAGGAAATAATCAGTTTCATATATTTTAGTCTTCAAACTCAAACACATTAATTACAGAAAAAAACAAAGACTGAATTGCTATCTATAGCTCAAAGTAGCTAACAGACTGTCTAATGCAACTTTCTTATTTTACAAATTAAGAAACTAAGATCTATCTTATATTTACTGCATGTTACAAGTTCTCAGCCTTTTCTTGTTTTTTGTAGAGTCACCTTCAGCTCTGTGTATTTATTTTGCTCTGGGGGCCAACAGTTCATCTGGGTTAGGTACAATGGCATTGCCCTCACAATGACAGTTTGAATCTCTTACCACAAATTGAGTTCCTGCTCACAGATAGTTCACAGTTCAAGATGGTAACACTAACCCTAGCCATCTTGAAAATACTGCCAATAGTCAAAAGCACATCATACTCAACCATGCACAATCTTTCACTAGGACTACTGGAGAAAAACCCCAGTAAATAAAGTCTACAAATAAGGTTCACAAACCACAAATGCCGTCTTTATTTTTGAGGGGCTGTTAGTTAGAATGGTGCTATCTGAACAGTTATCAGTTATTCGTATGCTTGCTTTTTAAATTTAGACAGCTATTATCCCTACAGAACTCCAGGAAAGTAAGTGGAGAAGCACACTGACACACAGTAAACTCTATCCTGACTTCCTTTTTCATACATCTGCACAGTCTCTGGGGCCAAAAAATAAGGCAGAAACCTGGAATATGATGAACCCTGTGCTGTGATACATGACATCTGTTTAGTCCTATGCACGGGGCTTTATTTTAAAAGAGGTAAAAATAAGATCAGCATTGGAGCATGTAAGACACAGTGCCAGCTTCTTACCTCATGATGTTTGAAGTGTCTTCAGCATGTGAATCACTGCACAGAGGGTTGGCTATAATCAGGCATGCTTCTGCAGAGTCCACCTATTCTTCAAGATTAAACAGCAGCCACCTTGTTAATTATATATGGGAAATGCTCACGTGTTCCCCTTTGGGGTTTTCTTATGGTTTCATCATACAATTTCCAATAAGAAAGAGAGCACACTTGGGAAGGACTTGTGATAAGGATGTCTTTACATCAGAATCACAGTCCAGCAAATGCTGAAAGGGGCTGCACAGACGGACCAGGGTCTCCAACATAGATGTAGATTGCTTTAAAATGGAACAAGTGCATAATGATATTTTTCCTGTCATCCAGAAACATCAATTTATGACTAGTGATGAGTAATAAGATCTTTTTAAGCAACTTCCCGTATATTTATTTACCTTTCAGAATAGCAAAAAAATTATTGAAGTGGCTCTTATAACCCCAAGTGGCAGGAAAGAGAAAGATTATACTGTGTTTGTCAATTTTTGCTTCAATTCTTTGTGTTGACTCTATAGATCTCTGCTTTAAAAAAACTGAACCTTTTGCTCCATATGATTGTGCGAAACCTAAAACATGAGAGGAAGTTGGCCTTGATCTTAAACGCAAGATGTCTAGAGGGTTGGCTGTTGCTCATCTCTTTTAGTCTCAGCCTAATTGGGATCTCTGCTATTTTCCTTCGTGCCTTTCCTATCAGAGGGCATATCAGTGTGTTTAGGAGAAGCTGGTAAAAGCTGACAGACTCCTAGAAATCTGTCATCTGGTAAGAATCCCACTTGGATAGAAAGATTTAACAGACTTCTGCTATCCACAACTTTTTCAGATCTCTTAGACTGATAACATAAAACTGTGCTAGATAGAGAATTTAGTGAAATTAAAAAATTTAAATATAAATGTAGGTAAATAGTGAGGTCTGCTTGGTATCTGTCAAGAAGGATTTGGAGGTCAATTACTAACATTTCTTTATGATCAGTTTTTAAAGTTGAAGAAGTCGTATTTCCCCCAATTCAAGAGTCTGGAGTAATCCTTTGGGAAGAGCAATACACACTATTGTCTTAATTGCTGCAGCTTAGGAAAATGACAAGGAGGAAAAGAACTAGATCTCACCGCAACTCGCCTCAGATCCTCCCACTTCAGTGCAGATCCAGAAATGAAAGTTGTATAGGCCATGTAGCACTTAAATATGGTTTCCAATTCCAAAGAAGGAGGAACCCTGGACAAAGAACATAGTGCCAGATACGGAAAAAGAAGATTGGCTTTGGTTTAGAGATTGTTGTAGTATTTAGTGCATTTAATAAAAACTCTAATCTTCTCTTGGAAAACATCCATCCTCCATTATTAATCCACGTCCTTAGGTGATGTAGATACCACTAGCCTAATTCCAGAAATGGGTCTGAAGCTCAGGGGTAATCAATCACAGAGACATGAAAAAATACAAATCCGATTAATGCAAAAAAAAAGGGGGGGGAATTACTAAGAACAAAGAAGTTCAGGATCAATGAAAACATTTCAATTATTCAAAAAGACATAGCATTCTAAAACAACTATGAATTTGATAAAATAGCTTCTAAATATACAAAAAATTTTAACAAAACAAGAGAAATAGATGAACCTGCCACTGTAATGACAGATTTCAATGCATCTCTCTCAATTACTGACAGATCAAGGAGAAAAAATAATCATCAAGTTTGATATTTATAAATTCTGCAAACAATATTTAGGATATCTAATTTAAAATTTTTTCACCTTTATTGAGGCAAAACTGAC
Source organism: Balaenoptera musculus (assembly GCF_009873245.2). Lineage (NCBI taxonomy): Eukaryota > Metazoa > Chordata > Mammalia > Artiodactyla > Balaenopteridae > Balaenoptera > Balaenoptera musculus. Next base: position 29,144,880 of record NC_045805.1, on the reverse strand, counting down.
AGTTAAAATTGTAAGATATTTAGTGTACAACATGATGATTTGATGTATGTATACATTGTGAAAGGATCCCTCCCATTATTTAATTAACACATCCATCACCTCACATATTTACCTTTTTGGGGGGTGATGACATTTAAATTCTACTCTCCTAGCAAATTTCAATTATACAATACAGTGTTATCAACTATAGTCACCATGTTTTACATTAGATCCTCAGACTTTATTCATCTTAAAACTGAAAGTCTGTATTCTTTTTACCAACCTCTCCCTATTTCCCCCAATCCCCAGACCCTGGCAAACCATCTTCCTACTTTCTGTTTCTATAAGTGTGGCTTTTTAAAAAAATTCCAGATATAAGTGACACCATGTATTTGTCTTTTTCTCTCTGGCTTATTTCACCAGCTTATAATGCCTGCCAGGTTCATCCATGTTGTTGCAAGTGACAGGACTTCCTTCCTTTTTTAGGGCTGAATATTTTTAGGGCTGAATGATATTTCATATCATTCAAATATATATACCACATCTTCTTTATTCATTCATCCATAGATGGAAACTTAGGTTGTTTCCATATAATGGCTACTGTGAATAATTCTAATTTTCCTCAACAGCACAAAAATATTTACCAAAATGATAATTTACTTGACCAATAAGGAAAGCCTCAACACACTGCAAAAAAAAAAGCTGCTGTACATATAATGACCTCTGATCACAGTACAATTAAAGTAAAAGTTAATAACAAAAAAATTTAAAAATATTCATCATAGTTGGAAATTTTGAAAAACAGACTGCTAAAAATCTCATGAGCTATGAAGAAATTATAATGAAGTTTATAAAATTCTTAGAAATTAATTATGTGAAAACACTAAATATCTAAGTCTTTGGATACAATAAAAGCATGCTTTAGGGGAAAGTTACAGCTTTGGACATTAATATTGGAATAAACCCAAAGAAATAAGAAGAAAAGAGACAATATACACAAGAGTGCAAACAGTGAAACAGAAAAGAAAAATAAAAGAGAGAAGATGAACAAAAACAAAGGCTGGTTCTTTGAAAAAAAAAATCACTAATATAATAGGCAAAGCTGTAGTAAAATTGATGGAGAAAAAGAGAAGACAAAAATGACTCATAATATTGAAAGAAGATAAAAATACCTACAGGCAAAGTAGAGATGAAAAATAATAATCAAAGAATACAACAACCAACCAAATGCAACAGCTTTTAAAACTTAGACAAAATAGACAAATTACTAAAAATAAATCTTACCAGAACTAACTCTAGAAGACTATTAAAGGAAATGAAGTTTAGTTTAAAATCTCTCAAAATGAAACAAAAATGAACAAAACACATACATAGACCCACACATTAAACAAAATTTTTAAAACCACCAGTTCTAAATGGTTTAGCAGGCAACTTCTACTGCACTTTCAAGCAACAAATAATCCCATTTTTATACAAAGTCTTTCAAACACCTTAAAAATAGAGAATGGTCCCCAGCAAATATTACAAAGCCAAAATAACCATTATAGCAAAACTATTAATTTAATTCACCACATTAACAAATTAAAAATTACACAGCCACCTCAGATGCAGAGAAAAAATTGATTAAAATATCTTTTCACAGTTAAGAAATAAAACTCATGGTATGTTAGGAAGAGAAAAGAATATCCTTAACCAAATAAAGAGTATCTCTAAAATAAAAAGGATGGCCTTAGTGGGAAAATATTAGAAAAGTTTTCTTTAAAATGAGAAATGAAGAAGAGATACAACTATTGCTTTTTTCTCAACATTATATTTGATGTCTTAGCAAGAGCAATAAGAAAATAAAGATACACTGTACACATAAGGATTAGAAAGGAAGAAATAAACTCTCTTTATCTGAACTAATATGATTATTTACATAGAAACCCCTAAACACTACAGAAAAATAAGTAGAGGCTAATTTAACAATATGGACGAATGGAAGATTAATATACAAAGGTCAATTCTGGTTTTTCATACCAAAAGCAAACAAGTAGAAAATACAATAAGACACTATTTCAAATATGTCAGAAAATATCAAGTACTTATAAATATATATGTCACATATATTTATTACATATATACATATGTAAAATTACATAATATATAATAAACATCAGCAAGCCTGGGAAATTATACAATATTATTGAGACACTAAATGAGATCTAAATAAGTAGACAACCATAGTATATTCAGAGTTAGAAAGAATTTGTAACACAAAGAATCAATTTTAAACCAAAGTTTCAATTAGATTCCTCCCATCAATTTCCACAGGGTTTTTCATAGTTCATGGTAAAATGATTATAAAATTTATATGAAAGATAAAGGGCCAAGAAGAGCTTGTCAACTATTGAAAAAAGAAGAGCAAGGGGGGAAAACCTGCCCTAAGATATATAAGGATTAATTATGAATCTTTAGCAATTAAAAAAGTATAGTATTAGTGCAGTAAGAGATAAATTGATTAAAAAATACACAGAATAGACCTATTTATACTGGTAGCATGTCAGATCAGTGAGGGGAAAAGGGTTTATTCAATAACTAGCATTGATAAAATGGTTATCTATGGAAGAAGCTGAAGTTTTATTCATGCGTCATGCCATAAAAAAACAAATTCCAGTATAATTAGAGATTTAAACATCAAAAAAAAATTAAAAATTCTTAATAGGAAATGTAATTAAATATCTTTTAAATATTGGGATACGGAAAAATTCCTAAACAAGAACCAAAAAAATCATTAAATACAATTGAAATGATTGAAAATTTGAACTATAATATTAAAAACTTTTGAATATCAAAATACTTCTAATACTCAGTGAAAAGACAAGTTATAAACTGGAAAAATATAGTTACAATTCAGATCACTGATGAAGAGTTAGTGTCAAGAATACATTAAGCACTCCTAGAAATTAAATAAGAAAAACCCCACAAACAATCCAATAGAAAAACAGGTAAAATGCATGAATAGGCTTTTCACAGAAAGAGGAAACAAGTCTAGCTAATAAACACGAAGAGAAACTACATACTTAGTGATAAGAGGCTATAAATCAAAACCATGATGAGATTCCACTTTACACTGATTCCACTGCAAAGATTAAAAAGTATGACCACGCCAATTGTTAGAAAGAATGTAGATGTATAGCTACACAAAGTCACTTACACATTGCTGATAAGCTTGAAAAATGGTGCAACCACTAGTAAAAAAATGATACTATCTCTTAAAAATGAACATTCACATTCTTCACACCATTAAACCACCCTCCCCCCCCACACACATACACAGACACTCTTGCACAGGTCCACTAAGAGCCACACAGAAGCCATGTTAATAACAAAATTATTTCCAATAGAAAAATCTAGAAACAATGCAAATCACACCAAGAGTGGATAAATAAACTAAGGTTTACTCTGTCAATGAAATATCATATAACAGTAAACAACTACAGCAACACTCAGAAAAATGAGTGTATCTTAGAAATATAAAATGAGGAAAATCTAAGTACCACAAGATTCCATTGGTGTGATCTTCCTTCTGTAAGTTAAACATAGCTAAACATTTTAAGACTGTACATAATTGCAAGAAAACTATAGGAGAGATAAAGAATGATGATGATGTACAAAACAATTGAGAGAAGTATGAAATGTGGGTAGGATCATATAGTTAGATATGGGTTCTGTCCTAAATTTTGTCTTGATGGTGAGTTCATGTACTGGTGCTTAGAGCATTATTAAAAACAGCTACTTACAAAAACAAACAACCAAAATGTGCTTATGTATAAGTCAAGTACAAAGGCTGTTGTAAGAATTACGATAAATCCAATTCTAATTTCCCAACACTAAAGAAGAAAACTAAATCTAGTTATGTCATCCCTCTGCTGAAAGTCCTCCAAGAATTCAGAACTGACTTGGAGAAAAGGCAACTTCCTTAAAGCCAAAACCTTATAATAGACTATACAATACTTTTGTTATCTGGCCCACTATCAACTGCAATATTTGGAAATTCTCTGAACTTGTCAATCCTCATGAGTAAAACTTCCCCTATTCCTTTAAAACATATGTGAACAAGTGAGAGCTTTGCAGGTTTTCATATATTAAACATCACTAGAGCTGGGGCCTTTGTTTTCAGGCATAGTAAACTAGGTAATTTCAGCCAACCTTCTACTAAGGATATATAAAAATGCTGGACGAAATATAAAAATATCTAATAAATCATGAAAGACATAACCAGACCGTGAAGAATTTCCAGGCCAAAATCTAGAAGAAATCTAGGTCTTGGAGGTTAAGTCCAGTCCCCCCACCCACCAAAGCATTTAGTAATTCAGAAGATACAGCTACCAAACTGAGCTAACATTCTGGTGATGTCATAAGGTAAGGGGTCCAAAAACTTCCAGCTCCCCTGACACACAAAATGAAGACTTTAGTAACTCCTCCAAATTTTAACCTGGCATAACAAAGGTATGCAGGCATAGAAGAAGTGTAAAATTGAATAAATTAGTTTTCAGATGTACTTTCATTCTGAGTTTGTCACCTGGGTAGTACAGTGAACCTCTAGCGTTGAATTTGGATTTACGTGGTCCTAACGCACAAGTGCCCCATTGTACTTGGAAGAAGTAAATAAATATCCTCTCTGGGGGCTTCCCTGGTGGTGCAGTGGTTGAGAATCTGCCTGCCAATGCAGGGGACATGGGTTCGAGCCCTGGTCTGGGAAGATCCCACATGCCGTGGAGCAACTAGGCCCGTGAGCCCCAATTGCTGAGCCTGCGTGTCTCCGCAACAAGAGAGGCCGCGATAGTGAGAGGCCCGCGCGCCACGATGAAGAGTGGCCCCCGCTTGCCACAACTAGAGAAAGCCCTCGCACAGAAACGAAGACCCAACACAGCCATAAATAAATAAATAAAATTTAAAAAAAAATCCTCTCTGGAAGAATGTAATATTTTTCTAGGCTACAAGTTATTTCTATAAATATTTTTTAATAGAAGAATAAGCACATAATCTAAGACAAAAAAGCACACAAAGAAAAGAAGATACTATGTGTAACAACCAGTGGAAACAACAGACAAGAAAAACCAAAGACTTAAGACACTGAATTATGGGACACAAACTACAACATAATTATGTTTATTTTACTGAAATAAATAAAAGGTAACCTTGGAAACACAAGAAACTATGAAAACAGAGAATATTTGATAAAGAACCAAATATAAATTCCGGAACTGAAAAACACAATAACTCAAATTAAAAACTCAATGAATGAGTTTGTAAATAGATTAAACACAGATAAAGAGAGAAGTAGGGGCTTCCCTGGTGGCGCAGTGGTTGAGAATCTGCCTGCCGATGCAGGGGACACGGGTTCGAGCCCTGGTCTGGGAGGATCCCACATGCCGCGGAGCAACTGGGCCCGTGAGCCACAACTACTGAGCCTGTGCGTCTGGAGCCTGTGCTCCGCAACAAGAGAGGCCACGACAGTGAGAGGCCCGCACACCGCGATGAACAGTGGCCCCCACTTGCCACAACTAGAGAAAGCCCTCGCACAGAAATGAAGACCCAACACAGCCAAAAATTAATTAATTAATTAATTAATTTTTTTTAAAAAATGAGAGAAGTAGGAACCTGGAAGGTAGTTCAGAATAAAGTATCCAGAATGTAATACAGAGATACAAAAAAGAGGAGAAATACAAAACAGAGGGTAAGAAATATATTTGGCACAGTAACAAAAGGACTAACATACTTATAACTGAATTCCCAGAAAAGGAGGAGAAAGAACATAGTGACAAGGGCAATATTTGAAGAAATTATTGAGAATCTTCCAGAAATGGTGGAAAACACCAACCCCGAGACTCAGGAAGACTCATGAATACTAAGCACAATAAATTATCAGAAATTCAAAACTACACACATCATAGTAAATGTATAACATACTTTCACATTAAGTACAATACATAATTTTTTTAAGAAGATAATTCATTAAAGAAGATAGTTTAACAGACTTCTTTAACAGCGACAACAAAAGCCAGAAATCAACAGAATAATACTTTCATGGTTCTTAAGGATAAAATGCAGCAGCTTAGAACTCTATATCCATAAAATTATCTTTCAAGAATGAAAAGAAAATAAAGATGTCCTTACATTAAAAAAAAAAAAGAGCTTGTCACTGGCAGATCTGCACTTAATTTAGGATAAAAATGGCCAAAAAGAAGCATAATAGAAAATAATAGGAAGAAGAATATGTATATATTAAATCACCTTACTGTATACCAGAAACTAACACAACGTTGTAAATCAACTATATTCTAATTTAAAAAATGGGCAAGATAACAGCCATTTCATAAGAGGGAACCCAAATGGCTTATACATATGAATATATGCTTGGCCTCATTACTAACCAGAAAAATGAGATTATAAACCACAATAAGATACACTGTCTTGCAAAACACTATCCCAAAGAATGGCTAAAACTAAAAAGACTGACGTTTCTAAGTGTTAGGTAGGATAGGAAGCTACATTTCCAAGCGGTAGTAAGGCTGTATGGTGAAAGGAGCTCTCAGGGCTGCTGGTGGAAGTGCAGACCAGAAAAAGCATTTTCAATGACTGACAGTTCTGTTACAGGAAGATTTACTACCCTGCAATTTAATGCCTGGGGATCAGGACACATATATAAGAATTTTCAAAGCAACATTCTTCATAATAGCCAAAATTGAGGAGAAATGTCAACCAACAGTAGAATGGATTAAGAAAAATTGTGGTGTATTCATATAATGGAATGCTCTACTACACAGAAATGAAAATGAATAGGTACAGCTACACCCAGCTGCAACAAGGATGAATCTTACAAACACAACATTGAGGTAAATAAATTTATATTCCATTTATGTGAATTTAAAAACAGGAAAAACTTAAGTATTCTAAATAAACACAGGAGATAGGACAATTAATAAATGTAAGATATAAAGTCAAAATCATAATTATCTCTAGGGACTAAAGATTGGGTTATAATTGGGGAGGGTTTTCCTGGGGTGTTGGCAACAGAATATATCTTGATTTGGGTGGTGGTTACATGGGTGTTCACTTCACAGTAATTCATTTTAATGTATATTGTAATTCTATGTAATTTTCTTTCTGAGTTATAATTTGGGATAAAGAGTTTTAAACATACTGCTTAATTATTACCTTGCTATTTTAAAAATAAATGTTAAGTTCTAAGATATTTTTTCTATGCTCCAGTGACTCCTGTGCAACTCTTGGGAATTTTTCACTCAACTTTTGTTCTTATGAGATTATTTAATGCTGAAAAAGTTGGAAAATATTTATTGCTATGCATGTGATATATCTATTGCAAAATATTTAATGATAGACATATAAAAAGCAGGCGATCATTAAGTACTGGAAAAAAATTTGAGGAAATGTACTGTTATCAAAGACCAACATTTATTAGCCATAATGATATAAACACTGTCGCTGTAATTACAAATTAGAAGATAACTATAATGGAACAACTGAAGAAGGGAAAGTGGTGCAGAGGGCTGAATAATATATATCTGCAAAATATCAGGTGATGAATAAATACTGTGTACAACTGAGGAGTCAAAAGAGTGATAAAACATAGATTTAAACTTAGAAGAAACAGTTATCTCTGAGCAGTAAGACTGGAAAAATAGGAAGGGGTTAAATATTTGGTGATAAGTGTTCTGCTATTTGATGTGTAAGTTATGTTCATATATTACTTTCTGGAATAGTACTATCTTCTGGATTCCTACACGGATCTGCCCCATCCCTCAACAACTGCTGAATTAGGTGACCCTTACATCAGCGGTCCGCAACCTTTCTGGCACCAGGGACCGGTTTCATGGAAGACAATTCTTCCATGGATGGGAGGCGGGGCGGTGGACGGCTCAGGCGGTAATGTGAGCGATGGGGAGCGGCTGTAAATACAGATGAAGCTCCGCTCGCTCGCCTGCTGCTCACCTCCTGCTGTGCGGCCTGGTTCCTAACAGGCTGCGGACAGGTGGGGTGAGGACCCCGGCCTTACATGTTATGACAACGTGCCGGTGTGTACATGATTTTCATTTACCCTGATCAGCATTATTGTACCTTTCCAATCTGAGAACTGATATCTTTTTTTCAACTCTAGAAAGTTTTCGTCTTTTCATTTGATTGTGAAAAACTGCACATATACAAAGTGTATAGGATGTATGCATTCAATATAAAGAATAATAAATCAATATTTATGTACCCACTCAGGCACAATAACAATACAAATTACTCAAGGAAATAAATATCTCATCATTGTTCATTGTTGTGTATTCTCTAAGCCTAGTTATCTGGCTCTTCTGGATGTTTTGACAGCTATATAATATCAATTTTTTTTTCTGTTAATTTAGCCATAGTTAGTTTTCATTGCATGCTACTACTTATCCTGAATTATAGAAACATAAATTAATATTTTACCTTTATGACATTTCAGAACATAATATCTTGGATATTGTTTTGCTTTAAATAATAAGCAAGTAACCAAAGAAAGAAAAGTGTTAATTTCTGTATCAGTTCCCTAGGTTTGCACAAAATCTGGCACAACCTTTGTGGCTTAAAATAATGAGTTATTATTTCTTGAATTCTCTGTTTTGACTGGGCTCAGCTCAGTCAGTCTTCTGCTCCATGCGGTTTTGTTGGAGACATGACTCTGTTTAGCTGAGAGCTCTAGTGGGCCAGAACCTCTGAGATGGCATCACTTACAGGTCTGTTACCTCAGCTGGGCTTCTGGAGGAGCTGGCAGCTGAAATGGGCCTCCTCCCCCTAGAGGAGGAGGTGAACTTCTTACATAGTGGTCCAGGGTTTCAAGACACTGAGCGCAGAAGGTAACAGGCTCCTTATGGGGTGGTCCTTTAACTGGCTCAGTCATTTACACATGTTTCATTGGTTAAAATGAGTCAAAAGGCCAGCCCAGATCAATAGAAGGGAAGCTAGAAGACTCCACTTTTGGTGGGAGGAGGGAGAATATGTGTAAACATTTGGAAGGGGTTTCTGGTAGCCATCTTTTAAAAAACAATCTACCACAGTCTTCCCTCTGCTGAATTTTATTTCTCAAGTTAAGTCAAAGGCCAGCACAGGTTTATTGAGAGGAGCAGCATGAATGTACAGTAAGGAAAGGTAATGTGAACCTCTGCACCAAAGGAAAATCCACCGCAATCACAGACTCTGATAATTGCTTTAAAGCAAATAAATGGGGTGATGAGATAGGAGGATTAGAAGACATTAATTTAGATAACTTGGCCAGGGAAGGACTCTGAGTGCTGGGAGATGAAAATAAATCAGTCACATAAAGCAGAAGAGCTTTTGAGCAGAAAGAACAGACCAATAAAGTAGCCTTTACAGAAGTTCAGGAGAGACAAGATAGGAACTTTGAATAGGGTTGTGAGAGCGGAGACAAAATGGTAGAATTAGGATTTATGTAGGAGATGCAATTGATGATGATGAACATGTACACAGGGTTTGAGGGAGACAGTAAAGTCAAAGACAACGCCTAGTTTTCTGTTTTAAGGACCGGCATTGATGAGGTCCCACTTGCTGAGACAGGAAAAGCTGTTTCCTTTCCTTCTTGTTTTTTAATTTTTAATTTTTTAATTTGCCTTGTGAGATGTAAATGTTGGACATTAAATCATGAGTTTACTTTTGAAAATGTTGAGTCTGAGGGGTCTTTGAAACACTGGGGTGGAAATACCCAGTAAGCAATTAGTTGTGTGACTATGAAGCCACAGAGAATGTCTAGTGGGGGACATCAGTTTTGGAGTCTTCAGAGTATAGACGTAATTGACAAAATTCTAGATAGACATTTCCAACATTTTGTACCATTTAAGAAATTTCATTCATTACCTCGACGAGTACCTACAATAACCTACATTAGGCTATGAAAATACATCAGCAGATAAAAGAAGTTACTTTCCACACATTTAATGATTTCCTCTTTGTCTCAGCTGGGTTACAATTATTAGCCTCTTATCACTGGTTTAAGCGCTTTGGTTTTGGTTTTGTTTTGTTTTTTTTTACTATTTTTTAAGTAAGAATTCAAGTAATACACAAATTATTGAACAGACAGGCATGACAATGATTCTGAAGAAGAACTCTTGGCTGTCTGTCAACAGCACCATAAAGAAATTCAAAATGCTTACTGGTTATCTTACACCTGAGAGCCCAAGGTAACGGTGGGTTGAAGGTGTCAGAATGTAAAGAGTGTACAGTGTTCAACTACGAAATGCGTGAAGGCCGAGGTGATCCGATAGGCAATCCTGGATAAAATCAAAATGCCATTTCATATCTGGGTGACTTATTTAGTGAGTGACGTCTGGATAACGGATTGACCATTTGGAAAAAAATAAAGAAGTTAGTTCCCTACACATTACACAAAGTCAATTCCAGAGAGCTTAAATATAAAACATTTCAATATGAAAACCTAAAAATGCTAGAGAGATAGTTACTTAATTCTAGGACACAGGGGTCTAAGAATGTCAGAAAAGCAGAAAGCCAAAAGGAAAGAGTGGATGGATTACAGTCCATGTAAATAGGATGCTTCCGTATTCGATTTACAACAAAAGTATGCATAAAAATTAAAAAGCAAAGGGAGAGGAAAAAATACTTACGACATATGACACAAAGCAGCTAATATAAGAATATAATGAGTGCTTAAAAGTCAGCAAAGTAACAGAGGACCCTCCTCATAGAAAAGAGGATAAGAGAAATGAAGAGCCACTTCAAAAAAACCACGAACCATCAAAACACACAAAAATTGCTCAATCTCATTAGGAACCAAAATTGTAAAATAGAACAGTTAGAAACCATGTTGCCTACTTAAAACTCTTTTTGTATTAAATAGGCATTTCCCAGTGCTTCACTGGGAAAAACATCTGGCAAGATATATTTTCAGAGGTTAACTCTGGTCATGAACTGCTTTTTCCTTACTTATTGCTTACTATTATTTCCGAATTTTAAAAATTAATACCGCAAGGGCAATTTTCTTCCATTACAAATATTCACACGTATTTCAAGTATTCCCTGCCCACGGGTCATACAGATACACTTACTCTCCCAGGAAAACAATCTCAGTATTGATCTCCCCTGCCTTATGGCGGAGAAAATTCCTCAGGAAAGCCGTCACACTGTCCACAGTGATGTTTCCACAGACCACAATGAACCTAGAAAGTGAAAACATGGGAGGTGGATCATCCCAGGAACAAAAGTATCTTCCTGTCTAGATTTAGAGATGGACAATTAGCTTAAACTTAGTTTGAAATAAAAGTTGGTATTTGATACCTCATTGTAGTTTTGATTTGCATTTCTCTAATGATTAATGATGTTGAGCATCCTTTCATGTGTTTGTTGGCAATCTGTATATCTTCTTTGGAGAAATGTCTATTTAGGTCTTCTGCCCATTTTTGGATTGGGTGGGTTGTGTTTTTCATATTGAGCTGCATGAGCTGCTTGTATATTTTGGAGGTTAATCCTTTGTCAGTTGCTTCGTTTGCAAATATTTTCTCCCGTTCTGAGGGTTGTCCTTTCGTCTTGTTTATGGTTTCCTTTGCTGTGCAAAAGCTTTTAAGTTTCATTAGGTCCCATTTGTTTATTTTTGTTTTTATTTCCATTTCTCTAGGAGGTGGGTCAAAAAGGATCTTGCTGTGATTTATGTCATAGAGTGTTCTGCCTATGTTTTCCTCTAAGAGTTTTACATTGTCTGGCTTTACATTTAGGTCTTTAATCTATTTTGAGTTTACTTTTGTGTATGGTGTTAGGAAGTGTGTAAGTCAGAAAGAGAAAAACAAATACCGTATGCTAACACATATATATGGAATTTAAAAAAAAAAAATGGTTCTGAAGAACCTAGGGGCAGGACAGGAATAAAGATGCTGACGAAGAGAATGGACTTGAGGACACGGGGAAGGGGAAGGGGAAGCTGGGACGAAGTGAGAGAGTGGCATGGACATATATACACTACCAGATGTAAAGTAGATAGCTAGTGGGAAGCAGCTGCATAGCACAGGGAGATCAGCTCGGTGCTTTGCAATGACAATGACGTAGAAGGGTGGGATAAGGAGGGTGGGGGGGAGACATAAGAGGGAGAGGATATGGGGTTATATGTATGCATATAGCTGATTCACTTTGTTATACAGCAGAAACTAACACAACATTGTAAAGCAATTATACTCCAATAAAGATGTTAAAAAAAAAAGTTGGTATTTGTTCCACCTAGATTTTAAACTTAGAAACACCAAGGACTGCATCTCCAATATACAAAAGGAGCATCAGATTTCTGTAGGGAATGATTCCACACATTTGAATTACACATAGCTTTTCAGGCATTTAAGGATAACTATCGTAACTGCTAGATTTTTCTCGGTTATTTATAATTTATAATGGAGTTGCACGTGTGTTAATTTCACTTGATTTTCCACTTGACTCCTGATTGGCTGGTGTCATCTTTTTTCACTGAGGAACGACTGAGCTCAGAATGGCTCACTGATTTTCCCATAGTCAAATACTATGGCTGAGGCAGCACCAGAATCTAGGTTATTTCAGTTTATCTTCTGCATCTAAAATTATCTAGTATTCACAAAAAAAGTGAGTCCAATGGAGAGACAGGTCCACAAATCTATGCATGCAACTTCTATGTTGAAAAATAGTTGTCAATTTCCTTAGGTTTCATATACATAAAGAAGCTATTTTCCTCCCATTAGTCATGTAAGAAAACTGAAAGCGTAATTTTAGCCTAAGTTAAACTTATATTTTCCAGACCTCATTGGCCTATTTAGCATGTGTGAGATGAACTGGGTTAGACTTTGGCTTATCTAGCTTATTTCATTGTTTTCAATATTTGTTTTTCATTCATTTCATTTTGTTACCTTCCTCTTCATACTCCTGGATCAATGTTGGTTTTTATCCAACTGTGTTAAGACATCACCCCAAAGGAGTTTATCTCCACTGCGCCTCTTTCCTCTACAGCAGGTAAGAGACTAAATAAAAAAGAATCGCTTTGAATTTAAGATTTCCAATTCCTTATCTTCTTCTTAGGTATGAAAAATCATAATGGCAATGGAGGTAACACATATCCACAGAGAAATAGAGTAAAAACAACTCCAAATCCACTTCGCTCCCGGGAACAAACAGCTGTGGCATGGACAGACAGGTGATCTGTGAAGGACTGGAGGACAGGCTGAAGCCCCTCCTCACTCTAGCAAACCTCTTCCCATGGATGAGCTTTAGGGGAGTTTGGGCTAAGACAACAGAATTGAATTATTTTAAATTCGAACTGTGACTTTAATTTGATCCATTATGTAAAGTTAGCCATGAGTCAACCACGTGGTTAAAATGAGTAAGACAATCAGTAATGGATATAAGAGAACAGTCTGAGATACGGAATGTACAAATATTGGCACAATCAGCATGTGACACCGAATGACAACATATCTGTCATTCTAGTTTATTTAATCCTCTTATGAGCATCTAGATGGTAGTGTGTATCGAGTAGCAAATATCTTCTCATGGTATTTATTCCAGCACGGCCCTCTTTAGTGAATGAGGACCTTGCAAATATATCCACCTAGGCCAGGCAATAGTGTTTCGAAAGAGAGAGTGACTTAGTAGAATACCTCAAACTGTAGAAATTATACTTGAAAGCTACTTACTTCTTTCCTTTGACCACTTCATAGGAACTGGTGTATTTCCTCTTGTTACCAAAAAGTTCCACCATTTCAGGGACGTAGTTCGCAAACAGAACCTAAAATGATCGGCAAATAAAACCTGAGGTCTCATTACTTCCAAGGATACTCCAAAATTCCAAGATTACAAAGGAGAAAGCAGGTACGTAAAACTTTCCCTCTTCTAAGAAAGGCATGACTGGGAACTGTGCTTTTAAAGGGAGACCAATTTTCTTCCTTACTTCGGCCTTTGGATTTGGTTAAAATTTAATAAAATGCTTTTCATCCTTCAAAAAGATGAAAGCAAAGACAAGCAGTAAGGCAACCTCCCCACCCATTTTGTCCTCTCATCACTTCTAACTGCCCTTCTGACTCTTTCACTTGATACTATTTGGGGCTTGGGGAAAAAACAAAGCATATGGGACAGAGTAGGGTTAAGGGAAAATGACAGAAATGAGGGGATGTAACAGTGATGTGGACAGGGGGATATCAGAAAGGTAGAGTGGAGAACTCGGCCATGGTTATTAAGGAATTGACATTAAAGTCACTAAAAGAAAAGGAGGCTTCCTTTGTCCTTGACACACTCCTGAACCAAGCACAGATGTTCACTTATCTCCAGTAAAATGCTGGTTTAGAGAGAGTTTACTCATTTGGGCTGGAAAGAACACAACTTCCTGCAGATCAAATCTCAAATCCCCTTCCTCTTTGGAAGAAAGACTATAATCCGATGGGCAAAAGATGAAGGAAGATGCAGTTGCTCAAATCAATGCAGAGGCTAATTAGGAAAGTCTGCTCTCCTTTGTCTACCACTCTCATCCCTGGCAATTGAACAATTACATCATGTGCTCCAGGGGATGCAGTTTGGAAAATATGGGATTCATATATCTCTTCATTTTCATTTGACACCCGCTCTGAAAAATGCAACATTCACTCTCAAACCTATTTCACTTTGTTTCTCACCATTAACCAAATGTTTTTGGTTTATGTAGCTATATTCAAAAGATATAAAAACATTCTTCACCAAACTCCCCAGGGTGAAGACCATGATGAAGGTCCGTCCTAGGGATGTCTTGGCTACCACATCTCCAAAGCCGACAGTCGACGTCGTTGCCATGACCAGGTAAATGGACTCAAAATATGAAATATTCTGTGAATTTCTACCTTTGAGCCAGGGATCACCAGAATTTTCCACCTGTCCAAAGAGAGAGGACTCAGGAAAGGTCTCTGAATGGAATCCAAGGGAAAGTTTATAAAGAATAAGCACAACTTTCGATTTGTTTCATTTAATTCAATCCAAATGAAAGAGTAAATGATTCCCAGGTCACTGTGAAGGGTTTGCAGATTGTGGGTAGTAACTGTGAAGTCTTGTTTCCCTTCATGGTGATTACTGCTCAAATCTGAGGGGTGTGTAGCTTGAGCCCACAATGGAGATGCTCAATGGGGGGGATGGCTGACATCTCTTTTCCTGTGGGCACATCCTCCCATCCTGGAGCCACAGGATTCAGAGGCTGTCAGACTGAGCAATTATTATTCACCCTCATTTTACACCAGATCAGGATCATCATGAAGGAAAGCAGCACTTAAATGGGCACTTCATCTCAGTGAGCTTAAGCGCATAAATGCTGGAGTCTCAGGAAGAGCAAACAAGTTTTGCAGATTACTTTCCTCTCTCCTTGCAAAAATCTTTTCAGTGATAAAAAAGAAACTCTGAAATAAGCTACAAGGATATACTGTACAATATGGGACATATAGCCTATATTTTATAGTAACTATAAACAGAGTATAACCTTTAAAAATTGTGAAGCACTATATTGTACACCTGTAACATATAATATTGTACATAAACTATACTTCAAATAAAAAAAAAAAAGAAACTCTGGAAAAATCTTCCTCTGATTTTCCCCCTAAGTCTTCACATTTTAAGAAACCTAGGTTTATCCGATTTTTTTTTTACATTAAACAAAAAGAGTAACTTAGGCAATGGCATTACACTTTATAGAATATATATATAAATTTATACATATATATCATTTGTTATGATATATAACAAACATTAATTATATAGCACATATACAAAATTTCCTTTGTGTTTCCGTTTTTAGACATTTTTTTCCCAAAATAGTACTTATTTCCTAGATGTTTTCCATTTCCATTTTTCCACGAGAGACGGTAAAATGCTAGAGATGGCTAGGGAAAGTAGGTTTTTTGTTTTGTTGCTAAGAACCAGAACGAAAACTAGAAATAATGTAGTTTGCTTAGGTATTCGATCACTTTTTTAAAGTGGTGTGCCAACTGCTGCCTCCTTCTTAAGTTGGATGAGTAGGTTAAGAGTGTGGGCTCCTCTAATATTCCACTCCCAAATAAGGAGATTGCATGTCTATACCTAACTCTCAGGGCTGGTAGTAGATTTGGTTGCAAAGTCTACTAATCAGCTTCCACGGATCTGGAGCCTTTACTGCTTTCTAAGATTATTGTACTGTAAGAAAACCAAGTTTAAATCACACAGGTAAAACTCCTAGAGGAAAACATAGGCAGAACACTCTGACATAAATCGAAGCAATAGTTTTTTGGATCTGTCTCCTAAAGCAAAGGAAATAAAAATAAAAATAAACAAATGGGACCTAATTAAACTTAAAAGCTTTTGCACAGTGAAGGAAACCATCTACAAAATGAAAAGACAACTTACTGAATGGGAGAAAATATTTGCAAATGATATGACCGATAAGGGGTCAATATCCAAAATATATAAACAGTTCCTACAATTCAACATCAAAAAAACAAACGAAAAAAACAATTAAAAAATGGGCCAAAGACGTGAGTAGACATTTTTCCAAAGAGGACATGCAGATGGCCAACAGGCACATTAAAAGATGCTCAACATCATTAATCATGTTGCAAATCAAATGCAAATCCAAACCACAATGAGATGTCATCTCACACCTGTCAGAACAGCCATCATCAAAAAAAACACAAATGACAAATGTTGGTGAGGATGTGGAGAAAATGGAATCCTCCTACACTGTTGGTGGGAATGTAAATTGGTGCTGCCACTGTAGAGAACAGTATGGAGGTTCCTCAAAAAATTAAAAATAGAACAACTATATGACCCAGCAATTCCACTCCTGGGTATATATCTGAGAAAAAAAAAACTAAAAAACACTAATTCAAAAAGATACATGCAACCCAATGTTCATAGCAGCATTATTTACAATTGCCAAGATAGGGAAGCAACCTAAGTGTGCAACAACAGATGAATGGAAAAAGATGTGGTATATATATATATACAATGAAATACTACTCAGCCATAAAAAAGAATGACATTCTACCATTTGCAGCAACATGGATGGACTTGGACGGTACTATGCTAAGTGAAATAAGTTAGATAGAGAAAGATAAATACTGAATGATCTCATATGTGGAATCTAAAAAATACAACAAACTAATGAATATAACAAAGAATGAATAGATTCACAGATATAGAGACAAACTAGTGGTTACCAGTGGGGAGAGGGAAGGGATGAGGGGCAATATAGGGGTAGGGGAGTAAGAGGTACAAACTATTAGGTATAAAATAAGCTACAAGAATATATTGTACATCATGGGGCATATAGCCAATATTTTGTAATAACTATAAATGGAGTATAACCTTTAAAAACTGTGAATCATGATATTATACACTGTAGCATATAATACTGTACAGCAACTATACTTCAACTTTAAAAATCATATATATGATATATATACTATAATATATATGTATATACATATGTGTGTATATATATATTTTTTCCAGGAGTTGAAGTGTTGCTTGGGACAGTTTGCTTTAAGCTAAAACTCCATAGTGTCTTGTAAACATCTTAGCACAGGGCTTCCATCATACCCTTGTACAACATGTTTTACAAACTGAAACTAAACTTATTTCAACCTAGAAATCTCCTTCACAGTAAGTTAAATAACCCTTTCCCATTTAACTCACCCTCTTTGGAAGTACTGCTTTAGTGCTGCAAACCCCTCCCCACTCCTAAGACCTGTCAGCTCCTGCTGGTCTACCTGGCCACCCTGCTCTTGCCCTGGACCATGTTAGCGTCGACCCTCAGCCCCAGATGGGAAATAACTTAAAGATGAAGGATTATGGGCCAATGTGAATATACTGAATTGTTACCTATTTTTAATGTCACATTTCAAAACTGAAACTTTACACTTTTAAACCTTATGTTTCAACCTTAGGTGAGCTGTGCTACGGAGGCAGAGGACGTGAGGACACTCTCCCATCCCTGCCTCCCTCTCCATTATTTATGTTGGTTTTATTATTTTTACATGGTACATGTGTGTTCTAGTCTGCACCCACGATTCCCTTGGTCGTGTCTTTGTTCTGTTTTCAATTCAGTCAGTAATCACCATCACTCCTTTTTATCATGGTTTCCTCATTCTTGAGATCTTGGTTTTGACTCGTCTCCTATGTGGCTGGATTTTATCATCAAGGTCATTTTTTAAAGGGACTCATGATGCTCTTCTCTCTTCCATGTGCTTAAAATGACGGATGGGTTACACTTGCACACAACCTTGGCAGACACTGCTCTGTCACCTCCTGCACTGACTGATGTTGGCAAGATACCTGAGGCTAGTTTCATTTCCCCCCTAATATAGACCTTTCTTTGTTCTGCTTAGATTCTCTCCTTACCCGTAAAGGTTGGTAATTGTTCCAAACTATGGTTGGACTCATTTAGGGTTATTTCTCCTGGGATACCGTATACCCTCTAATCTACAGATTCAATACTTTATATTCAAACATTTTTCTGATACCATATTTGTGTCCTCTTCTTCAGGAACATGAATTTTACAGTATGTTAAATCAACGTGACCCATCTTTCATGTTTTTTCTCCAGATCACTTAAGTATCTTTGTCCTGTTCTATGGCAGTGTTTTTGCCTCAATCCTGTCCACCATGTTTCTGAGCATATTTCTGTCACACTTATTACATTTGTGTCCCCTCTAATGTGATTTTTGGCCCTGTAAAACTTTTTTCTTCTTTTTCTCTGGTATCTTTGGGCTGTTCTCCTGCTATTGTTTAGTAATCTTTTATTTAAAACCTTAAGTATTTTGTTTCAAGTACCATTTTCAGTTTTTTAAAGCCTTGTATACGCAGGGCTTTTCCTTAACATTTCCTTTGTTCCGTTGGGCAAATTATCTTGTTATTGTTGCTCTGACAGCCGTTATGTGATGTAATTGTTATACTGATGTCTCTGCTTTCCAACACACTCCCTGTTTTGGGCAGAATTTTAGCATAGGCACCATGTTGATTCCTTTCTGGTGGACACTCACCCTCCAATGGTATCAACTTTTAGCTGAAGGACAGTGTGAGCACGGGAAGGGATAACTTGGGACAGTTGGGACAATCATAGCTTTTATTTCAGTTTGTCATTTCAAATATCCTCTGAACAAAATCTGCTAACTTTTTGCTCTGGGTTACAGCTTTTCTAGGTTTTTCACATTTCAGATGTTGGTGTGACCCACAGTAGATGGCCCTGAGTCCAAAACCATCTGGTGGCTTCTCCCTCTTTCTCTGCACACATCCTCGCTGGAGGTCTCCTCCCCAGGGTGACCGGACGCCCCATAGGAGCACATGATCACGTGCTTAGAGGGGCCTGAGACCGTGTTCAAACCAGACACCTGTGAGATTTACAGGGAGCAGCTAATCTTCAGCTAGGGCTGTTGGTGGCCTTGGGAGAGTCGGTTGCCAGAATCTTGTGTTTTCGCAAAGAATCCAGAAATCCAGGTTTTTTTAATGTGAGCTCTCTTAAAAAACGTAGCAACCAATACAAAAATAGCAAACAGATAATACAAACATCTTAGGTCCAATAAAATATGCCTGTAGGCCCCATTCAGCCTGAGAGCCCCTCATTGGAACCACTATTAAAGGCAAAAAAAAAAAAAAAAAAACCCAAAAAAACCTGTACCATGGTTTCTCCTTTAGCATCCTCTTGCCTACCGTTCTGTCATGGCCAACAGGTCTCTACGGGAACACTGGTGACTGCTTCTCCCAGTGTAGACCCATGCCCCTTGGGCTAAACCTCCAGATGCAGGGATCTACCTTTACTGCTGTGACACTTCTTCTCCAGAAAAATCTGTCTCCTGCTTGCATGATGAGGAAGGATGTGGCTTGTTTCAGATTTCTTTTTTTTTTAATTGAAGTATAGTTGATTTACAATATTGTGTTCGTTTCAGGTGTACAGCATAGTGATTCAGTAATTTTTCCTGATTATTTTCCATTACAGGTTATTACAAGATATTGAATATAATTCCCTGTGCTATAAAGTAAATCCTTGTTACTTACCTATTTTATGCATAGTAGTTTGTATCTGTTTCTTGAAACACCAAACACATTTGGTGGTTGACACTTTTCTTGATGAACTGAACATGGGTTTTTTTTAAACTTTTTTTTTCCTTTTCCTTGTGATTTTTAAATTAATTTTGAGAGAAGGGCTCAAGTGGAAAAGACTTCTGCTCTATTTTTTTGTTCGGTTTTGCTTTTCTCAAAGGCCTTTGCAGGCTTTTAACATCCCACTTCAATTTCTGCATTTTCTAATGATTTCTCTTCAACTTTCCTGGAGCAATAACATCCAGGAGTTTCTTTCCTATTGTTGAAGTCCATTTATTATGTTGCCGACTATATGGCGTGAGAACTAACCTTTCTTGTACGCGAAGGAGGCAGGTATGTATACAGATTGATTCCAGGAGAACCAAGAAAGTCTCCAAACTCCCCTTCGCAACTCAGCAACTGCTCCCTCACCCAACTCTGCAGCTTTTGTAAGTACAAAATTCTCTCACTGGCTTCATTTCTCTGACCCTTTATTCTTTTTCAAATTGCTGGAACCCCTATGATGGTACAGTAATAAACGTTACCTATTGCTTATACCTTAGAAGAGTAAACTTATTAAATCCTCTCCTAAGAGCAGGTTTTGAAAGTTGGAAGAAGGAACGTCGATACCGTGAGTGTAGGAGATACATATCTGTGAGAAGTATGGGGTGGAGAAAACCCATCCAAAGGAGGTGAGAAGAAAAACCTCACACTGCTTACAGTGATGGAGACAGGCGCTCAGAAGGTTTGCCTCCGTTTTTCACATAAAAGACATTCACGCTCACTCGCAGCATCAGGGAGCTGGATGAGATGCTCACCAGGTGAATGAATCCGGCAGCAGTGAACAAGGTACTCAGAACGATGGATAACAGCTTGGAAAACTTCACTGAATTGCTAGGGGAAGAAAGACAAAGAGCTGCTGGGTTCTGACAGGTTCCCGAACAACACAAATACCTCGTCCTCTAAACTCTCGCTCCCCAAAGTGTCGGTCATGGACCAGGAGCAATGTTACACTTCCCTGGGAGCACACTGGAAATGCAGCATCCCACGCCCTGCCTTGACCGATTGATCTGCATTGTTACAGGATCCCCTGCTTGCTTCGTCTACATATTAAAATCGGAGATGCACAACTCTCAGGCACACCCCGTCACACACACGTGTTCCAAAAGCTTAGGTTCTGATGATCTCCACTAGCCTAATATTATATTGAAAAAGGGCAGTGTCCCAAGGATGCAGAGAGTGGGCTTGCAAAATGAAATTGTGAGTAGATCACAGAAATGTAGTTCCATATTGCTAAACTCACACCAGCATCTTTGAATGAAGAGGATCAAACAAGCTCCTGTCTCCTAAGGGAAGCCCTAGAGTTTAGCTGAAATCTCTGTGGTTCTCAGCAAGGCTACCGACCACACAAGAACAGCCCTTTCCGATCACAAATGCTCCATAAAGCATAAACCCTTAGCAGTGAGACCCACCTGGCCGGTACTATTAGATGCTTCTAGTGAGAATGCAGAGGCATGGGGATTGTGAGTGGGTAATGTTAGACCAAATTGCCTAAAACTTTAACAGGATTGCTGCTTAAAGGTAGGTTGGATTTTTTTTTTTAACTGTAATTTTAATTTTTTGGAGATATTTAGGTAGCTCTATTTCTGTAAGCAAGAACTCACTGCTGCTGCTGGGCAGCTCTCAGGCTTGGAGGAATTGTCTTACATTCCTAGACAGCAGTGGATTGATTCATGCCAACGAATGTATAGACTCAAAGTGTCTGATTTCTTCAGTGATCCACTGATTATTTAGTAACATATTGTTTAGCCTTCATGTGTTTGTGTTTTTTATAGTTTTTTTCCTATAACTGATTTCTAATCTCATAGTGTTGTGGTCAGAAAAGATGCTTGATAGGATCTGAATTATCTTATATTCACCAAGGCTTGATTTGCAACCCAAGATGTGATCTATCCTGGAGAACGTTCTGTGTGCACTTGAGAAAGAAAGTGTATTCTGCTGCTTTCGGATGGAATGTCCTATAAATATCAATTAAGTCTATCTGGTCTAACGTGTCATTTAAGGCTTGCGTTTCCTTATTCTCTGTCAGGACGATCTGTCCCCCACAATTGTTGTGTTACTGTCGATTTCCCCTTTTATGGCTGTTAGCATTTGCCTTATATATTGAGGTGCTCCTATGTTGGGTGCACAAATATTTACAGTTGTTATATCTTCTTCTTGGATTGATCCCTTGATCATTATGTTGTGTCCTTCCTTATCTGTTGTAACAGTCTTTATTTTAAAGTCTATTTTGTCTGAATTGCTTTGATTAAAAAAATTTTTTTTTCGGTGCGGGGGAGAATTAAGCCTAAATGGACTGACACACTGTAGGTCCAAGAAACAGAGAAGAAACACACTCTTCAAGATGATTGCAAACTTTCCAGCCAGTGTGTGAGGTTAATGCAGTGAGAGAAAAGTAAGCAAATGGTATCTTGGAAAGTAAGGGATTTCGTGACTTCTGCACTGAAGTTTCTGATGGGAAATGAGCTGAGTTGAAGGTTCAGTTAACATTTGAATTTCCTAATCCGAATGAGTAAGTAGTACTTGAGGCAGGGCTGGCATTTACCTGGTCCTGATGGCTCTCAGAATTTGCAAGATTTGAGGGAGTTCCAGCAGCCGCAATGCTCTTAAGAACCTTAAACCTACAAAGCAATCAAAAAAAGAAAGCTGCCGAAAGATGAGGGTCACAAAGGGAGCAGTCTGAATTATACCACACCTGGGACTGCTTACGTTCTTTCTTTCCCTGAAATGCTCAAGTATAATATCTTACAATGTCATCAGTTTAAGACCTGAGCACTGGTTCAAATTCTGGTTCACTTAATGGCTGTTGTAATCTAAAGCAACGCCCTGAGCTTCTCTAGTTCCTCATCTGTAAAATGGGAATTATAATGACACCTACCTCGAAGCGTTGCTGAGTATTATTATTACAAAGTATGCAATAAGCACAGCTCACATTTTACTCTATTTAACTCTTCTTTAGAATGGAGAACAAATGATCCATAAACCACTTTAACTCCTGACTATAGAGTCTCTGTGATACGCTCCCCAGGGTTTGCGTGTTGTTCGCCTTTATGTAGTTTGATAGTAACACTAGTAAGAAATATTTTGTAGATAATAAATAATAATATAAGATTACATAAAAACTGACAAAAGCCACAGAATGCCCACGTACTGTCAATACATCCACCTTAAAGACAAAGTAACTAATTAAAAAAATCTCTAACAGGTCACCGCGTGTCTGGATATGATGATTTATACTTTTTAAAGACCACGGGAGGCTTTTCACTTCTCCCAGTCATGTGGGATCTCGGCACAAAGGTGCCACAGGGGGCGAGGATGTTGGGGCCCTGCCCCTCAGGTGCAGATAATCCATAAACAATAAACAACCTCGTACACCTACTGGCATCAGGCCCATCGCCAGGGACTGGGGTAAAAAAAAGAATGGGTTCTGAAAATGTCTTACAAAACCATACAATCACGGGGAGGAATTTTTTTAAACGTCATTTAGGCTTTAAAGGAAAATGAAAGGATACTTACGGATGAATGTTGAGGGGTTTTTTTTGAGATTGCTGCTCATTCCCACAACTCACCTACCTAGCCAATTACTCTTCAAATAATAAGAAATAAAGGTTGGTGGAATGGTAAAGATGTCTACAATCGAATTCATCTCCAACCAGAACTTGACCTTGTCATCAGCTGCCACAAACTATGAAATGAAAACAGAAGTCCCCAAATTCTGTTACCCTCAAAAATTTTACAGTGAACACAAGAGTGGCTTTTTTCAGGTACACTTCATCCACCAACTGAAGCTCTGACCGCATTCTATTACATACATACAATGTATACATACATACACTCATATATATTTATATAGCTATATAAGTAAATACACATTTATATATATATATATATATACACACCTATATATTCATATAGATAAAGAGATTGTACCTTTAGTGGGTATTCAATGAATGAACACGAATCCACCTTACTTACCAGATCTTAACTCTCCTACTTCAGAATAATCACTTTGACCTTCCTACTGCTCCTAGAACTTCCTGATATATATATATAATTACATAGATAAAACCCCCTATTTGTGAGCAAGGAAGATACAAGATTTAGGATGGTCTTCAATGGAAAAGGTCTAGAAGTTTGGTTGGCCAAGGCTTGTGTTTATGAGCTTCCCCATTTGGATTAAGAAAGCAGGCGCTTCCAGAAGGGAGGGGCTGCTGTAAAAATAAGACTGTGATGGCCACTGTGGTTGAAATAAGTTTGAAGGAAGGTCATAGAAATACATATATAACATACCTTTCATACACACATACATATTACATACATACACACTTATATGTGCGTACATATACCTCTGTGTGTATGTATGTGTGTATGTATGTGTGTATATGTTTGTGTGTGTACGTGTGTATATATGTGTATATATATTTGTGTGAATATATGTGTATATATACATGTGTATGTGTGTGTATATATATACGTTTGTGTATGTGTGTATATATATGTGTGTGCATATATGTGTGTGCGTATATGTGTGTATATATACGTGTGTAGGTGTGTGTATATATATACGTGTGTGTATGTGTATATGTGTGTGTATACATGTATACCTGTGTGTATATGTGTGTATACGGGTACATATATGTGTATATGTGTATGTATATATGTGTGTGGGTATATATATATGTGTATATATGTGTGTATGTGTGTATATATATGTGTGTGTGTGTATATATATGTGTGTGTGTATATGGGTACATATATATGTGTGTGTATATGTATATATATTTGTGTGTGTATATGTGTGCATATATGTGTGTGTCTGTGTGTGTATATGTGTGTATATATGTGTGTGTATATGTGTGCGTATGTGTGTATATGTGTGTCTGTGTATATGTGTGTGTGTGTATGTGTGTCTGTGTGTATATATGGGTATATATGTGTGTGTGTGTATATGTGTGTATATTTGTGTGTGTATATGTGTGTATGTGTGTCTGTGTGTATATATGTGTGTGTGTGTATGTCTCTGTGTATATATGGGTATATATATGTGTGTGTGTATATGTGTGTGTATATATGTGTGTGTATATGTGTGTATATATGTGTGTGTATATGTGTGTATATATTTGTGTGTGTGTATGTGTTTATATATATGTGTGTGTGTATATATATGTGTATGTGTGTGTGTATATGTGGGTATATATATGTGTGTGTGTATATGTGTGTGTGTGTGTATATCTATCTCACAAACATGAGATAGATAAATCTAGAATCTAGATCTAGGGTGGGCCCTCAAAAAGTGCTTGTGGAATGAGAGAACTACTGAATACATGAATGCAACAAAATTAAAGGCACAAGAGTATTTTATAGAGTTATATGGCACATATGCCATCAGTGGAGCCAATGACATTTTCAGAGGCTTGTTACTCAGGTTCTGCTCTCTTGTGATTACTAGTCACTCTTCTGAGTGGCAAGTGGGAAGCCAATAAGAAGGACAGGGTGATAGGGTGATGATATTTTAACAAGGCATCCTTTTCATTTGTGCTAAAATTGTTGACCTGGTTTACAGTTTCAAGTGCAGGAGAGAGTTTGGGGGTCTCATTATACATTTGACAATTTAGGGCTCAGACCCTCTGGCTTTAGAGCCTGAAAGCATAGGCAGATTGTCTAAGGAAGGCATCTCTTTGTATAATACAGATCTCTTTACAGTGCGCCTGTTGTATTCCCGTTTACTCCCATGTTCAATAGGTACTTACTCTCAATCCAAAATAGAAACTAAAGAAAGCATTGAAAGTCAAATCAATCGGGATGGTTTTGTCCTGGTATGAAGAACAGCTTCTAACAGGGCTGGAAAAGAAACAAAGACAGTTTATAAAGGTGGACATTTTAAAAGCTGTGGCTACAGAGGACCAAATAAAGAGAACGGGTGGGCAATTTTCTATTTATTTACCATGAATGGTCAACCCAGACACTTACATGCACATCTCAAGGAAATTACTTTTCTCTTGGGAGTAGAGGTATGCAATGAACAAAACCACTGGGCCGTGAATGTAGCTGAAAATAACAGAAGAATTACCTGCTCTTCTTTTCATAGAGTTTATTGGTTCCATTTTCATTTTATCAGTGGGATTCAGAGGCACAGAGGTTATGTGGCTCTTTTTGGTGTGCAAGACCATCTTACCCAGCCAGGACAACATTTTGGCTTCAGTATACTTCTGATAGAGAGCTACTCTACGTCACATGAACTGATCTGAAGCAAATTCCAAGGAAATGTTCCTAAAAGGTCAGTAAGGAATCCACAAAACAAGGACTCCTAGTTTCTGTAGGATCTCTAAAGTGGCCTGACCTGTGTGGCCCTGTAATCCCAGTTTTACTTTAGCTGGAAATCCAATAAAATTCCCGGAGGATCAGCATGGAGCTCAGATTAGGTTGGGTTGTGTCCAAGAAGCTGTCCTAACTTTGGCACAGGAGAAGGGAATGCCTTCAGAAAAGAACAGAGGATAGTTTGCTCCTACATCCCCGGTGAGGTCTAGCATTTTCTTTCCTCAGACCATCCAAACTTGTCGAGAACCTATGAGAAACCCTGAAATGACTAGAGAACTTCTGCTTTAACACCTAAGGAATCCAAAGGCACGTAAGGCCCACATAAACGGTCCAAAGGCGGAGACAACAGCTGGAGGCTTGTAGTCACAGAAACTAGAATAGACATATGCACAGCACCCCAGCTCCTAGCAGCGTAGAATGACAGGATACAGGAGAAACTCATGCATGTTTTTGTTTGTTTGTGGAGTTGGGTTTAGTACTTCCTAGGGGAAACTAAACACTTATCCTTTTCTTATGAGCTTGTGTGTGTGAGTTTACGTGAAAGTATATTAAGCATTATTCCTGACAGAATATTCCAAATTAGCTGGTAAGCTACTGATATGAGCAGACAAGATTGACTAGGGATTTTACTCACTCAGTGGAGTTGATGAAATAGATTATAAGAGACCCAATGCTTAGCACAAAGACAAGGATCACCTGAAAAATACAAAACAAAAAAAAACACAGACAAATGTACAGATCCATTCTATTAGCATGAACAGAGATGAATAAACATACCAACAAAATTGTGTTTTACCTTTTTCCCTTGCCTATACATCTGTAGCCATTTTTCCCCACACATTCATTTATGTTAGCATTCATTCATTCACTCAACAAAAACTGATTGGACCTTTACTGGGTATTCAATAAATGGACATGTACCTATCCATTTTACCTACCTAATTTTAACTTTCACACACTTCAGAATAAACAATTTGTCCTTTCTGCTGCTCCTAAGGTTTTCTGAGCTCAAGAAGTCCTGTTGTTTATTCATTCACTCACTCATCAAACATTTATTAAGTGCTTAATATGAGTTATGCACTTTATTACACGCTAGAAAATGAGGGCCGTGGGATACAGACTCTGAACTTGAATTGCCTATGATGTTGGAGAAGAAACAGTCCCAAACATGCCCATCTAAAGGATGGGCAGAATTCTGACAGGAGGGAACATGCTATAAAGTGAGAAGAGAAAATGAGCGCTTTAACTTGCCAATATATCTGGTCTGTAAAATAAGAATTTGTGGAATATAATCAGAAATTTGCCCATTTAAAACCCTCAATACATTTGGATGAAATATTTTGCAGCCTCGGTGAATTTTTAGGTCAACTGTAGGTAATCAGTTATTTCTAGTTTCCAAACATTTAAAAAAATATGTTCAGTCCTGTGTAAAACTGTATTTTATTTACAATTAAAGCTTCACTCCCTTCCAGTTCAGGTGTTCCTTGAGCAGGCTACTAGCATGCAAAAAGGGATTCGTTTCTTCTCCGTTAACCCTTTTTGTTTTTTTAGTCCCAGCTGCCTACTGACTAGGCTACCTCTGGCCTCTGAGAATCGTAGGTCAGTGTCAGGCCGTGAACAGAAAGGGGAGCTAATAGCAGGAAATGCTGGACTTTTTACTGTTTATTTTCCTGGGTTGTTGGAGATTCCCAATTCAATTCATATTTAAATTCAACAGATATTTCTTTAGTACCTATCATGTCTCAAGTATTATTCTGGTGATTGGGAAACATCATTCAACAACATATACAAATATCCCTGCCTTTACGGAGCTTATGGTCTAGACAATAAATAGTAATTAATATGTACCTTAGGTGGTATGTGAGAATATGCATGCTAGGGAAATAAAGGAGAGCAACTTAAACAGATCAGAAGTGCAAGGGGAGGGGGCAGACGGGCTGCAGCTTGATAATATTTAATCGCTAAGCGTCCCCTCTGCGGTTCCCTTGAGCTGAGTGAAAGCATCCTCTCACTGGTTGCTCACAATTCTTTTCTCAGTGCACCTTGCACTCTTGTATTCTACTGGAACTCTTCCCCCTCCAGATGCCTACTTGGGCAGGTTTGAGAAGACTCTCACATGTGACCCACATCTGGCCCACGGACCAGCTCAAGCACTCTTTGCCCCAACAAACACTAGAAGGACAGATTCTCTTCAGTGTGGCCATCCCTCTTCACCAACGAGCCAGACATCAGCTCTCTATGTCCCCAGAGTTCCAAGAGATGCCAGCTGACCTTTCTAAGTGGTCCCTTGCTTGACAGGGGAGGAAAACCACCCCCCCAATACCTCTGCCACAATAAGAGCTTGTTCCAAATCCTCTTCAATTTCCAGCTTGCCCAAATTTACATTGGGTTGGTCAAGATGCTAAGAGCTTCAACTGGTCTTCTTCCAACTGCTTTGTAAGTGGCAGTGCTGAAGGTTAATGGGAGTTAGTGGCATCTATTTTTCTTGGGGTCTCAACTCTTACTGTCCGTTCCATTTTAACATCTGAATCAAGTGTTGATGGAGATATCACTAAGACTGTGGGTCTCATGGAGATATTTGGTTACAAATGTAGTCTGAAGCTCAGGAAAAATGCTGGGAGTGGATATGCGTATGTGTGTGTATATATATATATATAGATAGATTTATTAATAGTTTCAATGAAATTGTTTTTCTTCTCCTTACATATGATTACATATTTTTTCTCTTACTAAATCCCATACGTGATTCTTCATCTATAAATCATGTACTGACAGGCTTCCAGAAATATGGTAACAAGGTCATATATTTATAGTCCTCCACACCATAAAGTTAACAAAAATAAATAAATAAAAGAAGAAAATTTTAGTTTTATTCAATCTAAGAACAATATCAACTTCATGCCACAAACCTAAAAAGGATGATCCAGAAATTATATATAATAAGCAACAAAATGTGTACCAAACCAAAATAAAGCACTGGGAGCTAACAGCTTGTGAAGGCTGTTTGGTGAGTCAGGTAGAAATGGGAGATATTCTGAGAGGACTTATGAATTTCCCTTGGGTTGAAGGGGCAAAGTCTGGAAGCGCTGGCTATTTGGGAGGGGTAGGAAGCCCGCCACCTGAGCTGTGATTTCTACAGTGGGGCTTAAAGCCCGTTTAGTTGGTGGATGGTTATGGGCGTGTTCAGAATCCAGACAGCCACCAACGCAGTTAACAAGGGGCGCTATGAATACTCTAAATCTTCACTTGTGAATATGAGAGGACACCAGAAAATTGCCAGTTATACGGGAGGTATAAGAAAACAGGAGGACCAGGCACACAGAACAGATGAGATAACCTCCAGTGAAAGAGTGAGCATAGGATATGTAATTAAACATTTAAGAATTACAATTAGTGTTGCTGGTGAGATTCTAAAAAGCTGTTAAGTAGTACTGGAGGACTGGAAAGACCAAGGAACATGGGGGTGACACAGAGGTAGTAACTGCAAGAAGCTGCACCCCCAAGGACTGGCTGGGAGATCAACAAAGGGAGGTTGGGATTCTCAACATTTAAAAACATTTGATGCCAAAGGGCATCAAAGAGGTGCCCTTTGGAGGGGGGCTTCAGACTTGGGAGGAGGGGTCCTGGGTTGGCTGGTAATGGTACATCTGAAGAGACACTGTGAGCTGGTCCTGGTACTGTTGGAAAAGCCTGGAAACTGAAACCAAGCACTGCTACCGGAAGAAAAAGCCATTGTTGAAGTGAGGCTGAAAAAACTAGATGTAAAACACAGAAAGGCAGTTCCCTTCCCCTCCTCTAGAGCACAAGGGAGCTGACCAAAGAGACGTGTGGTTGCTGCGTACTAGCCTCACATCACAAAGCAGAGGAGAGAGGGTGGATTTGGAGCTGAGAGACAAGAGTTTGGTATCCTTAAGTAGCTAGAACACTTAGAACAGCATTTACAGAGGTTTTAGGAAAAAGGATTACAAGCCAAGAATTCTAAACCCAGCCAAATTATTGTTCACTTATGAGAGCAAGGGAAAGAAATTTGGGGACATTCAACAATTCGGAAAGTGTACTACCCACAATTTCCCTTGCAAGTGAATATGGCAAGTACTCAAGAAAAAAAAAATTAGAAAGATAAAATAAGTTATGTAAGAAAAAATGGTGCCTAATAAAACTGGTAAAATTAATGGAATTTTTAACTCTAAAGCAAATATTAAGAAGAAAATCTGACCAGCTGTACAATGCTAAAAGCCAAAAAAACTAAAAAACACAGTAGCAATCTGGAACTGAGTGTTCAGATTAATTCAACAATTTCTGCAAGGAAGGAGGGGTGGTGTGGAGGAAAAACATGCCAAAGGTCTCAGGCGAGAGCAGTATATAGATATAAAACATGCAGAGATATTATTAGAGAGAAATACAGGTGGGAAGTTTGTTCTGAATTTCATTTACTGATATACCTATGATATTCTATTAAAAATGGAAAATCCCAAGTCAAAAGATACAAAAGAAAATAAATAAAATTAACAAAAAGGAACAAATAAGGAATGTAAATATCAGCCAAGGGTCAGTACTTACTACACCCTTGAAGGGTTTACAATACTCCCTACAGTATTTTAAGGAGGTTATTCACATTATATGAAAGAAGTACAATTCGGGAAAATTAACTTGTTCAAGATGAAGTGGAGAAGCCAATGCTTAAGGTCATGTCTCTCAAAATTCTCAATCACCATGTCATTCCGCTTCTCCAGTAAGACAAGGAACTGAGATGTCACAAAGGTCCTAGTTGTTTATCCAATACCCATTCTCCCTTTCTTTACCAACACACCCCCTGTTTGTTTAAGCCACAGAAATTTAGATAGTCTATTATGCAGTAAATTCAATCCCTAAATATTATAAAGACCAATGAAACAGATCACCATAAAGGAGAATAATTAAATTCTCCAGTAAATGAACAAATAAATGCATTCTTAAATCAATAAACACAAAAGTGCAGCTACATGATATTTAAAGAGACACACTTAAGAGGTAATAAGACAGAAAGACTGAAAGAGAGCTGGGCAAAGACATCCTAATCAAGTATGAATAAAATGAAAGCAATGTTACTGGCTAACATTATGTTCTAAAGTATCCCTTGGGTAAAAAAACAAAAACAAAAACACAACAACAACAAAAACCCACTCAATGTGACAAAAATGGATATTTCATATCAGTAAAAGGCACCATTGACCAAGGAGTTATAACAGGTAACTCTATGCATTGACTGATGTTATATAAAATATATAACTCAAAATCTGTTAGAAATGTAAGATATTTGATAAAACTATAAAATCATAAATGAAAAATGTTGACATGCCCTTTTCAGTCAGCAAATAATTAAGGATATGGAAAATATACACAGATTCTCTCAAAAGTCCATTACACAGTAATAAAAATTGATCATGTACTAGGCAACAAAGAATTTCCCCATAAATTCCATAAACTAGGGATCATAAAGGCAGTGATATTCTTGGACCATAAATTTTACCAAAGTAGAAAAGAGAGCCAGTCCAACACCAAGGAAACAAAAGCATACAACACTCCTCACAACAGATGATGAATCAAGCAAGAAATCAAAATTAAAACTTAACCTAAAGACGAACTGGGCATTACTAAAAATAAGAACATTACTTGCCAAGGTCTATGAGATGTGACCAAAGAAGCGCTCTGAGGAAAAAAATTCTATAAATGAAATTCAACTGAAAAATCTGTTAAAAAGAGGCCAGCCCAGAGGGCTGTCCAGGGTGAAGGCTGCGCAGGCTTGGCGGGACCTGGTGCTGGGCATGCACAGTGCTGTCCCGCGGCTTCCAGGCTGAGCCCTGCCGGGTGGAGCCTCCGGGATCCTGGATACAGGGATCCCCAGGTTGACAAGGAAGACGACCGGCAGCCCTTGGCAGAGCTGACTGGGAGGAAGTGTGAGCGTGAGCGCGGGAAGACTCAGCTCATCAAAGCTGCCCCAGCGACGAAAATAAAGCCAGTGATCAGGAAATTGACCAACATGATGATTTAGGAGGAAACGAAGTACTGGCCAGGACCCTCTGACAGAATGAGGAAGGTCTGAAAAAGAAGCAGCCTGAGAAGTACCACGCTGCTTCTGCAGAGGAACAGGCAACCACCTAACATTAACTCCTGCACTCCTTCCACGGGGCACTGAAAAACTGAGCCTGGGATGGGCGGGGACCCGTCCTCAAAGGTGCCCATTCCTACCAGGTCCCAGTGATGGTAGCCAACCAGCACGGTGGCTTCCTGGTTGGCTAGCAACAGGATATTGAAATCAAGAAGGATAAAAGTGATATTAATTACACACGATATATATATGTATATCATGAAATGTATAAATCTCCAGCAAGGCTACATGTGACCAAAAGGGAGGGACATGGCCCATCATGAGAGGGGAATGGTGTCAGTTAGGAGTAGAAAGAGAAAAAAAAATCATGCTTTCTAGTCAAAGGAGAAAGGTGGAGTTGAAGCTACAGAGCAGTCGAGGAGACCTGCAAAGTTACATTCTCTTCAATGGCTCATTTTCCCTGGAAGATGTCCTGTGGCTTTGAAAAACAGAACTTTTCACTTAAAGCTAAGGCAGCTATGTCATTTGTTGTCACAACACATACACTTTTAAGAATGAAAGAGACTCTATTAAACAGTTACACCAGGACAACCTGCAAAAACCTGGGCTTATACTCATCCTGCCAGAGAAGACAGAAAAATAGAAGATGGACATAAAGTGGTGCCTAGGATGATGCTAAAAGTAGATACACTTACTAAAGATGAGCCATATTTTTGGTTCTTAAATGTTTCAGCTATCAAAACAACAGAGAAACACAGTTACACAATTAATAGCATCCAAAAGAAGGAACAGTTTAGGAATAGGACTCTTTGGGACTAAATTCAATAGAAAATCTCCCACAGGTAGCTGTAAAAACACGCTTGTGATAACTAAAGCAACAAGCCCAAAGATGCTCAGAGGTGATCGGCACATTGCCGTGTTTTATCTCTAGAAGGATCTCAGAAGGTCTCCGGTTTTGAAGATAATATTTTCTTTCCCTTTGACTATTTGCATTTTCCTCTCCTTTTCATTTTCCTTCTTTTTCATTTCATCCTTCTTTTTTTTTTAAACAACAACTTACTCTCCTCCTCATCCTCCTCCTTCCTTTTTCTTCTTACACTGTGTTGTTGGCCACGTATCCACGTGTTTAAGACATTAGTCTACAGATGTTATTAAATTTGCCATCATTGTGGGTTTTGATATAGATACTGCGCCTTCATTGAAAAAGAAAATCAGATACTTTCTTTCTTGTATTTTCTATGCCCTGGGACTATTTAATTAACATTAGAGAGATTCACTATTTGAAGATCTAGCAGACTGGACCTTGAAATTGTCTGGGTCTCCCATAGGCAGAGGGGGAGAAGGGTAGTGGTGGTGATGTTGATAAAGTCTTTGACAATATCTTTGTATCTTCCAGTTATTTGGTCTGTTTAAGTTTCTTTCTTTTTTTCATGGTCAGTTTTGCTTATTTATGTTGTCCTAAGGAATCATTTGGTTTTCATACTTAATTGTGGATATATCTTTCAATTTCCTTTTTATCTGTATTTATTTTCTCATTTTAATGTCTTATTCCGTATATTTTGCTTTTCCCCTCTTGGATTGTTTAGCCTACCTATTGATTTCTCTATTTTATTGTTTGTTTCAAGTAATCAGCTCTTTTATAATTTGTTAATTTCTAGCTTTCTTATTTATTCTCCTTAGATTTAATGTGTTTTCTTTCTCTGACTTTTCGACATTGATAATTCACTTACTTTAATTATTTTTTATTTATCAAGATAAGTTGTTAACGTTATGCATTTAACTTAGAACAATTCCCAACTTATAATGTAGGTGCAAGGGATATGTGATGTTTTCATCATCTTTACTCTCTAAATATTCTGCAATTTTAAGTTTGATTTCTCTGAGTCAAGAGTCATTTTAGAAAGAGATATTTACAATTTTTTAGCTGTAAATTATTTGTTTTTGGTTCTTTTTTTCTGAGTTTATTATTTTCCTGTCCATTTATTGTACTGTGTTCAGTTTATGTCCTCTGCCTCTACTTTGTAAGTTTTTTAATTGGGATTGTTTTTTGGGGGCCTATTAATATATACTGAATTTTTACAAATAGTTTGTAGACATTTGTAGGTTTAATTTATGTTTTTACCATATGGAGTTTGATCATTTCAGTCAGCTCTTTGTTATTAATTAATTTACTTTGGTCTTCTTTATCCTTCTCCTTCTTCTCCTTTTCTATTGCTTTTTTATTTCTTGTAATTTTTTATTTATTAATTATCTTGAAGTTATATTTTTGGTATAATGATACTCATGATGTTATATCTTGGTTGAAGTTAGTTACAAATTTTCATTACAAAATTATGTGTTGAATTGTGTCCCCAAAAAGGTATGTTGAAGTCCTAACCCTTAGTACCTCAGAAAGTGACCTAGTTTGGAAATAGGGTCTTTGCAGATGTATTCAAGCTAAAATAAGGTCATAAGGATGAACTCTAATCTAATATGACTGGTGTCCCTATAAAAAGGGGACATTTGGACACAGGCATGAACAGAAGAAACACGATGTGAATACCATGTGAAAATGAAGCCAGAGACCTGGGTGCATTTACAAGCCCAGGAATGCCAAAGATTACCAACAAACCACCAGAATCTAGGAGACAGGCAGGCAGTTGACTCTCTCTCCCAGCCCTCAGAAGGAACCAACCTTTGATCTTAGACTTCTAGCCTCCAAAACTGTGAGACAATATATTTCTGTTGTTTAAGCCACTCAGTTTGTGGTACTTTGTTACAACAATCCTAGGAAACTAATACAGGCTACTTGGCTTCGTTTATTGTTTTTTTGCCTTGAACTCACACTATTGTCATTTGCCTAGTATGCCTTTGACAATTCCTTTATTTTCAAACTTTAGTGCCTCTTGAATTTCTAAAACATAATTAGACCATGTCAACCCATGCTTTAAAACCCCTCGGTGACTCCCCTTTGCACTAGAATACAATTATTCCATTTGAATAGCCTAGCTCCTTGCTACAAAGTGCAAAGCACTGCATGGTTCTCCTGTCTCCACTCAGACCTCAGAGCCCTCTGCCCTCCTGGCCTCTAGCACAGGAACCTCATTTGGTACTTGTAGTAATCTGAGCCCTTTACATCCACAAGTCTCTTCTCTCTATTGGGAAACCTGCTCCTTCCACTGTTCAATCACTTTATCTTTCTGATTCTTCAAGTCTCAGCTCAAATCTTACCTTTCCAGAGATTTCCTCTCAGATCACTGTATCTAATGTGATCTAACACCAAAACCACCGAAACTCACAAACACATCACTCATCATTCCCTCACAGCACTGATCATCATGTGAATTTATCTTATCTATTTACGTACACATTCATCATCTCTACCCCCACTAGAATTTAAGTCCCATAAGTGCAAGATTTTTGCCTGCATATTTCATCATGTCTAGAGTATATGCTTTGCATGTAGTTGGCAAGCAGTAAATATTTGTTGAAAGAAAGAAGGAAGGAAATTACAAAGGACGGATGGGTGGAAGGAAGGAAATCTATAAGCCACTTTTTTTTCTTTCTCATCCTTTCATAAAACACTTGCTTGGAACCCTCACTGAGAGTCTCAATTCTGTGTTTCAATGCTAGACTATTCATTCTAATTTAACCTTTACTCCATGCTTCCTGTTGTTCCAACCATTTAATCATAAGCTGTAACAGACTGAAAGAACAATTTTTCCATCATTAAAGAAATAATTTTTATTGATATGTAGTCAATGATCATTCCTTCCCCACCCAATCCCTATATGCAGTGCTTACATTGTAGATGGTGGAAGTTCTCTTCTGCCTCACCCCAGGGTCCTTTACTACCTTATTTCCAACATTATCCACATATAATCCAACAAGATTTGAACACTTGAAGAGATCCTAACAAATCCCTGATAAAAATCATAGAGAATCACAAAATTCTTCTCTAACAGGTCATAGGGACAAGGATTTCAAAAAAGAGACCAAAACTTCAGAAGGAAAAAAAAGGAGAGACACATTTCCAGATGATTCAGTATTCCCTGCAGAGTTTATCAAAGCAGTTTTACTTATGTACTTTAAGATAAGGTTTAAAAATTAGTTAGATCGGAATTAAACAACATTAACTAGAAAAGAACAATGTTTGTACTAATTACAAAAAGCAGAGGATAATCTTTAGTTCACATACGTCTCCTTCCACCATGCCACCATGGGATGGCAGCATACCCTCAAATTACAGATTGTTTTTGAATGTTTCAGATCAAACGATACTACTGAAATGACGATGGGGCAATATTCATTTACAGGGCATCTGCTATTTCCAGACAATGGGGTGTAAGCATTTCCCTGACAGTCTTTTCTCTCAAGGAGTCCACAGTGCACTAGGGTAGACAGGCTTATGCACAGATAATTTTAATTTAACAGCGTTCAATGGAAATGATAGAAACTTAGAGAGGGGGACTCTTAGCTTAATATGGAGATAAGGTAAAATTTGCCTAAGGAGATGATGCCTGGACTGAGTTTTAATATGTCAGTGTTTACCTAGATTAAAACAGGAAGTAAATGATAAATATCATAGAGGGGCAAAAAAGACCAGTTTGTAAAATGAAGAAAGGAAGCTGTTGGAATCAAAGGAGGGGAAAATAGTTGTACCTCACAGGGCAGAGAATCCACTAAAAACCAACATTTTTTGAGCAACAGCTGCATGCCAGACATCCATCTACATACAAGGAGAATGAAATGCACACAACCTTTGCCCTAATAAAGTCTTTCTTCTAGTGGATAGGCTGACAACAAATAGAAAATGTAATGCCAAGTAATTATATTCACTCCAAAGAAAAAGCAAGCAGAATCATCAGTAGAGAGCATAGACAAAAGGAGACAGCCGTTGGGAGGTAGTGATATTTTAGATAAGGCCAGCAGATGCTTTCACACTGACCATACATCACACTCGTGGCTAAAGTTCGTTAGCACGTGAGCACTGGAAATGTACTCACCAACACCTGTCCCACAAAGGTCTGTGCCGAGAGCAACATTTCTACACGATCACGAAAGACTCCCTGGAAAGTGAGACTTCTTGAACGTTTACGGTCCATGCTACGTGACATTACTTCCTAGAGGCAAGAGAAAGAAATCGAGAGTGAGCTGGGTCTCAGAGAAGGTCATCTGTTTTATGCGTGTTGATGGTGTCTCCTGCTGGAGCGTCAGCCAGAACGCGCTACACCTTGTCCAACCCCGGGAACCCCGAACTCACTTATTCCCCATTTCACACGATGAATTTTACTGGGTTTGCATTTTACTGCTCTTTGGCAGTATCTTCATTCTGAATTCTGCAGTCTTCAGCATGCCCATCTCACATACTCTCAGCCCCAGACCCTTCACACTGACACTATTGTTATGATCAGGGTTGGGAGCAGCGAGCTTCTCTCTGTTCTGGGAATAAGTGTCTTATCCTTTTCTATCAAGATACACAGACAAAGGAAAAAATTACAAATGGCTTTCTAGGTGATTACTTAAGTATTTGCTTTTTTGAGTGAGAAAGAAGAAGGAAACTTTTCGCCATTTTATGTTGATTTTAATTCCTTATTTGGTATCACATCCTGTTGAAATTATGATCCTTCCTCAAATTTACAAACTATCTTTACTTTTTATACAATCCCCACTCTGTATCCGCGGGTTCTGCAACTGCATATTCAACCAACGTCGGATAGAAAATATTTAAAAAAAGAAATTTCAGAAAGTTCCAGAAAACAAAGCTTGAATTTATGGGGTGCTGACAACTATTTACATAGCATTTGCATTATATTTACAAGTATTTGCACAGCATTTACATTGTATTAGGTATTATAACTAATCTAGAAATGATTTGAAGTGTATGTGCACAAGTTATATGTAAGTACTATGCTATTTTATATAAGGGACTTGAGCATCCTCAGATTTTGGGGGTGTGTCCTGCAACCACAAAGGGATACAAAGGGACCACTGTCTTTGAAATTTATAATAATCCTATGAGGTAGCCAAAGTAAGTCTGATTTAATCCATTTTCTATTGATAAGGAAACCGAGGTACAGAGAAATTAAATGACCTGCCGGTGGGCAGGCAATGAGGACAGTCTGGAGTCTGAACTAGCCTCTGTGTCTGTTGACAGTCTTGAACTACCCCTGAGAAAGACACAAGTGAACCGGGATTGACCACACCATGCAGACTAAGACCTCTGACTTTTAGAAAAGCTCATTTTATGTGGAGCCAGGCTTTTGAAATGATTAAATTTTTCTATTCGTATTTTCTGAATGGTAAGAAGAGAAGTCTCATTAAATGGCTCTTTGACCGAGTTTATACCTTGACCAACGATTGCCACGAATACACATGACTCATCCTGTGCATGCCTGGGAAGTGGTCTGGGCATTGACTTTTTAAAAAACTATTCAATGGCATGAATATGGAACACTCATTTGAATTCCATTATAAAACTGAGGTGCCTTTTGTGGCAAAACAAACTGGCCCTAAGATATAATAAAATCATACTTATGAATGTAGTAAATCTTTTAAAATGCACATTTAAGGAGAAAATTATGACTCTCCAAATAATTTTTAAAAGAACTTTCCACAGTACTTAGATTTCTGACAATTTTGCATTAGGCCAACTTTCCCAAAGGCTTAGAGAAAAATACAACACTCTCAATTTAATTAGACACAGTGAATTATAAAGAAGTCACTCAACTGTTAGGAAACTCTCTCCTCAAGATTTAAAAGCGGAACAGTATAGTCTTCTGGTTGCTCAGACCCTGCTTATTAACATTTTGTAACATCTGCTTCCTATATGAAATGAAAAGGTACCTCTGGACTGGAGGGCAGACATAAATTATATCAAAAGAATGAAATGAAAAATACAGCAAATGTTTATGGACAAATGCGTTCTCACATTTTTGTAACCACACAAAAATGAATATAATGAGGAAGAAGATACATTTCCTGGAGCAGAAGTCTAAGGAGATTAAACAATTCCACCAACTCAGTTGTGCACTGAAAAAAAAAGGCAGAAGGCATGTTCACCATATCCAGTGCCCGTTCACGCACCGTCAGTGTTGTTAAGAAACCAGAACCCCAGGATTCATTCCCCCATTGCTATGCCACTGCTTATTGTCTTTAATCTAGAAATAATTAGTCACAGCATAAACTCATTTAGCGACAAAATCTATAAAATTCCATGTTGGGCA
This sequence comes from Balaenoptera musculus, assembly GCF_009873245.2. Classification (NCBI taxonomy): domain Eukaryota; kingdom Metazoa; phylum Chordata; class Mammalia; order Artiodactyla; family Balaenopteridae; genus Balaenoptera; species Balaenoptera musculus. The sequence goes on along the minus strand of NC_045805.1, from coordinate 29,105,157 downwards.
CTTCTAGAATGCAGACACCTGAATTTCATATGATGACACTGGCAATGACCTTAAAAAGTTACCAAGTTATAAATTCTTTTATTTTATGTCAATGTTTAGCATCAAGAGGCAATGTTTCAAGCAACTTTTCAGTATTAATTACAAAACACAGTTGATGTGTTCTGTTATGGAAATCAGAAAAATAAAATTGGGGAAAGAAAAACCGTGAACAGATCTTTGCTTTCAACCATTGGTACCAGAACAGCCATTATGTAACATTTGAGCGTTTTTATTCTCTTAAGCAGAGTCTTACCTGGATAGGATACCATTATTCTTACCATCATCATTTGCCAGTTGCTATTCAATAGTGCCCACCCTTGCAAAGCTTGTTTGGGTGTAAAGAAGTGTCCCTGAGTTTGTGGCTGGATGGCATGTGCACGTATGCATGGGTTTCTGCATGTGTGCACAACTCCGTGTGTTGTATTAACGTGTATAAAAGGCAATGTATACTTGTGAGTACATGAGCATCCTGTGTGAATGATCCATGAAGGCGAGGTTGACACTGATGCTCCTTTCTTCCTTCCTCGTGGTACCCAACACAACTGGCATTTTAAAATTTGAAATAGAGGCATAGACCTCATGTTAGCGGATGGTTTTTTCAAAACAATGACGTCTGTTTCCAGAGCTCACATGCATCGTCATCCACACAAGGCATTGCTTCTCCCAGTGGTGGGAGAGGAGGCCTGGCCCTGCAGCTGCACCCTTTGGCATGGTGGCCTGGGGTCCTGTTTTCCACCCCTGAGCAGGATGGACCCGTGTCTAAGCCACAGCATCAGAGCTGGCGGTTAACCCGGGAAAACTGAGTGAAGCCTCCATGGTCTTCTAAACACAAACGCATGCCAAACCTATCTCTGATCTTCATACAGGGGAACTGACCAAGAAAATTCCTTTTCCCTCGCTCTTTTGCCATTTTTTAATGCTCCTCCAGATAAGCCTGGATATTAATAAGATGAGGAGTCCGCTGAAGAAGGTCACAAGGGAGGAAAGAATAAACGCTGCTTGGATCTCAGCTGTACAAGACATTTTCCCCAGGGCTTCCCCACTATTGTCCTCTGACTTGCTTAGACACATCAGGAGACAGAATTGTCGGGCTGCTTCTTCTATGATGTCATGATCACATGGTAATGATTCCAGGACTTGGACTTCGGTGTATTAGAGTCCTAAGCCCCGTGCAGTAACAGCCAGAGGGTCCAGTACCAACCGAGGTGCCGACTCACAGGACGCAAATGAATGAACGGCAGAAGGTCCACGACGTAGGTCTTCGGAAGACCAGAATTCTAGATTGGAGGCTGTTACTGACTTTCTCCACGACCCTGAGGAAATTGTATCCTTTGTGGCTATGGTCAAAGGGTCATCTATTTGGTTTGTGCAAACAACTTCAAGCAGGACAACTCTTTTTGAGTGAAATGACTTCCAACCACATGTGTGTCAACGTGCTGATTCTTCTAAGTGATGCCACATTCTCAGTAACCACAGAAGGACGGATGAGAAAAGTACTTCAGGATTTCTGCATATCCTCTCAGTCGGAAAGGCATGGTACAGACTGCAGGAGCTGCAGGAAGCAATTTCACCCGGGTGAACGTTGGTTGGTTGCTTTTGAGCTCAGGAATCTGTTCCCCTTATCTCTTCCTTACGGGATCCTCCCCTTTCTTGCTTTTATCCCCACCCTGTCAGCAAACCCTTTGGTCCAGCGGAGGTAGAGTTCAAAATGAGAGCAATAGCCTTTATTTCCTCTGATGTTTTCAAAGGTGTAAGAAATGTCATGCCTTTCAGCGTGCACGAGTGGCAGGCGAAATGTCAGTGCCCGAGGGAGGGGCTAGTTCCTCTTAGTTATTGTGAAGATGACCTGACATGAGCTGATGAGACCCAGGAGAAATGTTGTTGTCCTTTGGGGTCTGTCATGACTCTGCTACCAGTGGCAGACCTAACGATAGCATTTCCTAGAAATGCTACCACAGGTATATTTCCTTCCTTTAAGTTTACCTATAATTTGCAAAAAATGCCGTCATTAAGCTAGCTAACTAGCAGAGGGCAGCATGATAAAGAACTGTGCTCTAGGAGTTCAGAGCTCTGAGCTCCAGCCCCAGCTCTTCTGTTAAGTTACTGTGTGGTGCCTACCAAGTCACTTTAATTTTTCATAGTCTTATTTTATGATAATACAGACTTGATAGAATCATTGAGGTTCAACAAGGTAGTGGGATCATATTTAGAAAAGTATAAAACTCAATACAAGAAAAGGTACTGTTAGCTATTAGAGTTCTTTTTCTGAATGGCATTGATCATAAAGAAAGGAAGAGACAGGAGGATAAAGGAAGGAAGGGAAGGGAGGGGAGGGGAAGGAAGGGACGGAGGGAGGAAGGGAGGGATTTATTTGTTTATATCACATACACACTATACGCCTATAGGTATTTGGAAAATAAGATCACAGTTTCCAAGTCAAAGTTCATTCACATCATTGACTCAGTCTGATTAAGCTGTCACCATCAATGAAATTTTCTCACTTCCTAACTTTTGTGATTGAATATTGTCAAAGTATTACAAATTCTTTCCAAGATGCTGTCTAGGCACCTTTTCCCCTTTTCCTGGAAACTGACCTATGAGAACAGAAAAATGTTTAATTCAATTTAAACAGACAGGTAGTTTGTTTCTCTAATGTTCTTTTACTGTGATAATATTATTAGCTTCTGTGGTGAGTCCAAAAATGTGTGGATGGTTTCAAATCAGTCTCTCCAAATTCATCCTGAACCTAGGCCGTGCACCCATCTCCGTTTCCCCAGGACTGCCTCAGGTTCAGTAGTGAAAATCCAGCACCCTGGGAGACAAACTGGGCTAGCTGATCACCCTGCACCCCATGCTGCCTCATCCACACTGTGCTCCAGCCGCACTGCTTCCTCTTAGCTACAAGAACACGCAGGCTTTGCTTTTTCCAGCCTTTACAACACTGTTCTCTCTGCCTGGATCACCCACTCCCATCTCTAGCAGCTGCTGTTTTCAAGTCTTCATTTGAATGTCCCTTCACGACCTCTTGACCATCCTACAAAAAGGAGGGCCCAGCTCCAGGATTCTGTTACGGCATCCCAACCCCCTCTTCCTTAGCACGTCATAGCACTTATAGTTGTGTTATTTCCTTGTTCCCTGGTTTATTTTCTGTCTTCCCTCACCAGACCATAAGCTCCACAAGTTTGGGGATCCTACCTCTTGTCTTCTTCACCAAGTACCCTGTGTCCAATCATACACCCAGCACATACCAGGCAAATCACATGAACTTAGTAAATAACTGGTGACTGAATGAATAAATCATCGATTTGTCAAAATATTTGTTAGGTGAATGAATTACTGAATCTATTGATACATGGATCTTAAGTTAATCACACCTTCCTACTCCATATTTCCCACGTCTCACTACAAACTGTCCTCCAAAGGAAGTGCCATCAGCAGTGTGTATATGCATAGGGCGTGGTGTGTGGTGTGTATATGTGTGGGTGTACACAGTGACATGATGTGTGTGTCTATGCGCATGTGCGCATCCGCATTGAGCAACTACTATGTTCCAAGCACTGGCAGCACAGTGGTGAACAGAACAAACCTAGTTCATCCCCTCCCAGGGGATACAGTTACTGGAGGAAGACGTTTACAATTAGAAACTTGTAAAGTGTCTGGGGAAGAAGCCAAGTAGTGGAAGGAGGACCCTCACCCAGGTGAGGATCCCTAGAGGTGGTGAGGAGGCTGCCTCAAGTATGTCGTGTTTGAAGCTGGGGTCTGAAGCGTGAGAAGCTACCTGGGCCCGGAGCCCCAGTGGGCTTCGGGAAGCTGGGACAAACCTTGGGAGGCTGGGGGATTCTCGTGGGCAAAGGTGGGAAGGGAAATGGCACTTCTGGAGATGCTGGTTGGCTGGAAAGCAGTGGCCCAAGAGAAGGCTGGCAGTGTCAGAAGGGAACCTTTGTGTTCCAGTTTAAGATAAAAAGAAATACGAACAAACAAAAAATGTTATCTTAAGAGGAAACAGCTGAAGGATTTTAAAGAAGGGAGCTAAGTGATTGAAAGGATGGTCCTGGCTTCCCTACAGAGAAGACACTGGTCGGAGTGAGTGCAGGCTAGTGCAGGTGAGACCCAGGTGCTGCTGGGTGGAGTCGAGTGGGCAGGTGTGAGCGAAGTCCAGTCCAGGGGTCAGGTCTGCACGTGGGGAGGAGGATGCGTCAAGGCTGACCCCGCCCTCCGGCTGGTACTTCCAGGTGGTCGTTGGGGCCTGTCACTGCTGCGCCTTGAAGATGAGGCTTAAGAAATGAAGACTCTGCTACTGATGAACTTTTTATTTTTCAGTTCAGATGAATTTTTTACCATGCCAGTGATTTGATTAGAAAAACAGCTTCACTTTGTACACATCTCTGTAATTTACCTCTGGGCACTCAGATATTCTGGAAAAATTATACTTTATAATGAGACTAAATAAATGTTTCATTTCAAAAATTTGCTCTCTTCAAGAAACGTGCCGTATCTGAGAAAGAACTTCATTTTTGAAGTGGACAGAGCAGCACTCGTGAATGTGTGTGTTTTGAACGCTTCTGAAAGTAATGAATAATATGGTAATGGTATCTTTTAAGGGCCTGAAACCATCCATCCTAGTTAATGGTTTAACCCTACCTTCTTCTATTTCAAAAAGCAGGGGTTTATTTCATACCCCAAGGGACATCTACACCATTGGTCAAACACACTGGTGAAGACATACGAGGCCTCAGTTCAGGCAGCTAGTCAATGACAAAATCAGGTCTAAAGTCAAGGATGAAGATGGTTTTACCTCCCCAGGACACTCATATCACAGTGGAAGCTGTGTCTGAGGTAAGCATCTTCTTGTTGACTTAATATGTCTATCACTTTGGAAACGTTGCACTGTCTCTCAAGGTATTTCCATGAAGCTATTTTAGGCACCAGATCTTTACCTTTCACCTTCTTCAGTTTTCAATTTTGGTTTAATTCCTCTCCTTAAAGTTGCATGGAATAGGAGAGATAGTAGATGAACCAATTTTAAAGAGAGATTTCTTTTGAGGGAATATGATTTAGTCCAGGTTCTATTTAGATCCATGATCTATTGAAACTCACCGTACTTAAAAAAGGCACCGTACTTAAAAAAGGCACCGTACTTTTTTCTTCACTCTGTCATTCCCTATTTATTCTAAGTGGACAAAGCACAGAAGATGGTCCACTGTGGTAGTTATTTTAGCCCAGTAGAATGTCCATGCTATTTTGGTGAGCATATGGGTTTGTTTTTTAGAAATTATCGGCTCTGGAGAGGCTGGTATAAACAATGTACTTGTATTTAAAATCCATACAGAAACCTTGAGTTTTGTTTTTACCTTTTGTTGGATTTGTTGGTTTACTTCTGAAATAGAAGTCTTTCCACAGGATTCTCATGCTCCTCCAATCCTAGTTCTCTCATCAGTAAAATAAGGAGGCTGCTCTGGTGTTTGAGATTCCTACCAGCTTTGACACATTATGAATCTTTGATTCTATAAGCCCAGGTTAGTTCTCTAATAGATTGGAAACACCTTTCCGTATTCCACTGTCTGACCTCATTTCCCATATGGATTCTTTTTAAAAATGAACAAGAGGGGCTTCCCTGGTGGCGCAGTGGTTGAGAATCTGCCTGCCAATGCAGGGGACACGGGTTCGAGCCCTGGTCTGGGAAGATCCCACATGCCACGGAGCAACTGGGCCCGTGAGCCACAATTACTGAGCCTGCGCGTCTGGAGCCTGTGCTCCGCAGCAAGAGAGGCCGCGATGGTGAGAGGCCCGCGCACCGCGATGAAGAGTGGTCCCCACTTGCCGCAACTAGAGAAAGCCCTCGCGCAGAAGCGAAGACTCAACACAGTCATAAATAAAAAAATAAATAAATAAAAAAATGAACAAGAAACTCATACAACTCAACATCAAAAAAACCCAAACAACCCAATTAAAAAACGGGCAGAGGATCTTAATAGGTATTTTTTCCAAAGAAGACATACAGATGGCCAAGAGACACATGAAGAGATGCTCAATATCACTAATCGTCAAGGAAATGCAAATCAAGACCACCATGAGACACCACCTCACACCCGTCAGAATGGCTATCATCGAAAAGAAGTAGGAAGGATGTGGAGAAAAGGAAACCCTCGTGCACTGTTGGTGGAAGTGTAAATTGGTTCAGCCATTACGGAAAACGGTATGGAGATACCTCAAAACACTAAAAATAGAACTATCACATGATCCAGCGATTCCACTCCTGGGTATTTTAGCCAAAGAAAACGAAAAAACACTAATTTGAAAAGGTACACACACACACCTATGTTCATTGCAGCATTACTTACAATAGCCAAGATATGGAAGCGACCTAGGTGCCCATCAATAGATGAATGGATAAAGAGGAAGTGATGGAGGAAAAGAGAAATAGGTGAGGGGGATTAAGAGGTGTAAACTTCCAGAAGCAAAATATAATAAATGAAGCACAGGTATGAAATGTAAAAAAAAAAAAAAAAAAATGAACAAGAAGGAAGAAGCATCATTTCTGAGGGTTTTTTATTGAAAGGGTGTCCCCTTTGATAAGTTAATTTGGAACACAACTTTCTTTCTTTTCAGCTCTCATGGAATTACTTTTCTTCATAGAGGAATTATGGTTACCTAGGCCATAATCTCTGATTCCATCTCTGAACCCAGAGCCTCGTTCCATGTGATCTGATTAGAAAGATGCTAACTGTTTTGCCAGAGAGGCCATCTCTTCCCATCTCTCTGCCTGGCCTCTCATCCCTTCTTCTCACTAATTTGCTTTCTGTGATACTGCAGAGTTATACTTTATTCTGGGTGACTGCAAACTGCATATGTGTGTCAAATACATGGAGGTTTACTTGGGTGAATTGCTAGGTTCAAAGTGAAGAATTTCCTCAACCTCTTTAATTTTCTGATTTGTGATTTCTGATTATTGTACTAGATGTTTGGAGGGTGGTCTTCATAAATCCTAGTACAAGTAGAACAAACAAGTTGACACATGAGCCTTCTCCATTTGACCAGTAGATGGAAGTATTTCATAGGGAAATAACCAGCAGGGTTTTGTTTGGTTGGTTGGTTCTGGTTTTGTTGTTGTTTTTAAGAAGATGGAAGAACCGCCCGGAAAAGAAGTAGAAAGGAGAAATGAAAAACAAAAACCAAGAGACAAATCGTACAAATTACAGGGCTTCTTTTGGTTAGAAGCCCTAATACAGGGCTTCTAACCAAAAACCCATTTTCTGTTCAGGCTTTCTCTATTTATCCTCTGTGACTCTGTCCTTTTTGAAAGAATAGAAGGATAAATTAGACTGTTGATAACTCTGGAGTTTGGGGTTTTTTTTTTTTTTCAATATAATCTCCATGGATCCTTGAGAGTCCGAAAAATCTTTTCATGAGAATGAATAATGCAATCAGCTTCTTCAGCAATCAGCCCAGCTGAACATGAAGCTGGTGATTTCACTGGAATGCTTAATGCCCACCAGCAAGAGTGGTGTGAGAGCAACAACGGGGAGGTTCATGTTGGCAGCTCCACCCAGCGATTCTGGCCATGGTTCCAATGCAGGGATCACGAGGCCATTGCTTTGCCCATTCTGTCTACTGCTCCTGTTTGGAACTACTGGTCTACCATGGACAAGCTAAGGTGGATCACCAAGCATTGTCCCAGCAGCTGGTTGCATGATTCTTCTGGGTGCTGTGTGAGTGTGTTTCCAAAATCCCAATTTCAACGAACTGTGTGTCAGAGTCTCCAGGCAATCATATCCAACTTGGAGATCAGATTGAAAAACTGAGTTGTCACCGACAGCAGAGGAGATGAAAGCCATCTTTTCTGTATCAGCTCCCGTTGAATTGGCACGCTAACCCAAACACCCCTCTCCAAATACCCGTCTCTTTGCGAGTTTTGGCAGGAGATGCAAGGACTGGATTTTAGCTCCATCTTTGGTGTGGGGAACAACCCAGCAGTTTTCCAATTATGTCAGGAGGGAAATGAAATCTCTAGAGACACAAAATAACTTCCTAGAAACCAAGTTTCTTTTTATCTACGTATTTTTAAAGAAAATCCAAACAAGTGATATGCATGCACAAGGCAAATGAAATGCTCTGAGACTGGTTAACATCTGCTAAAACAGAGCTTGGCTTATTCGCGTAGCTCTATTATTTCTCCCATCACAGGGTAATGTTGCCCTCTTTATTAGTATTTCTGACTTTCTTCATCAGCATTGTGATTTTCATTGCATTTGTCGAAAAACTGCCTCTATAAGCAATACCCTTGATATAGAGTTTTAATGTAGCTACTGCATTAATACACTTATTTTCTTCTTTCAGTATGTCCTTGAAGTAAGGGCCTTTTGGAATATGTAAAAACTATATAGATAAGCACTGAGGTACAAGAATTACTGAGCATTAAATCTGTTCATTCCCCAAGTTCTACTTATTTTTTTTAAAATGAGGAAACCGAGATCAAGGCAGAGGAATATAGTCTTCCATTTGTGAAAGCAGAGCTACCCCCGCCCATCCAAATGCACAGCATTTTGGAGGAAAAAGATAACCCTAGGATGGTGAGTAGTCATCAAGCACTAATGGTCAGCTTCTTCAGTAAAATCTTTGGGCCTCCTGAGTATTTTAAAACATCTTTTGATCTCACTTCTAACAAGCATTGAACTGATTGCTGGTTGGGCAGGGGGGTGAGGCATGGGAAGAGTGCTACAAAAGGGATATGGGTCACATCCTTTCTGGCCAAGAGATAGTGAAAGGAGAAAGCAATCTGGTGGCAAGATTTCATTTGCTGGTTGAGAAAGCCAAACTCCATGGAACGGCCATCGTTGAGCAAGGACCCCTCCCCCTCCTCATTTACACTGTCTATAATCACCAGTGCCAAGGGCCAGTGACAAGTGTCACTGCACTTACAGTCAGCCCTCCATATCTGCAGATGTGGAACTTGGCAGCTACGGAGGGCAACTTTATCACACCATTTTATATGAGACTTGAGCATCCGGGGATTCTGGTATGAGGTGGTCCTGGAACCAACATTCCCGGGACCCCAGGGACTACTGTACTCACCAAAGCAAAGGTTGCTCTTTGGAAATCTTGCCACTAGGGAGCAACACTGACTAACTTTGGCCTTGAAGGTCCGCCTTGAACCCCTATCCTTTTTTTTTAAGGGAAAAGTTAGGCTTTTTTTTGCTTTGGGGCACATACGAATAAAACCTTCTAAAATCACACCTTTGCAGTTTCCTGCTCTGAGTAGGGGGAAGAAATGGAGTCCTGAGAAACAGTGGGTAAAGGAGAGCCTGTCTCTCTCTGTCTGCAAATGCCTCGGCTCAGCTCCGGGAAGTCGGAGGAGGGACAGATGTTTGGGGCTGTGCACAGGAATCTCATTAGTCTGGGAAAGGTTGCTCTGGATACCTCTCCTCTCTGGATTTCCATACATCAGAGAATTGTTACTTATGTTTGCAAAATTAATCCTTGCCCTGAAGCACCATCCTTGGATTACAAAATCTAATGAAAGAACCAAAATAGTAAATCATTTTATTGCGTCTCCGCTCAAAATGCTGTCTTCTGCTTGGGCTTCTCTTGCTGCAAAGACCATTTTATAAGAGTGATCTCAATCATAGACAATCCAGGTCTACCCCAAAAATCAAGAAATAGGGGAATCTTTAAAAATTTCCCCATTTAATGAGATGATACAAAACAAAGCACAGAAAGGTAGAAGAAATTCAACAAGTGTCCCCTAGAAAGTCAGCGGTGCTGTAAGAAAGATGGTCCAGGACTCTCCCCCTTGGCTTTGTGAGTCCTCCTCTAATCCCTTCTCTAACTGGCAAATAAGTTGCTGGGAGCCCTTTTGGTTTCCAGATTTTTTCTAAACCCGCCACACACTGGTTGTTATTCTTTCTCACCCTACGTCTCCCACCTGCTTCTGGAGTGAAGCAGCAGTTGGCAATGGGGATGCTCAGAGTCTAGTACCCCACCCTGGCCAAATAACATTCAGATAATCACATCATTAACCTGGCTATTGAGTGCGGGGTTGGGAAGAGCCAGCTCTGCTTCCCTGAGTGCTGAGGGTCCCTAGTTTGAAAAACATGCACTTCTTTCTAATAGGCAATCTGTCACTTGCCTTCTAATAGAAATCACCTGCTCCTAGAATAATCATTAAACAAATTGACAGCATGTGAGAGCTGGAGTTCTCAGCTTTAATGCTTCCTGGCTGAGTCAAGCAGATGGAATGAAAACAACCAGAACACACCACTGCACATCATTTAGAAACTCATTAGTCACAGGGGAACCACAGTCTCTGCAGATGCTGGCTCTTCCCCTGGAGAGTCAAGAGGTACTTTGTGGCCAGGGGTCAGTGCCCTGGACCCTCAAGTGATGGCTTTGAGTCTTGACTTTGCTACTTACCAGATCTGGGGAAAAAAGTCTCCTAGGAGATAAAATACCTACCTTGGAAATGTCTATCTCACAGATTGCATGAGGGTCACGTTAGGTACTATGAGAAAAAGCACCTTGTAAATTTAAAGAATTAAGCCCTCAGTGGGACAGCACTTTGGACACTCAATAATAATAGCTGTCATTTTTTGAACATAGGCTCCATATTAAACACTTTATGCAGACTGTCTCACTAAATCATCACAACTGTGTACGATAGATATAAATTCCCCTACTTCAGAGATGAAAGATTTGAAGTCCAGAGAAATTCAGCAATTTGCCCAAGGTCTCTAAGCTAACAAGTGGTGATGTGGATTCAAAGCCCAGGCCCCAGTCCAGCTGACTCCAGAATCAGTGTTCTCACTGACGGGGTTCAGGACAGGTCACCCCCAAATATGGCATCTTGGCATATTAAATATCTTAAGGAATTTTTAAACAACAGGCAGAAGCAAGAAGGTCACTCTTCCCTGCCTTGTCACCCTTCTTCCCTGAAACAGGTCATAAAAGTCCCCTGTGAAAGCTACCCTCCCTGTACAGGGCAGAAAGAAGACTTTCTTATCACCAGAGATAGAAAATTTAGGGCCAAGCAGGCTGTATAAGCAAACCTTGCTAAACTAACCTTCACCTTCCTAGTTACTCCTTCACCATTAACTACCCCTGGCCCAAACCCCTTTGTCTTTCCAATTCTTCACAAATTTACTATTTCCTTGTCGAAAAGGTAGAAAAACTTCTGGCTCTGGTCACTTTTTTGGTCTTCATTTTCTTGTGAAGACTCTCTCATCTACATGTAGAAATTCAATGAAATTTGTATGCTTTTCTCTGTCTTTGTCAGTTTAATTTTCAGATCAAGCCAGGGACCCTAGAAGGACTGAGCAAACCTTTCCCCCCTCTGCATCACTGGTAAGCAATGCTGCCTTACAGACTGGTCTGTTACATACAGGCTGCTGCCTTTATCCTGGGCGGGGAAGGCTTCAGCTTCTGAGGCTGCTTCCCCGCAGAGAGGTTCAAGCCTCCTCCTCCCAGGCCTCACTGTTCACTACAAAGGGGCACTCGATGCTAATGAAGGACCTTTAATGGCCTTATGTAACTATCCTGATTGCCTCCACCGCTCTGATTTCGAAATCACGTTGTATCTAAGGGGAGCTCTTCAGTCTAAGGAGGAAAGAAGTGGATGGGGGTTGGAGAAAAGGGAAGGTAAGGCACACTGAAAGGGAGAGGCCAGTCAACACACCTAATTAGCAGCATTTTGCAGCCTGCACGGAGGACAGCTCTTCTAAGGAGAAGTCAGACTAGGATGGTGTGATGCTTTAATGGCAGTGGCCACCTCCTGGGAGACAGGAAGGAGAGGACGCTGGGCGGCTGGCCCAGGTCACGTAGAAATACTTCTATTTGAGGTCTCAACGCTGGAAACTGTTCAGAACAGGGAAATAGCCCCAATGCGCTGAAATGCACTGGGCAGGGCATATAATATAACCTACAATACATCATATGCCATTGAGTACTTGAAGTTTGTAGCTGGAATTATATACTTTGAAGGTGCAAGTTCCTTGTTTAGGGTCAGGCTAGCTGTAGGCATTTACTTCTTGCATATTCATTTCATTTTGATAAATGAAAAAAAAAAATCAGTCAGCTGAGATTTATAGATCTTCTTTTGTCTCCTCCACTGCATCTTGCAGAAACTGTTCACACTTTAAAAGATGAGTTTAGTGGAGGAGATTGCTGTGCAGCAAAGGCAAACACACAAAAAACAGTGAGAAACTATGAAGAGGCTTTTAGTACTTAATTAGAACCTCAGGGGTGCAGCCCTAAAGAGGGACATGAGACCAGATAAGATTTTTAAGGAGGAGTGGGTAGAATTTAGAGGATGAAGGAAACAGATGAGAAAATGTCATGAAATGCAAGAATGAACATGTATGCAGAGGGGAGAGGGAGCAGAAACAAGGTAAGCGGACCCAGACCACTTGGGAAGCTTGGTTCTCAGCTCTGTCTGCGTATTAGAATCATCTGGGATGCTTTAAAAATGATGAATCCCCCCCTTCCCCGCTGATCTCTTTTTTAGAAACTGATCTGTAAATCTCATTTCTCTTTTATAGAATCGAGCACTGAAATTAAGAGGAGACATAGTTTAAAGGAAAGAACACATGCTTCGGGACCTAAAGGTCGGGGCTTCTACCCCTGACTAGGTCTATGATCTTAGACAAGGTAACTAGCATCCTTGAGTAAATTAGGTATCAGAACACCCAGCATCCAGGACTACTGTAAAGGAGAGGCTGGAAAATGGCTAGATCCCAAAGACACTGACTTCTATCTAAGCTATTTGGAAGGGGAATAAGATGGTCATGGATAATAATAACTTAAAAAGACTACAGATAAAGTATCTTACTGGGAATCAAGAACCATAAGAAAACAAAACAATGGATTCTTGGCCTTTGTGAATAACATTTAAGATTTCAATTATCTGGGAACATGCAGTAGTCATTAGTAATTTTGCAGGCCTCGTGAAATTGAACTTGACAATCTAGAACTGGCTAAAATGCCAAGTCTCTTGGTGGGTGAGCTTACTAGGCTCCCCTGTATCTAAACTTCGACTCAACTCTATTGTCTGCTTGGCCCTACCTATTCACTACAGCTCATGATTAAGTTTAAAAATTAAAACAAGACCAAAAAAAATGACAATTTTAGATCTTTTGAAAAACTACCTTGAGAGAAAATCAACTAAGTTTGGGATAAAAGTTAAGCTGCTCCAAAGGTTATGTTTCTCAGCCAGAAAATAATATTAAGGAGTCAAATGGTGAGTTCAACTCAGAACTATGATGTATTCTACAGAGAGTCAAGAGTAGGCCATCAGTGAAACTATTTTACAATTGCTTCCACCAGGATTAATTTGAATAGCTGTATAAAGAAGGACTTTAGTACTGAAGTTATAGAATCATTAGTTGTCTAAGGGGGTCACTTAAAATTTTAAGTTATACATTATGGCATTTTATGGAGAGAACGATAGATAACGGCAGTATTTTCAAATTTGCGGACTTGAGAAGGCCTTGGGACATTTCCCACAGGAATGCGTATTTCTTAAATTATTGATGATATGGTACAGATAAGATAAAATGACTGAAGGGGCCTGGGTGATGCCTAAGATACAGTTCAGTGATTTTATGGCTCATAGGTAATCATACTATATACAGTTGTGCATCTTTTCATTTTTTCTCCTTCAACTGTACATTAGATAGTGAATATTTTCCATGTCACTGAAATTACTTTAAAACATGTTTCAATGACTGTGTAACACGTATTATATTAATTATTTAGCCATTTCCTAGGTATTTAGGTTTTCAATGTTTTTCATTATAAAAATGCTGCAATAAATATCTTTGTATATATTTGTCCCCTACTCGAGTGACGTCCTTGGATTGAATCCTAAAAAATGAAATTACTATGTCAAACAACATGAGCATTTTCAAAATGTTTGATATTTATTGTCGAACCTTTTCTTAGAAAGCTCTGTCATTTACATTCCCACTGGAGCTCCTGGGTCTTCTCTCTTCCACCCACATTGTTGTAGTTAACATTTTTCATGTGTCTGTTCAGTAGATAATTTATTGTATCTTATCATTTTAATTTTTATTTCTTGTTTCATGTTTAAATTGAATGTTTGTACACGTGCATTTATAAGTCACAGTTCTTCATGCAGGGCAGAAAAATGTTTTTCCTCAACCTTCTTATGGTCCCTTACTGGGTCTGAAAATTAAACTGACAAAGATGTTCAGAGAAAAGCACACAGATTTTATTGAATTTTTACATGCACAAGGGAGCCTTCACGAGAGAGGAAGGGACCCAAAGAAGTGACCAAAGCAGGAAGCTTTTATGCCTTTTAGACAAAGAATCAATACATTTGCAAAGAATTGACAAGACAAAAGGGTTTGGACTAGAGGTCGTAAACGGTGGAGAAGTAACTAGGAAGCTAAGGGCTTAACAAAGGTTTGTTTGCAGAGTCCACTGGTGCCATCTCTGGGCTGATAAGAGTCTGTATACAGTAAAGGAGAATTTATATCCTTCCTATAGGCAAAAAAAAAAGGGGGGGAGCTTTTTCTGTGTTTACTGCTTCTTAACTGCCTTCAGCTCAAAATAATTTTTATGTCAAAGAGGCATATTCTGGGGTGACATATTCTGGTTTCCTTTATTCACTAGTAAATTATCTGTTGATATTCATTGACGTTTCTTCCATTGGAAAGACAGTCTTGTCTTTGTTTCAGTGTTAGGAATATCTTTTTTCTTTAATTAATTAATTAGGTAATTTTGGCTGGGCCAGGTCTCGGTCGTGTTAAGCGGGATCTTCGTTCTGGCATGCAGGACCCTTAGTTGCGGCACGCGGGATCCTCCAGTCGCGGCAGGCGGACTTCCTAGTTGCGGCATGCATGTGGGATCTGGTTCCCCGACCAGGGATCAAACCCGGGCCCCCTGCATTGGGAGCACGGAGTCTTACTCAATGGAGCACCAGGGAAGTCCAGGAACATCTTTTATATTAATGATATTATTAACCCTTTGTCTCTTTTGTTGGTAATCCGTAGATGTCCTGGTCTCACCTACCAGTGATTACAGATTTTCTGCAGTTCCACAAGTCTTAATGTTCAGAGCCTCCCCCTTTACTCAGGCACTTCTGGGGTCCACATTATTCTTTAGGAACCTGGTTAGGGAAGGAGAGGAACTCACATAAAGATCAGACAACCATACATTTCCGTGGTGGCTGCTCCTTCTGTCTCCAAGTCCTTGACACCCAGCCTGATGCTTTTCTCCATATTCCCGAGCCAACATCGGGGCTGTTCTCTCTGGCCGGCCAGCTGATAGGTTCCTCTATGTTCTTACCCAGCTCTTTGGAAGAGTTTTCCACACCAGGGTAGTCGGATTCCTCAATTATCTTGCAGGCTGGTGTCCCCTTCGCAGGCAGCACAGGTGCTCCAAGTGCGAAGGTGGTGCTGTGGCAGGCGGTGGCCAGGCCACCTTCACACTCCTCTTGGAACCCGTCTCCCCACTGATCTCTAGGTTCTGGCACTTTCTTCCAGACATACTCCACAATTTTCCCCTTTCTGTCCAGTCCATCTGTCAGATCTGCAGACACATTTAAGTGTGTTCGATATTCACATTCTCTCTTTCAGACTGGCTCCTAACGCTCTCCAAGTGCAAGGCAGACTGGAGCATCCCTTTCCTCTCCTGAATGCACCGTGGCAGTTGGGTAGCTTGTCAGCAGGCTGTTCCCTCCAGAGCACCGGAGGGGGCGCTACAACCCGATGTCACGAGGACTCACAGCATCGGTCTGACCGCTACCCAAATACTGCTACGTATCCTGCAAATACTTTCCCCAAGTTCATTACTGATGTTTCCCAGTGTACAGAGTTCATATTTTTAAATAAACAAATATAGGATTTTTTCCCTTCATGATTTGTTCCATTTCATTCTACCTTGAAGGTGCCCCCAAATCTGAACTCTACTGTTCATCTGGAGAAGATGTTCTATGAAAAGCTTAAAAGGGAAAAAGTAATAACTTGCCCTTCTCATTTATTGCAAAATTTATCAATTCACAGTGATTAAAATGGATTGACTTTGGTGAAACTATCAGGCATATGCATCTAAGTGACAGAGTAGGAAATCATAAAATAGACCTTATGTAAACATGTAATGTGTAATAGAGAAAACACTGCAGGTGAGTGAGGAGGAAGCCTATTATTCTATGAATAGTATGGAAAATTGGCTACTTAGATAAAATATCGAGGTAGAACTTCATATAACTATGAAGTTTGTGTATAGCTATTTTAACCCAATTTCAGGTAGGCAATTTTACTTAAAGTGTCAGATTCTGTTTTGGGTATCGAGGATACAACTGTGAAATAAGTAGACAAAAACTCTGATTTATTCTAGCAAGAGAACCACACACTAAATGAATGAAAAATAAATTAATAAACAGTTTACAATATAAATGCTACGAAGGAAAGGAACAAGGTGATAAGTTAGAGAAGAAATGGGGAGGAAGTCGATTGACTTCTGATGGGGTGGTCCTAGAAAGCTCCTCTAAGAAGATGGCGTCTGAGCAGAGGCCACAAGAGTCACCTCCTCAGCGAAGGAATGAGAAAGAGCAAGATGTTTGTAGGGGACAGCAGTCAGGAGGGGTGGCACCTCTGGTCTGTGCTGATGGCCTGAGTATCAGAGGGGCTGGGATAGTGCGGAAGGAGGGAGGAGTGGTGTGGAAGAGGCAGTGGGAAGGAGAACACTCACACTGCCCCACTGCCCTGCAGGGTCGGGGATGAGAGGGAGATAAGGGGCCTCTGACTCAGAAAATGTGGGAGAAATGGAGCTCTCTAGAGAGAGACAGATTTCAGTAAAGGTCAAGAGTTAGAGGAAGGTTTACGGTTTCCAGAAAAAGGGATCCAAGGTTCACAGCAGAGGCTTTGCAGGGGCAGGGAGGTATGGGGAATGTACCAGATGATAAGATGTCCTAAACAGGAAGAGGATGAGAGTGGAGACAGCAGTAAAGAGATGAGAGTACACATGGTGCTTCAATAAGCGGGGAAGCAGGGCATTGTGGGATTATCGTTGGTGCTCTCCTAAAGGAAGGAGAGCACTTATTTCCAGCTATAGTCCCAAGAAATTAACTAAATGATGTGGAGTGACCGTTCTCTGCAACTCCACGTGATGTTTGTACCACAGTCACGATGGGGCTAGGACTGAGGGAGGGGGAGCAGGTTGGAAGATTCTCCTTGGGATTGAGAAGCAAGGTGTTGGTCTTTGGGTACGTATTTTCTCAATCATTTTCTATTCTAATAGACAATCATGAATACAGGAATTATTTCATAAGCTAGAGTTATAGACACGGATACCACAAGTCTTAAGCGAAACTGTCTCAACAAACAAAAGGACATGTAAGCTGTTATTTCTACCAAAGAGTTGCAAAGAAGTTATCTGTAAGCCAGACTAGGAGCTGTAATAATTTGGAGAAGACTTTTAAGTCCCAAGAAATTTCATCCAATACTTGTCAACAGTGCTGAAAATCACGTGTATCTTTTTCAGTTTGAGTTTTAGTTGCAAGAAACAGAAAACGACCCTGACGAAAAGAAAATAAATTTATATAAGAATATTAGCTACTCCCAGTAGCTTGAGTAGCTGAGAATGCTGGACAAGTAAGCTTGTGGACCACACAGCCAAAGCAATAGTCCAAACAGCACCACAAATCTGGTCTGTTGGGAAACCAACATCATGGCCAACCGTGGTTGGCAAAATGGAACCCCAAGGATGTCCACATCCCAATCCCCAGAACCTATAAATATAATACTTTACATGGCAAAAGGGGCTTTGCAGATGTATTTAAGGTAATGGACTCTAAGATAAAGAGACTACCTTATTTTATCCGGGTGGGTCCCATCTCATCACATGAACCCTGAAGTAGAGAACTTTTCTGACTGGAGGCAGAAGAGATATGGCACAGGGAAGAGTCACAGAGACTGGAAGCATGAGTAAGACGCTACACCATCGGAGGCAGCAACACGATGAGGAGTGCACGTGGCCTTAAGGAGCTGAGAGAGGGTCCCAGATGACAGCTGGCCAAAGCATGGGGAGCTCAACCTACTACTACAAGGAACTGAATTCTGCTAACAACCTGACGACCTTAGAAGTGGATCATCAATCACACCCAAGAAAAGGCAAGGCCAAGACCAAGACCCGACTGCTTCGACTGGCAAAGATACAGTGAGCCACTTTTGGATTCAGACGTTTATTACTTACATAATCAGCACATGGAAGACTAGCCAAAGGCTCCGGCTGCCCACGGTCCTTGTCCCACACACCAGAAAGGATGACACTAAGCAAAAGGGGCCAGGCGACTCTAACGCAAACTGTGGAGTATCTCGTTGCTGAGGAGCCAATTCTAGGCTACAGCTCAGCAGTTTTATACCCTACAAATCTATTCTGATGGGGGCAAGGGACAGGGAAGAAAGCCCCATACCTCATCATAACCTGGGAGGTGATGAGGAAATGTCTTATGGGGAGACAGGTCCGGGGGAGATGACCTCACAGAAGCTCCTTACGATCCTCCCACGCTCTCCTGCTCTGGGAGGATCACAGGCATTCTGCCAAGGCTCAGATGAGCTGTGGTTCAAGCCTCTGCCTGCCTGGTCTACGTGGAAACCTGCAGGGTCAGCAGAGTGCATGGCAGAGCCATTCCCATACACGGATTGTCCCTCTGAGCCTCCAGATCAGGCCTCAGGCAGGACACCACCTTGATTTCTTTCTTATAAGACCCAGAGTGAAGAAATCAGTCAAGTCTACCCAGACTTCTGACCTACAGAACTGTAAAGAGAATACATTTGCATTGTTTTAAGGTGCTAAGATGGCTGTAACGTGTTACACAGCAACAGGACACTGATGTGGGCTCTAAACACCAGAAGAGTCAGGACCTTCAACTGAATGCTGCTGTTGGCATTTCAGATGTTGGTGCTCTTGGAAACTGGATGCATCCCACATCTACTTTCAGAGAAGTTCCCTCCTGTCTTGATTTTTTGCTTTACCAGTTTCGCCTTCAAGTTCCAGAGTGAGTGCTTGTTATTGGTTTTGCGATCATGTGCCCATGTGCTAACTACACAGGGGGCCTGGAAAGGGAGCACCTGAGCTTCTAGAACGACAAGTAGGCTCTGCGTCTCTTCCACTCATAATACGAGAAATTCCCCAAATACTGAAAGGAGATTCAAATTATAATCAGGAAGAAAGTGTTATTACTGCTACCTACCATTCTTTTGTTATCCAATATCAAGACAGACCCTGGGCTCCTATGGTTTCAATATTTCAATATTTCAGGAGAATAGTGCTTCCACTAAAAGACTCAGCAATGGTCCCACTGAATCTGAAGCTGTAACACACCTGGCTACCCTGAGCTTTTCCAGCAATTGACTAAACAAAAAGAACTGTCTGTGATATAGAAATATTGATCAAGAACATGGGTGTTGATTAATACGTTGTGCTACTGCACAAGATGAAATTTGTGCGATGGTTATTATGTGTGTAAAACTAAGAGGGGACCCTTTCACTTTGACCTCTTGGATCTTACACTTGTGCCTTCAGGGAGAAAGAGCCCCATTTCTGGTTGTTGGTGTGGAGTGAATTCCAATTCTAGGTACAGCACCCCTCTCTTGCTTGGTGTTTTCCCCTAGTTAACACTGGGTCCTAACAAGGCATTCTACTGACTTATAGAACTAGCTGTTTCTAGATGTTGGATTGGAGGGTAAGATCAGTGAATCCCAAGGGCTTGGATTCTTTCACTGTAAAGTGAATTCACTGAAAAGTGAGTTCCTTGGAATATTACTCTATTTTCTAAAATTTATTTGAAGTGCTTCAGTTTGGCAGTGTAAGGTGTGTGTGCATATCTAAATTAACATTGATCTAGAGTGCAGGAATGGTCACATAGTATGTGAAGTAAGCTGCTCGGTAACTTACATTTCAGAATATATCAGAACTGGTTGGTTAGAATCTGAAAACCTTATTGTATAGCTCCCCTTACACATATCAGTCTGATTTGGCACTGGAGGGTTTATTAATTAATGTAAAGAATATTAAATTATGTCATTGGAGAAATGAATAGTGTCAGTATGTGTCAGGCAGAAAGATGTGTACAGAAAAATCTACACTTGCATGATTAACACTCTGACAATCCCAGCAGGCTAATATTTTTTGAGTAGTATCCTAGGTTTAGAACTCCACTCATTCCAGAGTTCCCCATTTGAGAGAGAATTCTTTGCTCTAATCAAACGAGGAACATAGCTGTTTCTGCCATCAGAATACTTGTTGTGGCTGGATGAGCCTTTAGTTCAAGAGACTCGTGGAGTGCCTAGAGAACAGGGTGGAAAGGATGGAGAGTGGGGACTTCACCTGACTTGCAAGACCTCATTATTCACATGTCTTGATGCCTGCTCACTAATCGATATTGGTACTTAGGTATGGCTTTTGCTTTCTTTAAAACATAATATCTGGCAATAACATTGCAGAGAAAACAAATGGCTCCAACCATCACTAATCACCAGAGGCAACCAATATTCACCGAAAAGAACCTAACGACTTGAAGAGCGGATTAGCCTAGGTCAGCCTTAATAAAGATATCATTAGGGTGAATGATGCATTCAGTAGGGCCACAGATGGTGATGGTGGCGGGTATATAGTGGGCAGGGATCAATTTTCTGGTTATTCCCTTGATGGTTTCACTGATATGCAGGAATGAGTTGGCTTATGTCAACTCTGTCTCCTTGTGGATGGTGCCTGCTGCCAAATGTCGCAAAATAGGTCATTTGTCACTTTCAGTGCCATCCTTGATAAGATGCTGAATCCCTGACCCAACCTACTAAGAGCTTCCACATCCTTGAGATGCCAAATGAAGCTGTATTGTCTTTGAGTCCTCCAAGTGCTAGACCCATGTGATAACCAGGAGAGCAACAGAGAGAATGACCATCTTCCTGACTCTGTGTAGACGTTCTCACCTGGGTGCTTTCTGGGCTCAGAACCTCACAAGATGTCTCAAGGAAATAATGATTTTATCCTGTGGTTTTTAACACCATTCTCCATGAGAACTGAAAAACTGCAGCTCAGAAAACACCGAGAGTGGGAGCCATTGTTCCATTACCTTTTTACACCCAATGCCTCTGTATAACATGACTTCCTCCAGCCAAAAACAAACAAGCCATATACATAAACTCACACAAACAGACACTGAAAGAGAAATAAGTGCTCATGCTTGAGTTTACGTGTGGGGAGAGCAGTGTTTCAGAATCCCATCAGTGTGTCTTTAGGATGAGGTCATATTTCACTAATGCATACCAAGGTGAAAAAATTCTATTTTGTAAAGATTAGTCATCATTCAATCTGGTGTAATTTCCTTGTTGTCCTTAAAGTCTTCTGATGCTTGGAATACTTCAGAACTTTTAGTAGAGTCGACACCCGCAAAGGCAACATCGCATCTGCAGATACCCTAAGGTAGCTCATAGGGTAGTTACGTTCAAGCACAGAGAAATATCAAGTTGGGCCCAAAGGCAGTGTTTTAAGCTTTAAAAAATAAGTGCTTAACCTTTTTAAATCAAGAAATTTCACTTTAAAATATCCGGATTTCTGGATGTCTTAAAAAAAATGCACCCTCGTTCCTAAATGGCAGGAATAGGCTATGACTTTTAGAGGGGACATCAGTCTCCAGTTTTTTATACTTTCCACTTGCCCACTTCATTCTGTAGGTATTTATGCTTGTATTCTCTGCTTTAGAACCTCACTCAAATGGTGTATTCACGTAAGTGCCCAAACTAATGCTACAGAAATCAATCTACCAAAAGCTCTACAAATACCTTATCATAGACTCTTGGCCATAATTTCATCTTGTCCAGTGGTTTCCAAAAATCTGGTCATGAACCAGCACCTGGATGGCTGCAGGAAAATTAACTGGGGGAGTTTTCTGAATTTAGGTTATCAGGCTCCTGCCCTCAGAGATGTCCATCTAGATGGACATCTATATGTTTTAAAACGTCTAGCGCAATTCCATTGCACAAACGTGTTGGGAACCATTGGTCTCCTCCAGCCCTTCTTACCCTGGAGTGAGGGAGGGATGGGAGGGGCATGGAAATGCATTGACGTGACTGCTTAACAGGTCCAGGAAAACTGATAAATAAAATTAAATTTATTGGCATTAGTAATGTTTTTTTGATCTGCTAGAGGAGTCCACTGAATGAAAAGATCAAGATCTAAAAGAAAGATGGCTGAAGCCAAAATTACAGAAGCAAAAGCAGCTCAGATGTCTCTGTCCCAGGTCTCCTCTGTTTTCTCCAATCTATTCTCTGATAACACAAGCACCTCTGCCTCTTAGTTACCCAAGCTTCTTGCAAATTTTCAAAACCCTCAGCAGGGAGGTAAGCAATTGAGTGATTATTCAGTTTGATATTTCTCTAATTTTACCTCTTCTACTTTTTTCTTTAAGCTCCTCTGTCCATAGATATTCTTTGAGGTCTTTGCATAGCATCAAGATAGAACACTGACATTCCGATGGTAGGTCAAATAGATAATTATAAACTTTGATAAACTCAACTTTGATATTGATCAATATTTTTCAGGTCTTTATCGGTAGTTTTCACTGGATAATGCCCCACATGTGTTTCCTGATGTACATATTTGTTATACTCAGAGGAGGTGGATGGAGGAGAGGATAAAAAGAAATTAGAGCCTTCTGATTAGCGTCCAGAATTCCTGTGGATTCAGGAATCTGGTCAATGTCTTTACAAAAGATCACCTCACTCAAACCTCTATCAACAGCCTTGCAAAAGTAAAGCATCAGTATCCTAATAGACACAGGAAAGCAATAATGTTCTGGTATGTGGGCTTAATCGAAGGAAAAATTGTTCGGTGAGACTAAGCACCTCCCCATTGCTGGAAGCCAGATGCTGCCTCTGAACTAATGGCAAATGAAGAAATTTCTCCTGAATTGTAATGTGTTCTTTTATCTGTATGAATACTTCAAATCTCAAGTTTGATAAAATAGAAGGAATGCAACATAACTTTTGTGACTCTGCTGAATGCTACCAATACAGCAGCAACCCTGATTAAATAAAATATAGGATTCAGGACTTCATGAAGAAAGTCATCCATATGTTCAGGTCCTCTCTTCTCCCTTCCTGCCTCCTTCTCTCTTCTTTTTCTTATTTCTCCCCTTCTTCCCTCGCATCACTTATCTTTCTCTGTGCAAAACAGCACCGTAAACAGAGTAACTTAAAACAACAAACATTTATTTAGCTTCCAGCTCTGTGCGTCAGCACTTCTGTGCTCAGTTTGGTTCCTCAGTGCACCTGAGGTCAGCTTCTGGTCAGTGAGCAGGCTCTGCTTCTGAGGCTTGGCTGCTTCTTAGCTGAGGTATCGGGGACAACAGAGAAACTATCTTTTAATACACAGCAGGCCAGCCTCTGTCAGTTCACACAGTGGCTGGGAGGGTTCCGGGAGAGAAGGAGGCATGCTGGGCCTCTTGAGAAGTAAGCCCAGAACTGGTACAGCATCATTCCTGCCATGTTCTGTGGTCAAAGCAAGTACAGTCCAGATGCAGAGACTGAGGAATAGGTTCTGCCTCTTGCTGGAAGTCCTGTAAAGTCACATTGCAAAGAGGCATAGATAAAGGTCGGAGTGGAGGAGTATAGCATTTTTTTTTGGTAATCTAGCATCTCCCGCTTGCAGTTTTCATGAGTCTCTTGGTGACTTACAATTATTGCAGTACCTGAATGTGTAGATGCTACAAGGAGTATTATGTTGCTATATTCAAGCTCCTTATAATCTACTGGGAAGAAAAACATCAGCACCCCGCTTATAACCATCAAACACACATATGCTAGAGAGACGTGAATGAGAGGTTATTGGAAGTGGGGAGCATTTGAACCACAATGAACTTCGTTTAGCTACTTCAGCTCCCTGTTTATTTCCACCATAGTCTAAGCTCTTCTGAGGGGTTTCCAAATCCTCTTTAATCTTGTTCCACCCAACTAGGATAACCTCTTGAATTTTAAGCATTTTTTTTAAAGATTTTGTTTTTGATGTGGAACATTTTTAAAGTCTTTGTTGAATTTGTTGCAATATTGCTTCTGTTTTATGTTTTGTTTTTTTGGCTGCGAGGCATGTGGGATCTTGGCTCCCCGACCAGTGATCGAGCCTGCACCCCCTGCACTGGAAGGCGATGTCCTAACCACTGGACCGCCAGGGAAGTCCCTAAGCATTTTATTTCTAACAATATTAAACATATTTAAAAGCAAGAAGAACAATACAAGCATCCTCCATATCTCACCACCTAAATCAAATTGTCAACATTTTGCCATATTTGTATCATATATACATGCTACACGGCTCACATACATAGATATATGTATAATATTAGAAAACATAAAATCCATATACAAATTTTTAAAATCAGACATTTTCAGCTGAGAGAAATTTATAGTTCTAAGTGCTTATATTAAAAAAGAACAAATGTCACAAATGAACAGCCTAACTTTATACCTTAAAGAACTAGAAAAAGAAGAAAAAACTAAATTCAAAGCTAGAAGGAAGAACATAGTAAATATTAGAGCAGAGAGAAATAAAATAGACAATAGAAAGACAATAGAGAAAATCAATGAAACCAAGATCCTTGTTTCTGCTTCAAAAAGATCAGAAAATTAACACTCTTTAGCTAGATTAACTTAACAAAAAAAGAGAAAAGTCTCCAATAAATAAAATCAGAAATAAAAGTGGGGACATTAGTACTTACTTTACAGAAGTAAAAATAGTCACAAGGGACTACTATGAAGAATTACATGCCAACAAATTTGATAACCTGCAAGAAATGCACAAATTCCTAGATGCATACAACTTGCTAAGTCTAATCATCGAGAATTAGAAAATCTCAAAAGACCAATAAGAAATAAGGATACTTCATCAGTAATTAAAAAAAAAAACCAGAACAAACAAGTTTCAGGCCAGATGGCTTCACTAGTGAATTTTACCAAACGTTTGAAAAGAATTAACAGAATCTCAAATTCTTCCAAAAAGTTGAAGGGGAGGGAACATTTCCTAATTCATTCTATGAGGCCAGAATGACCCTGATTCCAAAGCGGGACAAAGACGCTACAAGGAAAGAAAACTACATACCAATATGGCTAATGAATATTGATCCAAATATTCCCAACAAAATACTAGCAAACTGAATCCAACAGCATGTTAAAAAGATATGCCCATGATTAACAAGGGTTTATACCTGGAAGGCATGGTTGGTTCAACATACAAAAATTGATCCATGTGAAACACCACAATAACAGAAAGAAAGAAAATTATTATTTCAAAAAAAATTTGAAAAAATTCAACACACTTTCATGATAAAAACACTCAACTAACTAGGAATTGAAGGAAACTACCTTAAAATAATAAAATTCATATATGAAAAACTCACAGCTAACATCATGCTCAATGGTGAAAGATGCAAAGTTTTTCCTCTTGCATTAAGAATAAGACAAAAAGCCCTACTTTTGCCACTCCTATTTAACATAGGACTGGACGTCCTAGCCAGAGAAATTGGGCAAGAAAAATAAAGAAAGAAAAGTCATCCAAATTGGAAAGCAAAAAGTAAAATATCTCAGTTCACAGACAACATGATCTTATATGTAGAAAACACTCAAGATTTTTG
This sequence comes from Balaenoptera musculus, assembly GCF_009873245.2. Lineage (NCBI taxonomy): Eukaryota > Metazoa > Chordata > Mammalia > Artiodactyla > Balaenopteridae > Balaenoptera > Balaenoptera musculus. The sequence continues at coordinate 29,079,479 of NC_045805.1, read as the reverse complement.
TAAAACCTGTTAGAACTAATAAACTAATTCAGTGAAGTTGCAGAATACAAAGTCAACATGCAAAAATCAGCTGCATTTCTATAGGTGGACAATGAACAACCCAAAAAGGAAATTAAGAAAACAATTACATTCTCAAGAGCATCCCAAAGGATAAAATACTTAAGAATAAACTTAACCAAGGAGTTAAAAGACTTGTACATTGAAAACTACAGAACACTTCTGAAAGAAATGAAAGAAAACAAATGGAAAAATATTCTGTGTTCCTGGATTGGAAGGCTCTGTATTGTTAAGATGCCAATACTACCCAAAGCAATCTACAGCCTCAATGCAATCCCTATAAAAATCCCAATGATGTTTCTTGCAGATGTAGAAAAATCTATTCTAAATTTTATATGGATTCTTAAGGCACCCTGAATACCCAAAACAATATGGAAAAAGAAGAGCATGACGGGCAGTCTCACATTTAAATGCCTGTCAATAAGTGAGTGGATAAACAAAATATGTTTTTATATATGTAGAAAGGAATATTATTCAACCTTAAAAAGAAGGAAATTCTGACACACTCCATAACATGGATAATAAATCTTGATGACATTATACTAAGTGAAATAAACCAATCACAAAAGGACAAATATTGTATGATTCCACACATATGAAGTTTCTAGAATGGTCAAATTCTTAAAGACAGAGAGTGGTATGGTTGTTCCCAGGGTCTTGGGGAAGGGAGGAATGGGAAGTCAAGTTTAGCGGCTACCAAGTTTCAGTGTGGGATGATGAAAGCAAGTTCTAGTGATGGGTAGTGGTGATGGCTGCACAACAATGTTGAATGTACTTAATGCCATTGAACTGTGTGCTTAGAAATGGTTAAAACAATAAATTTTATGTTATGTATATTTTATCACAATTTTAACAAAATAACTCATTGGTGATGCTGAGTACTTTATATTGCATCATATCTGGAGGCACAAAATGACTAGTTGACTCATTACTCATGAGAGTGACAAACAGATTTCTCCACTGTAAAGGTACATTTTCCCCTTTACAACTGGGAATTAATCAGGGTGGCAGTATTTTCAGCACACCCACTTTTCACTTAATGATTTTAGCATTCACCAATGATCCTTGCCTGACTCGAGTATCTATTTGGAGCTATTCAATGGTGGTGTTTTTCTCCCTGTCATTTCATCTATAATCATTAGCTGATTTTATAATAAAATAGTGTTTCCTCATCAATTAGGGCCATTTGGTGACATTTCATAGTCACTAAAATAAAAGTATAAATGCCTAATTAATTCTTTCTTGTTAATTTACTTTTAAAGTGAGAAGTTGGTGTAACTGTCATCTCCAGTGAAAGCTTTTTTTTTTTTAATGTGTGTGTAATTTCAATTTCAAATTCAAATTTCAATCCACAATGAGATATATATACATCTATATATCTACCTACCTATCTATCTGTGTGTGTGTGTGTGTGTGTGTGTGTGTGTGTGTTTCAGTGGACTGAAATTGTATATATTCAACATGCTGCAATGAAATGCATTTATTATTATTATTTTTGCTCATATTGTTTCAAGTTTTGTCAGTAGAAGCCCTTTCAACTGGGTCCTGGGTCCTTCTGACAGAACTCCATTGGTCTTTGAATGCCTCTTCGCTTTCTGGTACAAAAAGATGTCCCAATACCTTGTACTTTCCCTATCAGATCTGAAGGCAGCCATTTTAAGAAAAGAACTCTGTCCCCTTTAGTGGAGAACAGTATTTAGAAAACAAACTTTGGATACAAGTGGTACTCAGTTCTACTTGGATATTCCTGTTCATGGGCCCTTTCATGGATGCATTATTTTTTTAAAAAAATCTTGAGTTTATATAATTTTCATTTCAAGTTTAACATAAGATTTAACTTAATTTCTTGAACTTCAGATTTGTGTCTCTTTTCCCATACATTGAAATCATGACATATAATATGGAAATGACTATTTGTAGCATAATACAATATTCACAAGAAAGTTTCAAAATCATAAAATAAAATAAATATTACCACGGGACTAAAATTACTGAATAAAGTTTAAGATTTCTTTGTACTTCTTTTTAAAATAAGTTTATCAGTTTTTTAAAATTGTGGTAAGAACATTTAACATGAGCTCTACCCTCTCGGCAAATTTTTCAGTGTATAATGCAGTACTGTTAATTACAGGCACGATGCTATAATGACTCTGTTGTGACATCTCTTAGTAATCTTCATACAGACTTAGCTTAGCCATGAAGTATTCCAAGTTTTCTCCAGAAATCTTCAGGCTTTTTCGTGTTACTTAGAGTGCCTGTTGTTGAACACATACTTATGAACTGTAGGACATCATAACTCTCTGTCTCAGCGTAGCCCCTACTTCTCAATAACCTGTTTCGCTGTGTAACCCGTGAGAAGGAGGGCTCATCAGTCCACACCTGACATCCTCTGTTGCATCTGTTCTTAGGAATCTAAAATTGAAATCCACATGATTGATTTCTACCTTAAAATATCTCACCATTGTGAATCCTAAAGATTTTCTGAGCTTTAGGGTATCTAACTCTCTCCGTTCTTCTACTGTTAATTGACAGAGCAATTCTCATGAATCCTCACCGAGCCCAAACTGCCTAGTTCTGAGAATATAAGAAATTTTTAAAGTGATTGGATCATACTGGTTCAGTAACACTCACACATGCAAGCACAGGTCTCTACCAAACATTGACTCAAACGTTGACTACCTTGCTGAAATAGTGTTTCTAATATGAGAAAGGAATCACATTTGGATTATTCCAGTGACTTATATGATCAATACAGTAGAATCCTTGGCTTGTTAAAATATATTTTATATTTTAGGTTTCAGGAATTTTGTTCTTTTCAATATTTACTGATTTAAACTTTAAGTGAAGAATATCTTACAGCAAATTCTCTTCTTTATTCTGGGAAAATGTATGTATTTTAAACCAAGAGTTTGTTGTTTTGGACATGAATGGGGGTTCCCAACTCTTACCAAGCGTATAATCTCAATTATATGTGGAACTTAAAAACATTGACCTCATAGAAACAGAAAGTTTCCAAATAATAAAATAAAATAAATATTACCACGGGAATAAAACTAAATAAATAAATATCACCATGGGAATGGTGATTGCCAGGGCTTGAGGAGTTGGGGAAATGGCGAGATACTGGTCAAAGGGTGCAAACTTTCAGTTATAAGATGAATAGGGCTTCCCTGGTGGCGCAGTGGTTGAGAATCTGCCTGCCAATGCAGGGGACACGGGTTCGAGCCCTGGTCTGGGAAGATCCCACATGCCGCGGAGCAACTCGGCCCGTGAGCCACAACTACTGAGCCTGCGCGTCTGGAGCCTGTGCTCGGCAACGAGAGGCTGCGATGGTGAGAGGCCCGCGCACCGCGATGAAGAGTGGCCCCCGCACCGCGATGAAGAGTGGCCCCCGCTTGCCACAACTAGAGAAAGCCCTCGCACAGAAACGAAGACCCAACACAGCCATACATACATACATAAATAAAAAGAATGTAAGCAGACAAGAATAGCATTAAAAAAAATAATTAAAAAAAAAAAATTAAAAAAAATAAAAAATAAAAAAAGATGAATAAGATCCAGGGCTCCAGGGTACAGCGTGGTGACCATAGTTAACGATACTGTATTGGATACTTGAATGTTGCTATGAAATTAGAGCTTTAATGTTCTCACCATAACAACAGAAACAACAACAAGAAAACGGTAATTACGTGAACTAACCTTGTTAACTAACCTTATTGTGGTAAGCATTTAGCAATATATACATGTATCAAATCACCTTGTACACCTTAAACTCACACAATGTCATTATGTCAATTATATCTCAATAAAGCTAGGAAAAAAGAATTCAGGAAACTTAAGGAAGAGGTAAACATAATTATTAATTTGGTCAACATTAAGGGATACTGCATTATAAAAGCTTATAACTCAACCAAAGACAGTATGATCTCAAAGTCCTGAGTATTATTTCTTTAATAAAGAAGAAATCATTCAATTCAGTCCCTCCACCCCACCACCAAAAAAATACAAGAATCAACTCCTGGTAGGGACTGCCCATGTTCTGAGGAACAGAAAATCTATATACACTGCATTTGTTGATGCTGCCAGCTTGATTACTCTACAAATTTGATTAAAGTCCAAATGAATTCTGAGTCTGAACAAAATGCAAGGTCAGAAAATATCAGGTGACAGGAAAACTCAAAACTGGCTTCTAGTTTGGCAACTGCTCTGGGTTATGATTTCTTCTGGATTGGGCTACATCCTGAATAAATCCCAAATCCCATTTTATGCAGGAATCTAAGCTCCTACCTTGGTCTTCCATGTCCTTTGTTTTGCAGCTAAAAGTCAGGAGACAAATGAGGAGGATTAAATCCATTCAAAGCATGTGAAGAGAAGAGACCATTTTTTTCCCGGTGCATTTTTCAAAAGAGGATAAGACCTATTAAGAGAGATTTGTATTCTGTCAGATTTATCTGAGAGAATGATATTCAACATTTCAACCCATTTTTGCTAACATTTCTGAAGAGAATTTTTCTCCTTTAACATAGTGAACTCATCTCTTTGGTTTAAAATCTTACGATGATGCCACAGACATCTGATGGACTAAATTAAACAAAGGAAAGAAACATTTCTTAAACAGGATTATCTACAGTGTTGTGACTGAATATATATTACTTTACTATTTTAAACTTTACTTCACGCTTCTTCCATGCCACATATATTTTCTTCCTACTCATGCAGTCTTGAATTACAATGTGGAACACGGAACAGATCTTCTGGAATCCAGGAGGCTGAAGTTGCAGCTATAGACATTTCTCCTAATTATATAAGTTTCTTCTTTCCCATTCTCAGCCCCTGGGCTTTGAGGTGACTAGAGAGTCCAGTGGAGCTTCTGAGGACAGAATATGGCCATGGTCCATGCATTTCCTTCAAGTTGGAAGGACAACCAGGGAGCTGTTGGTAGCCAGGGAGCTCCCGATTCTCCCCTGGGGAGCAGGTTAATCCTGGCAGAAATCTCTAGAGAGTGACTCGAAATCCTAACAGCCCTATCTATTTTCTCCATGACATTTTATTCACCAGCAAGTACCTGTGGACTAAGAGATTTCTTTCTTGGGTTCTCTTGTTAAATTTAACATCTCTCATAAGAATTAATTGCAGCAACTCAGTCCTAGCAAGTCACCAATGAATTACACAACTATTTTCTGGGAAATTATAGAACAGGGATAAAGGGAAAGTTAGCGTGATGGATTCTGAGAGTAGAAGCCTGCATCACCATCTCAGGAGGGCCCTGGTACCGGTGACCCCCACACGGACAGCATCGGCAAGCGGAGATGAGCCAGTCACAGGAGGGAGAGACAGAAACTTTCCAAAGACAAATCGGGCAGTTGTTGCCCCCTCCGTGGGGCTGTGCGCTGCAGGCATGTGATGTATGTGTAAAGTGGAGCGGGGCGCAGAATGGCTTTTTCCTACCAGCCCGTAAATCAGGGTGCAAAGCCACCAGCCTAGGAGAGGAAAGGCCCTTCACCTTAATTTCATTTTCTTCCAGGGTTAAGAGGATATGGCCATTTTTGTTTAATCCTGTGGACAAGTTCCTCCTAATTCACCACTGTGGGCACTTTCAGTGGCTTAAGAGTAGAAGAGAACTGAAGAACTATGAACAGTGATGCAGGAATATCACATTTCAGAAAACCGTGGTAAGAGGTGAAAGAAATGTTGAGACCCTCAGCTCAAGCGGACGGCAGAGCGCACGTCAGTGATCTAACGACACTGGGGGACCCTTGGGCTGCCCCCTCCTGCCTCTCTGCTCTTCTCAAGCATGGGCCTGGCTGCCCCTTTGCCCCACTACTTTTCATGCCTGCTATGTCCCCCGACCTGGACAGCAGCATGTTTTTCTGTAGTTAGAAGGTTCAAGCCCTGCCTCTGACTCATTCCTAACGTGTAACTTTAAGGGATTATCTTCATCTCTTTGAGAGATGGTACCAAGTGTTTATCACTCATGTTTTGGAGACGTCAGCATCCTATTCCTAGCATCTGAATAGTGTTTTCTGATTAACCAAGTCTTTTTAATAGTTCTTTCTTTCTTTTCTGCCCTTGTTCCCCCAAATTGAGGTATACTGAAATGTTCTCTGAAATTGTCTTTAACATGCTCTGTTCCATCAAAATCTATAAATCAGGTAAATATAAGCAATGAAACTAAAATGGTATATTTTACTCCATGTGTGCTTTATATTTTTTTTCTGTGATTGATGAAATGATTGATGTATTTTGGCCTTTAAACAAACAAAACTTTTCCTATTGCAGATCCATGGCTTTATTGTGTTTTCCCTTAAAGATTTAATAAAATCCTGCCTTTTAGCACTGGTTTGGAGCTCCCAGCCCGACAACAAAACAAAACAAAAAACCTATTAACCTTGTTCAAAATTGTTACAATGTAAGTTTCTTCCTCAAACAGATATGCTGCTCTGGACTGAATAGTTGCCCTGGAAAACTTTACAGCCCTGCTAGACAGCTGTCAGCAGTTAGAAGTAAGGGGATTTAAGCTCAGAAAGTGAGAACATACTGACATCAACCACAGTATCGTGAAGCTGATGAGAACTTGCCTCTTTAATATTCAGAGCAATGGGCCTGACATGAAGAAAAAAAAAAACACATATATTTTCCCAGTAAATGGGACAAACTACCCCTTGGATCTAAAGTCACACCCACTCATATTGACCAGGATGATAAGGTAGAACCTCCAAATCAGCCCTAGGAAGATAGTGAGCGAAACTGTTAGCGTTGATATTTTCCAGCTATTCTCAGTATGCATGTACCTTAGAATTCTTGAACCTATACTTAGTGCATTTGACTTTACATTTTCCTCCAAAGAAAATTATCGCTATTTACCAATATTTATGGCATTATGAAATAAACAGGAATTGGGTCAGCCTCCTTCATACTTTGGGATCTAGCACGGTATTATATGTTTGTTAGAGATTGCTAATTCCCTTCCCCCAACATCTGGTCTCCTCTTGTTTAAATAGGGAACTCTGATTTTCGGCTGAGCACATTGCACCCCAGAATAAAAGACTCTACCCCCAACCTTCTTTACCAGCTAGAAATGGCAAAGGGATGAATCTTTACCAAGAAGATGCATGTGGAAACGTGTAGAATTGTGGAAAGGCTCCTTGAAAAGTGCTGTCTCAGCTGAGAGAGGACCCCTCTGTGCTCTTCTGTCATTTCTCCTTCTTCTCACTCAACACAGTGATGCACATCACAAGGTGACCTTGGGAAAAAAAAAAAAAAAGCATAGGCTGAAAGTGGTGGGATGAAAAGTCAGGAGCCCGAAGTCCTGCTAGTGCCATGGAGCTCTCTCCCAGCCCAGAGCTGCTGACTCAGGACTTTCCCTATGCAACAAAGAAACTGCTCTCTTATTTAAGCCACTGGTTGTTTGTTTGCTATATGAAGGTAAATCCTAAATTTTAAATATAAAGAATATCAATAACAGTGCTGTGAAGGGTCACACTGGAGCTCGAAATAAGGGGAAATTCAGTAATACTGATCCTGTCTTTATTTTAAAGTTCTGACGTTTTGTTTACATGGATTTTTGGCATACATTTTGATTTTTTAAATATTGCATTGGGATTCCCACTTCTGAGAAGATAAATTAGACAATTTCCCCTATTCCTCCTAAGTACAACTAAAAACCTTTGTGTTGTATGTAATTATATGTAAACCACGGACTTTGGATTATACTGATGTGTCAATGCAAGTTCGCCGACTGTAAAAAATGTACCCCTCTGGTGGGGGATATTGATAAAGGGAGAGGCTGTGCGTGTGTCAGGACAAGGAATATATGGGAATCTCTGTACCTTCTACTCACTTTTGCTGTGAACTGAAAACTGCTCTAAAAAATAAAGTCGATTTTAAGAAAACCTGATAGAACTGAAAGGAGAAATAGAAGACATAATTATACGTGGAGAAATCAACACCCTTCTTTTAATAATTAGTAAAATGCTTGGACAGAAAATCAGCATGAATATAGAAAAACTCAATATGACCAATGATCAGGATAGAATCCATTTTCATAGAAGATAAACCACATTTGGGCCATAAATCCAACATCAATAAATTTAAAGAAAAATTAAGTCAGATTGCATTGTCCAACTACAAATGAATTATATATAACCCCTTAATATACTTATTAAAATCAATACATTCAGCTCTCCTCATTCTCCAAATTCTTTCCAAAGATAATAAAAATTAAGGACATGCCTTTTGGGACTGATTTAAAAATTAATCAATTAGTAAGTATTATTTAATAAAAATGTCACATTAATTGTATTAAGTGTGTACAACATGCTAGACAATGTATACATGCTAACTATTTTAAAAGTTTTAAACAAACCTTCACAGAGGACACTTTCCACTTAAGGTAGTAAATTTGGAGGAGATATCAAAATTCACTGTTGTGTGTCATAATACCCGACTCTAAACAGCTGAAGCAAATAGAAGATATGAACTTTGAATGATCCCAGTGTTCTAGATCCCTACAGACCTAACTGAAGACACTGTCCATAAAAATGAACAATGAGGCTTATTTCAACCAATTGTGCTGGATCCATGGACTCATTCTGTTCTATCTACAATGCCAGCCTTCAGTTAACAAGTATCTGACACAGCCACCATTAACTCTGACTTTCAGGCACTTAAAATCCCTTTATTTCTTTTTCTATCCAATGAACAACTAAGTGAATTTCTTCACTGCTGTATGTTCCCTTGTTGGCAAGTTAACAGACTCAGATTTGCGATTTTTAAAAACGATATAGTTTTTCCTCCTCTTCTTCAGTCTGTCAGATTCTAAGCCCAAAGCTCTTGTATTCATCCTGTACTGCCTCTGTGTGCCCAGCACTTCCATGGGCTATGAACAATGCACATATTTATGAAATCCGTCCTGATCCCTCAAGAGGCTATTCATCTGTTGAAGTAAATAGAGATGAAAATAAGAACATGAAAAATATTTGAAGAAAACAGAAAATGTAATTGCTGAAGAGTGGAAGATGCTGAAAGCACTGGGGCCTTTACGGTAGAAGAAAAAGAGCAAAGAAAGAGACTCCAGGCAGGGATGTAGAAAATACGTAACACCAAGTGCACTAATGTTCCTGTATCAGAGGTTGATCAAGTTGTGGGGTCAGGTGTGGCTGAAGTTAGCATAAGGGATTTGTACTTTATTCTCCAACCTGATACACCAGGGGAACGTGCCCTATTCATCTCAATAACAGAAGCTGACATAACAGTGGTCCTCAAAAAAGGGCTGGGATGGGAGAGGAGGTTAAAAACTGACCACAGATTCACTGCCATAAGTCATGGGGATCTACTGGAGACCTTTGAACTGGGAGTGACATGTAGTGACAGTGGTGTTTTTAAGAGATTAATAAGAAAAGTAGAAGACGGACAGTAGGAAGAGGGATGAAAAAATGATTACATATTTTAATCAAATCCAAAATTCGTTCTGAGTTGCTTATGTTGTTCAAAGAAGTAGAGTGTGGAATCAGACGTGCTGAAGTGAAATGAAAGAAGGGAGTCCTCTGATGGAATGTGAGCTCTGTGACACACAGCTGGGGTGTCTTATTCACAGCTGTGTCTGGAGAGCTTGGGTCAGTGCCTGCCACACCATAGATACACATAAATATTTTTTAAATAAATGAAAGTTAAATGATTGAATTAAAACAACACTGGAGAACTCCCGGGTTGGGTTTGTAATATGAGAATCTGGAAAATCCAGGAAAGTTTAAATTATCCTACATTGGGCTTTCTTTGATACTAGTGTCCCTAGTTATCTGAGTGGGAATTAAATTTGAGCAAATAGAATCTTTTAATTTTTAAGTTTTGAGTTTCTTACCCTGATTCTGAGATTTTATTTTATTATGGAGAGTTAGGAAGTGTTTTAACAACTAAAACTAGTAGTTTCAGCAAAAGTTAGGTCCCTGAGTCATCAAAGCTACTCTCTTTATGTTGAGACTACTTGCTCAGAAAGAAAAAGTCATTTAATATTCAGGATCTGATCTTGGATTAGATCAGCATGATCCAGATAACTACTGACCTAAAAACTTTTCCTTTCATAGCAAGCTCACCTAAATTCACTGGCATTCAACCTCGTACACAAGAATCACCTGGGGAACTTCAAATACCCGTGCCTGCAGCCGCCCTCCAGGTACCATTTGGTTTGGAAGTGGGGCCTGGACATCAGTATTTTTTGAAAGTTGCCAGGTGATTCTAATACAAAGCCAGAGTTGAGGACCATTCCCAGGTAACTTCATCTCCTGATACCCCACCTTCCTAGTGCACACACCAAACTGCACCACATGCTTCATTTTTCTCTGAAGGCACCAAGCCCTTTTACGTTTTTGTGTCATTAGTCATACTGTCCCTTGTCATTCTTACTTCATCCAGGGAATAAAAGTTTATTGTCTTTGCGACCTGGATTAAACCCAGTTCCTCCATGACAGCTACTCTGTTTGCGTGGCCAACTCTGGCATAATCCATTCCTCTCTATTGGATGTCGCCACAGCTCTCAGCTGACTTGTTTACCGTTGTTCATTTCATTTCCTCACTAGCTTGTGAGCTTGCTGAAGGCAAGAAACACAGTTCATTTCCTGTAGCATCCTGAGCGCTTGTCAACAATGGTAAACAATTAATATGTATTTGATGGAACCAAAATTATTTGAGACTATAATACAGAGTAATTTCCACGTTATGTTAAAGTCCCATCCAAAGTTTTGTTTTGTTTTAAAGCATCCTTGGTATGCATTTTATATATCACGACACAGAACTGAAAACTGAAGGTCCTATTTTCTGGTCTGGGCAGCCCTTAGATTTCCCTGAACTTAAGTTTCTTCATCTTTGAAATGAGAGAATTGTTCCAAATAATTTCTATACTCTCGTAGATTTTGAAAGCAATTCGCAGAATATAAAATTATCAAATAGCCTAATGGGGTGGTAAGAAAACATGCAACTTCCTCTTTTTAAGCTATTTATATGCTAAATGCATATTAACCCCCTGAAATCATACCTTCATGGACTGGAACATCTCTGAAGCACAGAAAATCAAGATATTTGCTGACCTGTCAATCCTTTAATAAGCATCAATCACTTAATGGATGCCTATCAAATGGCAGGAAAGTCACAGCTCATTTGGTATTGTAGGTGTCTACTTCACTTATTGATCATTTATCATCAAGCTGCAATAGTATTAACATATGCTGTACTCATGCTAATAGTGTTTGTTTGACAAACAACATTGATTTCCCCTTCATTACCCTAATAGGTGAGTGCTAAGTGAGACTAATTTCAGAGGGACCACATCACTTATTCTGAGGGAACACATGGGTCCTCACTCTACAACAGAGAATTCCCAGTAGGAGGAGAATACTGTAGAGCACTTACTGAGCACTTTCTATGTACCTTACACTGTACCCTATTTGTTCTCCCTCCATATAATTTTATACTCATTAAGATGGCAAGATTTATTTCAAAATTTTATAATGAAAAAATTTAAACATGTAAAAAAGTAGACAGCATAGTGTAGCGTACATCCATGTACCTATCGCCTAGATTTAATAATTTGTTAACATTTTGCTTTTATCTATTTTGTTCTAGGTTTTTAAAACCAAATTACAGATATCATGACACTTGACCGTAAATTCCTTAGGCTGCATCTCATAAAAAAAAAAGCATAGTTCCTGAAATAACCATTCACAATACCACTATAGCACCAAAATACAGAAATATTTCCTTAATAGCATCTAATATCAAATTCACATTAAAATGTTCCCAGGGCTTCCCTGGTGGCGCAGTGGTTGAGAATCTGCCTGCTAATGCAGGGAACATGGGTTCGTGCCCTGGTCTGGGAAGATTCCACATGCCGCGGAGCAACTGGGCCCGTGAGCCACAATTGCTGAGCCTGCGCGTCTGGAGCCTGTGCTCCGCAACAAGAGAGGCCGCGACAGTGAGAGGCCCGCGCACCGCGATGAAGAGTGGCCCCCGCTCGCCACAACTAGAGAAAGCCCTAGCACAGAAATGAAGACCCAACATAGCAATCAATCAATCAATAAATAAATCTAAAAAAAAAAATGTTCCCAATAATATTCAAAATGTGTGGTATTAAAAAATACACACTGTCCAAAGCAGTTCCCGGCCGGGCGTGAGCTGGGGGGCGTCCTGCGTAAGCGTGGGGCCCACGTGCGCGTTCACGGTCAGGGCCCGGCAAAGCCTGCGCCGCCTCAGGCTCCTCCGTCTGCCCCGGGGTGGGGGGCGGGGTCGGAGGTTGTCCCGAAAGCCGGACGGCCCCCTTCGCGTCGCCGGACCGCCGCCATCGCTCCCACGCCCGCGTGCAACCCGGCGAAGGAGGGACACGCGGCGCGCGCCTGGCCAAGCCAGTCCCCGCGGCACGCGGCAAGGCGGCACCCGCCCCGCCAGGGCGACAAGCGCGCCTCCCTTACCGTCTCGTCCCCACAAGGGAGCTGCTCACCGCAGCGGGCACCCGAGAGGACGAAGGCACCGCTCAGCCCCCCGCACCACAGGGGGCGACCGGGAGGACGCAGGGGCACCGCCCAGGGCGGACACGCTCCCGCACCAACGTGGGCGCGCAGGCGGCGCCGGGCCCGCCCCGCCCCCACCGCGGGGAGGGCCGCTCGCGAGGCACTTGCAGAGGAGCTGAGAGGCGAGAGCGTCTGCTGCTCAGAGGACCCCGGCCCCTTCCACGCCGTGAGGCAGGGGCGGGAGACCGAGAGTCCGGCCGGATGCCACACCCCGCCTTCCACGGCGGACAGGACGAAGAGCGGCCCTGTTGGCCATGAACGCCCATTCCTCGTCCGGCCTGGGAGAGCGGGACATCACCACATGGATGGATGGACAGGTTAATTATTTCTGACAACAATTATTTATAAGTGGAGGTTATACATCATAGTACAACACTTTAGGGGGCGTGTCAGGGGCTTGATATCCCACTATTTATGATGTCAGGATTGATCATGGGGTGATGAGGTGGCTATTATTAACTTAATTTGACAGTTCGAGGTAAGCGAGACACAGAGAACTTACTACATGCTCAAGTTGTTAAGAGGTCATAGCTCATAAAGAGTGGAGTCAAAATTTCAACATGACCTGAAACCTTTCCCCATCTATACCATACTGCTTCTGCAAGAGCACATGAGACAGTATTCACCCCAAGAATCTACTAAAGAATGACACTTGGCACTTTATCTTACCACTGAGGACTTGATGACTGTGCTAAAGGAGAGCGAAAAATGGGACCTGAACAGTTAGGAAAGCCTTTGAGGATTTAAACTGGATGTTCAACCTCTGTGGGATACCAGTAGGTATTAAGAAAGATGGTGAATTCATGCATCAATATGGAATGGCTCATGCCATTGCAGAAAGGTTTCTTGAGTGTTCTGCTAAGTAGTTAGTTATTTGACTCCGAAGGGCATATTACTCCATCTGTCAAGGTAATGTCTTCTCTTGGTGCCATCACAGCCCAAAGAAAAGCCAACGGGAAATTCAATCCTATCCTTAGGTACAGTGCTAGAATGCAGGGCGGGGGGCAAATGCTAGCGTTGTGGTAGACCAGGATATGAGTTGAGTTGATGTTAACAAAATTGGATAAGTGGTCTGGCTCTGCTAACTACCCCCTGGGACTTTGGCAATCCTCACTGTACAAATGAGAAAGATAATAATAACTTTTTAGATTGGGATCCCTGGAGACAATCTGTGAGATGGGCAGTTGAATGCTGAAGGTTCACTGGGAAGTAACACCTGGAATTCATGCCTTTTAGGAAGTGAAAAAGCATTACTGGGCAGGAAGAGAAGCAACCTGCAATGGGCCTGTATGCCAGGAACTAAGATAATATGTAAATCAGCTGTACTTCAATAAGAAAAAGAGAAAATCTTGAATCCTCAGGCTGCCTCAAAAGCTCTGAGACTGCAGAAGTGAATCACTTCCCTCAGTTGAAGACTAGTGCTCCCCATTTGTTTGAAGACTGTACAGAGACCTCTGTCTTCCATGGCAACACCCCCTCCCCCTCAAAGTCTCCCTTCACGCCCCTTCATAGCCCTCATTGGTTGAAGTAGAATAACTAGGATCAAGTCATAAGATACCTGCCCAGGAAGTGGATACTGTAAGGGAGGAAAGGGCCTGTACACTGAAGGAGCTAAGGATTTCGTTGGCAAGAGCACGGGGCGTACATGTGGGACTGACGCCCACAGTAGGTACGAAATCAGAGGAGCAGACTTAAGAGTTATCTGATTTTATGAAGAATTTGTAGACATGGACATGTGGTAGTTAATGCCCTGGTGAGGACCAGAGGAGGTGACACGAATATCCTGATAGGATGCTCCTGAAAGCTTGGAGAAAGCTAAGGCCCACACTAAGTTAAACTGAGATACTAGAACTTCCATGGCACACAGTGGAAGGAGGGATCAAAACGCCCAGAGAAATGAGCATGTTGGAGGAAGGCCAGCCGCATTCTAGAGGGTCTGAAAGACACTACAGTTCCCAAAGCAAGAAGGAATACACTGGAGAACTGGGCAAAAATATCATGGGAAAGCTGAGTGGTACTCTGCCTTCTGCAGGCCAGGGAAGAAGAGCAGGAGATGTTACACAACTGGGCTCCTTGATAGCAGTGGGATAATAGGATCGGATGTCGTAGGGTCCAGGTGGCTGCACTTAATAGAGTGCAGTCAAGTGCACACAATTATTGTAATGAGTGTCAAGGTCTGAGCAGTAGCAGAGAGGCCTGGCCTGTGGGGAGCTATGAAAATGGTTACTAGGACACGGTATTCTTGGGGGCAAGATAGACAGGCAGCCACTAAGAACGATACCTATTTTATACAACAAATAAGTCAAGAACAGATGATCAGGAGGCTGAGGAAAGCTACCCCATATGATGCTAAATGGTCAGCATCCTTGCTCAGTTTCCAGATGTGAGCCAGTTCTTGGGCCCAGAATCTAATGGAGAATGGAGAAGAGGTGGGTCGAAATAAAGACGGATTCTCAACACTGGCAAGAACACACCATAGGGATTACCCAATCTTCCCCGGAGGGACCTACCACCATTTTCTCAGGTAAATGTATGCTGAGGAAAGAGAAATAGTACATAGGCCTTTCAAGAACTGTTAGGTACTGGGTCCATGCTGACATTGATATTCTGGGATACAAAGTTATCCTGCCCCCCATTAGAGTGGGATATATGGGGTTCACATAATATGTGTAATCTTGACCCAGGCCTGGCTCGTAGTGGGTCTCCTAGGTTCTCATCATGGTTAAGAGCAGTATTTCCAAGTGGGAATACGCTGGCTTCAGAACCTGAAGATATCCAACAGGGATTGTGTTTCCTTTTTAGTGATAGAAGGTACCAGGTACAATGTTTCTTCTACTGTGGAGAGAATATCCTAGCACAACCCAGACCACCAAATCCCTAATAACATTACTAATAGGGGAGCCCTTAGTGTTCATAGGGTTTATCTTCCATCCTCTGAAGCCCATTCTTACCAAGGCCCCCAATGTCATTGCCATTTTTTGTCCCTCTTTGATCAATTAACGTTATATCAATAGAATGGACCAATGTAATATTCTGTGAAAAGGCCAGATAGACCAGGGCCATTTGGAGGGTGGAAGGGATGACAGGTGACAGTGTAAATGTATTCTGTGGTCAGTCAGTCCCAGGTGAGCAAGATCTGTTTCTGAACCTCTTTTCTGATAAAGAGGAAAAATAATGCATTTGCCAGATCAATAGCATGGATGCTCTTTGGAGGTGGCCATAGGCCTCATTCTGGAAGGAAGCAAAATCTTAGGTGTGGAAGCTCCCTGAGGTCAAGGGCAATGCCGCAAGGGGAGCGCAGCTATGCACAGCCAGAGCGAATACTCCCCTGTGGCTGCTGAGTGGGTGATGGGTCCTGACAAGGAGATCTGAGTGGGGACCACAGTAGCTATTACAATAACTAATTCCCACAGTCTTAGTGAGAATAAGTTATGTAAAACCCAGAAAGCATTATTAAGATTTTAATATTACATTTACTTACCGGATTGGAGGAGAAGAAATCTAAATCTATTAAGTAATTTATTTTTTGGAAAGTTCTATTATTCCTATCAGTACCTTTTTCCTTATTGAAGTGGATCAGAAACCCAGAGTGTTTAGCAAGATCTTCTTCATATTTTTTTCCAGTTACTATATACTCTCAGTGTGTGTATTTTAAGTTAATTTGACCTTGTCACTTGAAAAGCGTTCTCACTTGGATCCTGGAATCAATATATAGATGTGAATAGCCTTGGCCATACACAGAATGCTGACGCTTTCCAGCAGGGGGGAAGACTTACCAATAAGAATTCAACACAGAGGACCTGGCAGACTTTTGCAGGTAGAAGGAGCAGCAACCTGAATTAAGGCTTGTCTGTAATAGCGTTCCAGCCAGGACTAAATGCGATAATACACATATTGATTGACCTCGCTCCTCCAGCCTCGCAGTTTGTATGGTGGTGTAGATTAGAACAATTTGATTTCTTTGTTTCTGCCTTCTGTAGTGCAGACAATTTCCCTTGGCCCTTGGGCAGCATTTCCGAGGCAGAAGAGCTCATCTTGAAGTCTTATCATAGACTTTGCCTTGGTGAATAAAGAATAAAATCTCACTCTGCCCATCTTTCTCACATGCTTGGGATCTAAATGTTGGAGAAGCAACTCACAGTTTCCCTAGGTCTCAGTCCCACTCTTTTGAAATGAAGAAGTTGAACCCATGATAACTGTGGACACTTCCCTCTCTGAAATTGTTCTCAAGGTCCTGAGATCATCTTTCTGTACTTAGATTATCCTAAAATTGACTTTCACTACCATTGGCCAATGCATCCCACATTCAATGGTGTTTGAAACAAAATCATAGTATTATTATTATTATTATTATTTTATAAAAGTAATACATGATTTTCAGAAATAAGCGTCTCCAGACGTAGAGAATGGACTTGAGGACATGGGGAGGGGGAAGGGGAAGCTGGGACTAAATGAGAGAGTGGCATGGACATATATACTACCAAATGTAAAATAGATAGCTAGTGGGAAGCAGCCGCGTAGCACAGGGAGATCAGCTTCGTGCTTTGTGACCACCTAGAGGGGTGGGATAGGGAGGGTGGGAGGGAGACGCAAGAGGGAAGAGATATGGGGATACATGTATATGTATAGCTGATTCACTATGTTATAAAGCAGAAACTAACACACCATTGTAAAGCAATTATACTCCAATAAAGATGTTAAAAGAATAAAAAAAGCGTCTCTAGGAATCCAAACACTTAAAAGTAATGGTTAAAGCACAAAATTACCAATTGAAACTAGGAACTAGGGAAGTGGTGTTCCTTTCCCCAAACACATTTGTGAAAGGAAGCTGGAAAAATCTACTGCGGACAGTTACCAGAATCTGTGACTTCCATGAGGCTGCATCTTTAGAGAGGGGATGAAAGGACATAGATGTAGACTTAAGACCAAATTCGAGACAAACCACCCATGGGCACAGTTATGAGATCTATGATATCTTAAGATCACTAATATAAGACTAAGTTCTGAGCTGAGAGCTTGGAAGAAACTGAGCAAAGACAGAGACTGCCAACTAGAGAGTAGGCGTAAGTGAAGAGTAAAAAGGAGATATTCTCCCCTCCACATGTAGCCTCAAACCACAATCCCAAACACAAATAAACAACTCACGCTAAGAAAAAATACAAAATGTCAATAACCAGAACATAAATGTTCTCTAGATGATATTAAACAAATAAAACATCCTGAGAAATTTCTATAAATGTTCACATAATCAAGGAGTTAAGTGTATAGTGAGTATCAATGGAAAAGAAAAAAACAGAGGCATGAAACAAGAACAGGCAGAAAAATTAGAAATGTAGTTACTGAAGTACATATTTTTTTAAAAAGTAGTTAAACTCTAGACTGAACACAGGCATAAAACTAGTAAACTGAGAGGTAGTACTAAGGGAATTATGTAGAATATGTGGAGAGACAGAGATTTTCAAAAATACATAATGCATACTTAAGAGGCATGGGGCACAAATTTTGAGACACCAACATATATATAAAAGAATTTTAATGATAAAAGGATAGAGGAGCTTCCCAAGAAACCATATTTGGAGACATAATGGGTAAGGATTTTCCATATTAAACTAAGATGAGTTTCAGATTGAAATTGCAGTCTGTATGATGAGAAGGATGAAGAAAAATAATCTGTAGACACAATGCAGTGAAACTGCAGCCCACCAAGGAAAGAGGGCCTGTTGAAAAGCTACCAGAAAACTGAATGAAAAGAGAGGGAATTGGCTCTCTTCTTAATGGAGATGGAGGGGGTCTTGGTCTATTTTGTGGTATTTAATTATGTTTTCCATAAATAGGTAAAACTATACTATACTGTTTAGAGGTATAATACCCCCTGGTAAAACTCCTCTAATTAAAAAAAAGCCTCAAAACATGACAATCCTAAATGTCAAGATATTGGTTACTTCTCGAGAGAGGAGCAGAGACTCTGATTGGGACCGGACACATCATTAGCTTCTAAGATGCTGGTGATATTTTATGGGTTGGCTGAGATAGTAGTTATATGGGTGCTTACCTTCCTTAAACAAGGCATAAATATTTAATGCACCTTTCTGAATGTGTGATGTATCTGAAATATTTTAAATGTGGAAATTTAAAAAATTCCTACCAGAAATGGCAGATTTCTAACTAAAAACAAAAAAAGTAGACTGACAGTTTTCTCAACAGTATAATAAAGGGCAGAAGACAATGTAGTATCTTTATAGTTTGAAGGAAACATGATTGACAACTCAGAATTTTATACCCACCTAACATATCATTTAAAAAATAAGGGGTAAAATGAAGACATTTTCAAATAGACAAAGATTAAGAAAGTTAACCATTCGTTCATAATCTCCCTCTGAAAGATATTTTAAAAGTAATACTTCAGCATGAGGAAAGGAAATGCTGAGGAAAAAAAGCAAGAATGCAAGAAATAACAGTGACAGCGACATAAATAAAATAGAATCATAAATTTGGTTAACTGGTAAAAATTACTATTTTCATTAAAAATTAGCAATACAGTCTCTGAACACCTAGCAAGATGCAGGGAGGCGAGATACTTGATTTAAATGTGATTAAAGTGTGTTCAAGTTCTTACATTTTCAGAAGTTAGCTACAGATACTCAATAACTTTAGACTTTGTTAGGAAAATTATAGTTAATTATGTATTTTAAAATAATAAATATTTATTATAGAAAATTTGGAAAATAAAGAATGGATCAATATAGAAATGAAAATCTCATATAACATTGTCACCCAGAGAGACAAAAAATACCAATATTTGATATAATTCCTTAACATATATATGTAATTTCCTTATGTATGTATGTAATCCCTTCATATATATTTGTGAAGGGATTACATAATATATATATGAGTGTGTGTGTATATATATATATTTATATATAGAGAGAGAGGGAGATCTCCACAAAATTGTACAATGTTGTTATACTGCACACACATGGTCCAAATGTCAGCTGCATCCCGCCCTGCCATCACTCATATCTGTGAAGCTGCCCAAATTCCAATAGCAGGGCTGACTGTCATTTGAAGTCCTCTACTATTCCTGCCCTTTCCCCAGTTTTCTATGTCCCTCTCCCTCTCTGTTCTCTCTTTCTCCCTCTCTCCCCCTCTGTTCTTTCTCTGTCTCTCCCTCTGTTCTCTCTCTCTCTGCTCTTCTCTCCGTTACCTGTGTTACAACCTCATCCCTCCTTATGTTTCATGCAGCCCGATGCCACTGTCACTCAGGTTCCCTCAGGATTGACCTTTTTCATGCCAACAACTTAAAAGTGTATTTTTCCAGTAAATGTATTGACTTTCCTAACAATATAGTCTCACTTCCTTACATTATTTGGTATCCCTTTCAGCACCCATTTTTTAAAAAACTGAATATGTTAAGGAGAATAATACTTGAAATTATGATTTTTGTTATTGGCCACACGATATTAAATAAATATGCAGTATTTGCTTATATTCCTCACCAGTATACAGAGGTCTTATTACAGTTCCTTAGGACACGTTGACTCTGATATGTCCTTAGAAGAAACATTAGGAATGTTCATTTCTCTCATCCAGTGACCTCACTTCTCAGGCTTTGTCATGTATCGAATATTTTCCTTTTCCAAGTAAGGATTGGTAAGCATCTAACCTAGCAGTGAGTAAACATATATCTCCACTTCTTAAAAGTGGTTAGCCCCGTGATAAACATGAGCCGCTCTCTAACAGGCCATACACCTGAGGAAAGCATGTATATGAAGTATTAAAAATAATTAATAAAATCTCCCATTTCCACTTGAAATGCTAGAGTTCACTTCAAGAAGGAGTTTTGTTATCATCTCGTAAGTCTTAAAAGTCCCCAGTACATACATTATTGTCAGTGCACACCTTCAAACTCACCTAAACTTATGTGCTATACTAGGTTTATAAGAAATATGAGTCCTGTCTCTGAGCAGTTTAATATGAAGAATAAATCTGAAGTAGATTTATCCAGAACCTCACAACTAGTACATCTACTCCTAGGGGGGGAAAAAGAAAAACAGGCATAAGTTAGTTTTTATGAGCCTTGTGGCCAAGATTTCATTTTATGTTTCATCCAAAAGGGATGATAAACAGTCTTGTCAACAAGTTAGTACTTGTTAGCACTTTAGGAACTTTACGTAAACTCCGATTGTATAATGTTGGCAAAGCTTTAAAAAATTATTCATTTCAAGAAGCATTTGGCTTGTTACTAATAAACAGATTGGCTTTCCAATGTAGGGTACAAATACTAGAGTTGATTAACTGCTCTCTGCTTTTGTTCTCTCCTAAACTTTCCCCCCCCAGTCAGATTACCAGGGAAGTTGTAATAAAATGTGTAGCTGGTGCTTCATTCACATTTCAGTATGATTTTGTTACTGTTCAAGCCAGTGAATAGAAAACAGATTTACATCATGATAAGAGCCCAGGCAGATGCAATCCAGAATGTTAACTACTTGTCATACATGGAGATGTATTTTCTCTCCCTTGGGAAAAGGAGTTCTCATTTCTCCTTACTGTAGAGCAGTAACATTTTTTGTCTTTCAGCAAAAGCTACAAGGCATTCATGGGAATGATGTCTTTTCTCAGAATAGAGTATTACAGCTTATAGTTTCTCTCATGGGCTTTATCTCTGCCTTTAGACTATGTGACAGAGATTCTCTCTGGCAAGGAGTCTGGATAGTGAAGAGAAATTAAATCATGCAGGTGCAATCTCCTTTTTCCTATCACAGCCCACAGGGACCCCGTATCAAAGCACTGGGTACCCTTAGTAGAATTCCCTGGTGAGCAAGGGGGTAAGCTACTAAAAGTGCCAGAGGCCAAGAGATAAAACACACACACACACACACACACACACAAACAAACAAAACACTAGCAGATGGAGTTTTATCAGTCAGCCTTAATAGAATCCACACACCGGAACTCTGTTCCCCAAAGTCAATTTTCAACCCAGATGACAGTTTGGAGCATGCCCAGGAAGTACTCTTGCTGACAACCTGGGAGCTCTCATTCTCTGTTCTCCGTGTTAACTCCCCTCAGTGACAACCAGTGAGAGGCAAGAAAACTTTTAAAGAAGTTACGAAAATATTTTTAAGTGGGTAATGGGGACTAGTATCAGGGTTCTGTATTTTTTTTTGTACTACTACTGACAAATTTACCTTTCAAGTTTTGCAGCCAAGTGAACTGACTGCTTATGTAAGTGTCGTTGATGGTGTGGCACTGTTGACTTCTCCTGAAAGGTGAACTGTGAAGCAATTTGGAAGGGCAGAAAAATCACTGTGCTAGAAATCTGGATGGATGAGCCACACAGCTTCTCTGGAATGTAGTTTTCTTACCTGCAAAATATAAGGGTCTGATACACTTTGCTCATTCTAGCTATAATTCTTAGATTCCATGACTCAAATGCATGGTCTGTGTGTAGAAGGGGCATGGAGTAGGAGAGCATGAAAGAAAAGGAACAGAGACCTTAGAGGCAGCGAAGTTTATCTTGGATATCTTCAAATCCTGGTTCCACTACATGTTAGTCAGATGGGCGCAACCCCTTAATCTCCTTGAACATGTTTCTCCATTTGTAGAGAGGAGATAACAGTGCATACCCCCAAGGTATTGTTAGTGTTAAATATAAAAATATAAATAAAGAAAAAGCTTGACCACTTACTGGCCCAGAATGTGCAAACTAAAAATGGCAATTGTATTCCTTTCGGTATCTAAGTTTTTCACATAGAAGTTTGAAAACCATTCATTTATGTATGACAAAGAAAAGAGTAGTACACTTTAGTTGAAAGAATTCTGGATTAAAATTAGAAATTCTGGATTTAAATCCTGCTGTGTGGATGACAATAAAAATACAACATACCAAAACTTGTGGAATGGAACGGAAGATGTTCTTTAGAGTGTAATTCATTGTATATGTATACTTTTTTTTAAAGAAAGGCTAAAAATTAATTATCTGAGACTCAAAATCAAGATGTTAGGAAAAAGATAGCTTAATAAACCTAAAGAAAATAGAAAAAATGAAACAATCAATGTGGGAGTAGAAATTAATGAAGTAGAAAACAAATATACAATAGACTAGGCAAAAATTTCTTAAATAGGACCAAAAAAGTACTAATCATAAAATAATTGATTGATAGAAGAAAACCTATTAAAATTAAGACCTTTACTTGTCAAATATATGTTTGAAAACAAAAAGGCAAGTCACAGGGTGGAGAGAGATATTTGCAATACATAATTTCATCAAAAGATTCACATCCAGAATATATAAAGATGCTAGACAAATCAATAAGAAAGTTCAGTAGAAAAAAATAGGCAATGGTCTTGAAGAAGCAATTCACAAAGGGGTTATCCATATGGCCAATAAATATATCTAAAGGTACTCAACTTCATGAGTCATCATGAATATGCAAATTAAAACTACAAAGAAGTACCATAGCAGACTCACCATAATTGCTAAAATGAACATTTTAAGTGTTAACAAGAATGTGAAACAATTAGAACTCTCACACACTTCTGGTAGAAGTGTAAATTGGAACAATCATTTTAGAAATCTGTTTGGCAATACCTACTAAAGCTGAGTATATGTGTGTATCCCAGGACCCAACATCTCCACACCTAGTTACATACCCAGGAGATAAACACATGTTCATGAACATTCATTGTAGCACTATTTGTAACAGCCTCAAACTGCAAAAAATCTAAATGTCCATCAGCAGTAATGCAGATAAATAAATGGTGATATATTTAGAGTATGAGACAACAAGCATAGTGAACAAACTTGCATGTACAACATGTATGAATCTCACACACGTGATGATGAGTGAAAGAAACTGCTCTTAAAAAAAATACTATATCATTTCATTTATATGAAGTTCAAAAGTAAGGAAAAGTAATCTATGATACTAGTTGTTAGAATAATGGTTAATTGGTGGAAAAGTATTTGCTGAGAAAGGCTTCTGGGGTGCAGGTGTTTTTTAAATTTTTTTGATTTGGGTGACAGTCACATAAATATATTCAATCTGTGAAATTCATCCAGCTAGATACTTAATGATGGGTGGGCATTTTTGTATGCTTGTTATACTCCAATAAAAGGTTTCCTTATAAAAATATTGGCTCTGTGACTTTTTAGCTTTTTGTTCTTTGTAAAATCACTTATAGTCTATATCTTATTTCTCCTATTTCTGAAATAGAGGTGGATGAATAACTATTTCACAGCATATAAAATAGAATTTTGTCTCTGTTTCTCTTTAAAGTACAGCGTGGTCAATTGGTCAGCATGTTCTAGGTTCTGGGGATGCAATGGTGAACCAGATAGTTTCCCTGCCTTGACTGAAGTTGCATTTTGTTTGATTATTTGTAGATATGAGGACAAGGATCCCATTTGATCCAACCTGAATTCAACCTTCTCTTTTAACTTCCATACAAAGCATCACTAAGAAAGTGGCAAAAAGCAGTAAAATTCATACCCGATAAAGATAAAATGACATGAATTTCACCCTTTCCCCCCTTTGTCCCTTGACTGTGATATAGAGAGTATGTATAAGGTAGCCAGGACAAAGTTGAGAGCAAAAGATCTTGAGGTTAAATAATGAAGATGAAAGTTACCAGAGTAGTGTAGTTAAAAATCTTGGTGATGTTGAAAGCACTAGTGTTCTTCAAGCCTAATCTTTGTAGAGTTTTACTTTCCTCCTTGTCTTTTAGTTCACCATTCAGCCCTGATCGAACTTTCAAATGCAGTTACTTGCACATACTCACCTAAGATGCAGCTTACAGGGACCTTCCTGGTGACTTTCCTGGCCCAGTGCTTTCAGGACACATCTTTACCTGCCCATGGCTTGAACCTAAAGAGAAACTGGTAAATTATTACATTCCCAAGGCCACTTCCTACAGGGTTTGGGGGTCTCAACAGGAATCTCTACACCCTGATGGTGAACTACCTAGCAATGATATTAGAACACCATGGTGCATGCATAATGAAGTGAAGAGAAAATAATTATTTCTTTAATATCTGGGCAATTGACCCAACTGCCAAAGCATGTGCATTCTCTTTAACCTGAGAGTTGGTCTAGCTTCTCTTCCAGTTCCCCAAGAAACAGTGAAATATTCAGAAACTTTTGAGTACCATTCAGCATTCAGGATAGGTGAAAAGGGAAGATGGCTGGGGGGAGAAAACTGAAAACTCTTGAGCTCAGTAATGCTAAATTACTGTGGCTCATTAGGAATTATCAAAAGCCTTCTTTAGTAGAAATGATTTAACTTCACACAGAACAGACTGTGTTTTTCTAATATAACTCTCACATTGTGAATGAAGGCATGAGGGGGGAGTCTGGCTTATTTCACTCAGTATAAATATTCTGGGATTCATCCATGTTGTTTTGTGTGGAGTCCATTCATTTTTATCACTGAGTAGTATTCCATTGTATGGATATACAACAAGTATTCTGTTGATGGGTATTTGAGCTGTCCAGGTTTCAGTTGTTACAAATAAGGTTGCTAAGAACATTTGGATATAAACATTCTTTGTATACATGTATTTTTATTTTTATTGTGTAAATATCTAGTAGTCAAATATTCGAGTCATATGGTTTGTTTACCATTTAAAAAAACTGCAAACTGTTTTACAAAGTGGTCGTACAATTTTGGTCATAGAATTTTACTTTGCATCTGTGTATAAGAGTTCCAGTGGACTCTACATACTTGTCAATGCCTGTTATTGTCTGTTCTTTTTTCACTTCAGCCATTCTAATATGTGTATTGGATTGTGTTGTACTAGCTCTTTGTGGTTTTAATTTGCATTTCCCTAATGACTAGTGATGTTGGGTGTCTTTTCATGTGCTTATTTGCCATCTGTTTATCTTCGGTGAATTGTCTGCTCAGATCTTTTGCCCACTTCTGGGGGTTATTTGTATACTTGTAGAGTGCATAGTAAGGTACATAGAAGGCTCTGGAAAAGAAGCAAAGAAACCTTAGGTGTGAACAATATTGTATGCCAGAGATATCTAGCACCAGCTTCTTTTATTCAGGTTAACATAGTCTTACTTTACCCCTTTCTTCTCCAAATGCATTTGATAGATTTCATGATGTACATGCCAGCATTACTTCCTTGGTCTTTTCTTGAGATGAGTTCAAGCCTGGGACCTTTTCTGTGGAACAATGTTGAGTAGAGAGAAAAGCTTCTGTTGAACAGGACTAAGTTCAAATGTTGGTTCTATTCCATGCTAGTTGAGTCACTGTGGGGAAATCCCTTATGTCTCTGAGTCTCAGTTTCTATCTGGACAACTGGGGGAGGGGTCAATGTGGAGGTGATGGCATCCGCTTTACAGAACTATCATGAGGATCAAAAGGAGGTAAGGAAAGGAAGCATCCAAGACTGTGTTGAACTTGTGTTGTTTTAAATTTCTTTGTCTTTTTTTTTCCTCTGTAACTTGAGTGGGAGACAAGCAGAGATGTGTATAGGGCTTGAGAAAACAAGTACATGATATTCTTCAGGGTACTCTTTTAAACGCTCCTTAAGTAGATACCTTTATAATTATACAGGTAGGAGTGAAAGGTCTGCCACCTAGAAGTATAGGATGCCGGTGAGCTAAAGGTACCTGGCACTACACACCAGAGTTTGTATAAATCAGCCCAGGGAATACATAAGATGAAGAATCTTCTTTCAGGTACCCAAAGCCTCACTAGGGACACAGAATATATCCCCATAATTCTTCTTTATTATTTCAAGTTACATGAAATGTTTACTTGGAAACAGAGGACCTCCTCTGGCTAATGCTGAGTGATGTTGATGTTTTTATGAAAAAATGAGATGATATTGTTAGATGGGGAGTAGACTGGGGGATTGGGATTTGAGGATCCTCGACAGTGCTAAATATTTTTAATGCATTTAAACCTGATCCAAAGTCCCTTGTGGCCAATTGTATTATTTGTTCATAAGTATTTATTCATTCCTTAGGCTTGCTTTCTCTTGATTGGAATACCCTTCTGTGTGGCCTTTTCTAACACTAAATATGTTAAGTCTCCAATTCTTAATATGTTTAAGTCTCCAATTCTTCAACACTGAGTGGGTGTCCAACAATTCAGTTCTGACACTGATTACCATAGTCAGTGCAGACCCTATGGGTTAAGGGCTCTGTCCCACAAGACTGCCCCACTTCAGATGTCAGCTGCAAATGGCAGCCCCGGTGACCCACACTTCTGCCTGCTGACTACCAGTTCAGGGGTTCCAACAGCCTGCTCGCTCAGGTTCCATAATTTGCTAGAATGATTCACAGAACTCAGGAAAGCACTTCACTTAAGCAACCGGTTTATTATAAAGGATACAATTCAAGAACAGCCAAATGGAAGAGATGGGTAGGGAAATGTGGGAGGGCAGAGGTGCAGAACTTCCGTGCTCTCTCCAGGCACACCACCATCCCAGCACATCAATGGTTCCACCAACCAGGAAGCTCCTTGAACCCATCAAGGCGTTCTTATGGGGCTTTTATCACATGGGCACACTTGGTTAAATCCTAAGACATCTGTGATTGAACCCAACTGCCATCCCCTTGTCCCTCCCTGGAGGGGGGGTCGGGCTGAAAGTTCTCATTCTGTATTCACATGGCTGATTTTTCTGGTGACCAGTCCCCATCCTAAAGCTACCTAGGACCTCCGTCCCTGTGATTCATTTCATTAGCATACAAAAACCCCCAGTAAAATCCAAGAGTTTGGGGAGCTCTGACAACAACCAGGGACAAGGACAAAATATCAATATCTATATCTATATATCTATATATCTATATAGATATAGATATAGATATAGATAGATATATAGATATAGATATATAGATATATAGATATATAGATATAGATATAGATATAGATATAGATATTTACTGTACCACACCTTCCAGGCTCCATTGACTCTGGGCTTGGTTATCTGACTTGCATGGAACAATGAAATGTGGGCAGCTTGGCAGCTCCAGGTGAAGGATTTAAGAGGAATTCCATGTTTTTGCTCATCCTCTTGAACTTCTGCACTCGGTCGCCAGAACAGCACACCCCAAATAGTGGCTGCTCCTTGAGCCTGGTTCCCAGAATAAAGACTAACAGAGCAGACCTGAACCCAAACGTGGCACCAAGCCCATCCAAGCCCTGTTGGACGCAGAAGAGCAACACCCAATCCACAGACGCACGAGTAAAAAAGACAGGTTTGTGTTATAAACTGCTGAGATCCTGAGTTTGCTTGCTGCCACAGCAAAAACTGACAAATGTATACATCAACATGCATTATTTCATGTTTATCCTTTGCTTACTGCTGGATTTTAAACACAGTTGTACATGTTCGAAATAAATCATATTTCACTAAATTCAGAATTGCCATCCATTGAATATTATTTATTTTTAACATCTTTATTGGAGTATAATTGCTTTACATTGTTGTGTTAGTTGCTGTTGTATAAAAAAGTGAATCAGCTATACTTATACATATATGCCCATATCCCCTCCCTCTTGCATCTCCCTCCCTCCCACCCTCCCTATCCCACCCCTCTAGGTGGTCACAAAGCACCCAGCTGATCTCCCTGTGCTATGCGGCTGCTTCCCACTAGCTATCTATTTTACATTTGGTAGTGTATATATGTCCATGCCGCTCTCTCACTTCGTCCCAGTTTACCCTTCCCCCTCCCCGTGTCCTCAAGTCCATTCTCTACATCTGTGTCTTTATTCCTGTCCTGTGCCTAGGTTCTACAGAACCATTTTTTCTTTTTAGATTCCATATATATGTTAGCATACGGTATTTGTTTTTCTCTTTCTGACTTACTTCACTCTGTATGACAGACTCTAAGTCCATCCACCTCACTACAGATAACTCAATTTCGTTTCTTTTTATGGCTGAGTAATATTCCATTGTATATATGTGCCACATCTTCTTTATCCATTCATCTGTCGATGGACACCTAAGTTGCTTCCATGTCCTGGCTATTGTAAATAGTGCTGCAGTGAACAAGGTGGTACATGACTCTTTTTGATTTATGGTTTTCTCAGGGTATATGCCAAATAGTGGGATTGCTGGGTCATATGGTAGTTCTATTTTTAGTTTTTTAAGGAACCTCCATACTGTTCTCCATAGTGGCTGTATCAATTTACATTCCCACCAACAGTGCAAGAGAGTTCCCTTTTCTCCACACCGTCTCCAGCATTTATTGTTTGTAGATTTTTTGATGATGGCCATTCTGACCGGTGTGAGGTGATACCTCACTGTAGTTTTGATTTGCATTTCTCTAATGATTAGTGATGTTGAGCATCCTTTCATGTGTTTGTTGGCAATCTGTATATCTTCTTTGGAGAAATGTCTATTTAGGTCTTCTGCCCATTTTTGGACTGGGTTGTTTGTTTTTTAATATTGAGCTGCATGAGCTGCTTGTATATTTTGGAGATTAATCCTTTGTCAGTTGCTTCATTTGCAAATATTTTCTCCCATTCTGAGGGCTGTCTTTTCATCTTGTTTATGGTTTCCTTTGCTGTGCATAAGCTTTTAAGTTTCATTAGATCCCATTTGTTTATTTTTGGTTTTATTTCCATTTCTCTAGGAGGTGGGTCAAAAAGGATCTTGCTGTAATTAATATCTTAGAGTGTTCTGCCTATGTTTTCCTCTAAGAGTTTGATGGTGTCTGCCCTTACATTTAGGTCTTTAATCCATTTCAAGTTTATTTTTGTGTATGGTGTTAGGGAGTGTTCTAATTTCATTCTTTTACACGTAGCTGTCCAGTTTTCCCAGCACCACTTATTGAAGAGACTGTCTTTTCTCCATTGTATATTCTTGCCTCCTTTATCAAAGATAAGGTGACCATAAGTGCGTGGGTTTATCTCTGGGCTTTCTATCCTGTTTCGTTGATCTAGATTTCTGTATCTGTGCCAGTACCATACTGTCTTGATTACTGTAGCTTTGTAGTATAGTCTGAAGTCAGGGAGCCTGATTCCTCCAGCTCTGTTTTTCTTTCTCAAGATTGCTTTGGCTATTCGGGGTCTTTTGTGTTTCCATATAAATTGTGAAATTTTTTGTTCTAGTTCTGTGAAAAATGCCATTGTAGTTTGATAGGGATTGCATTGAATCTGTAGTTTGCTTTGGTTACTAAGTCATTTTCACAATGTTGATTCTTCCAATCCAAGAACATGATATATCTCTCCATCTCTTTGTATCATCTTTAATTTCTTTCATCAGTGTCTTAGAGTTTTCTGCATACAGGTCTTTTGTCTCCTTAGGTAGGTTTATTCCTAGGTATTTTATTCTTTTTGTTGCAATGGTGAATGGGAGTGTTTCCTTAATTTCTCTTTCATATTTTTCATCATTAGTGTATAGGAATGCAAGAGATTGCTGTGCATTAATTTTGTATCCTGCTACTTTACCAAATTCATTGATTAGCTCTAGGAGTTTTCTGGTAACATCTCTAGGATTCTCTATGTATAGTATCATGTCATCTGCAAACTGTGACAGTTTTACTTCTTCTTTTCTGATTTGGATTCCTTTTATTTCTTTTTCTTCTCTAATTGCTGTGGCTAAACCTTCCAAAACTATGTTGAATAATAGTGGTGAGAGTGGGCAACCTTGTCTTGTTCCTGATCTTAGTGGAAATGGTTTCAGTTTTTCACCATTGACAACGATGTTGGCTGTGGGTTTGTCATATATGGCCTTATTATGTTGAGGAAAGTTCCCTCTATGCCTACTTTCTGGAGAGTTTTTATCATAAATGGGTGTTGAAGTTTGTCGAAAGCTATTTCTGCATCTATTGAGATGATCATACGGTTTTTATCCTTCAATTTGTTAATATGGTGTGTCACATTGATTGATTTGCATATATTGAAGAACCCTTGCATCCCTGGGATAAACCCCACTTGATCATGGTGTATGATCCTTTTAATGTGCTGTTGGATTCTGTTTGCTAGTATTTTGTTGACGATTTTTTGCATCTATGTTCATCAGTGATATTGGCCTGTAGTTTTCTTTTTTTGTGACATCTTTGTCTGGTTTTGGTATCAGGGTGATGGTGGCCTCGTAGAATGAGTTTGGGAGTGTTCCTCCCTCTGATATATTTTGGAAGAGTTTGAGAAGGATAGGTGTTAACTCTTCTCTAAATGTTTGATGGAATTTGCCTGTGAAGCCATCTGGTCCTGGGCTTTTGTTTGTTGGAAGAGATTTTTAATCACAGTTTCAATTTCAGTGCTTGTGGTTGGTCTGTTTATATTTTCTATGTCTTCCTTGTTCAGTCTTGTAAGGTTGTGCTTTTCTAAGAATTTGTCTGTTTCTTCCAGGTTGTCCATTTTATTGGCATATAGTTGCTTGTAGTAATCTCTCATGATCCTCTGTATTTCTGCAGTGTTAGTTGTTACTTCTCCTCTTTCATTTCTAATTCTGTTGATTTGAGTCTTCTCCCTTTTTTTCTTGATGAGTCTGGCTAATGGTTTGTCAATTTTGTTTATCTTCTCAAAGAACCAGCTTTTAGTTTTATTGATCTTTGCTATCATTTCCTTCATTTCTTTTTCATTTATTTCTGATCTGATCTTTATGATTTCTTTCCTTCTGCTAACTTTGGGGGTTTTTTGTTCTTCTTTCTCTAATTGGTTTAGGTGTAAGGTTAGGTTGTTTATTTGAGATTTTTCTTGTTTCTTGAGGTAGGATTTTAGTGATATAAAGTTCCCTCTTAGAACTGCTTTTGTTGCATCCCATAGGTTTTGGGCCATCGTGTTTTCATTGTCATTTGTTTCTAGGTACTTTTTGATTTCCTCTTTGATTTCTTCAGTGATTTCTTGGTTATTCAGTCGCGTATTGTTTAGCCTCCAAGTGTTTGTATTTTTTAGTTTTTTTCCTGTAATTGATATCTAGTCTCATAGTGTTGTGGTCAGAAAAGATACTTGATACGATTTCAATCTTCTTAAATTTACCAAGGCTTGATTTCTGACCCAAGATATGATCTATCCTGGAGAATGTTCCATAAGCACTTGAGAAGAAAGTGTATTCTGTTGTTTTTGGATGGGATGTCCTATAAATAAAGTGCATCTTGTTTAATGTATCATTTAAAGCTTATGTTTTCTTATTTATTTTCATTTTAGTTGATCTGTCCATTGGTGAAAGTAGGGTGTTAAAGTCCCCTGCTATTATTGTGTTACTGTCGATTTCCCCTTTTCTGGCTGTTAGCATTTGCCTTATGTATTGATGTGCTCCTATGTTGGGTGCATAAATATTTACAATTGTTATATCTTCTTCTTGGATTGATACCTTGATCATCTTGTAGTGTCCTTCTTTGTCTCTTGTAATAGTCTTTATTGTACAGTCTATTTTGTCTGATATGAGAATTGCTACTCCAGCTTTCTTTTGATTTCTAGTTGCAAGGAATATCTTTTTCCATCCCCTCACTTTCAGTCTGTATGTGTCCCTAGGTCTGAAGTGGATCTCTTGTAGACAGCATATATACGGGTCTTGTTTTTGTATCCATTCAGCCAGTCTGTGTCTTTTGGTGGGAGCATTTAATCCATTTACATTTAAGGTAATTATCAATACATATGTTCCTATTACCATTTTCTTAATTGTTTTGGGTTTGTTATTGTAGGTCTTTTCCTTCTCTTGTGTTTCCTGCCTAGAGAATTTCCTTTAGCATTTGTTGTAAAGCTGGTTTGGTGGTGCTGAATTCTCTTAGCTTTTGCTTGTCTGTAAAGGTTTTAATTTCTCTGTCAAGTTGAATGAGATCCTTGCTGGGTAGAGTAATCTTGGTTGTAGGTTTTTCCCTTTCATCACTTAAGTATGTCCTGCCACTCCCTTCCTCAGAATTGCCATCCATTTAGATTTTTCTTTGCATCTTGGGTTTTAAGCTGAATTTTAAAAGGCTTCATTGTCACTTGCTCCTATGGTTTCAGGCCCTCTTATATCCACAAAGGCCTGGAAATTAAAGGAAAAAATAAGTAGGTTACCTGTGGGGCGAAATCCAATGCAGACTCTGCAAAATCCAATATGTCTGAAAAATATGTTCCTTGAGCCTCTCAGTCCTAATGCCACTGGCTTCCTCCATCCCCGGTTGATAGTACATTATGTTCAGGGACTCATCAAAAATGCAGCCAGCCTGCAATTCAGACCCGCTTGCATGGAGGCGAGGTTCCCAGTGGGTGATGCCTCACAGAACTTAGTTATCTCTTGACTAAGAATGGCTAGTTAGGAATGACAGCTCTAAGAAGGAAAATGCACGCTGAAGAAATATAGATGAGAAAGGGGCAAGAAGAAAAAGGGGGAAAAAAAGAAAAAAACTCCTGAAAAAAACCAACAACTGAAGTTTGCCCTGTAGAAATTCAGTTGTGTGTGTGTGTGTGTGTGTGTGCAATAAAACATTTCAAAGCCCAGAAAATCAAAGCAGAGAAGGTGTTAGCCTACAGTGAGAGATGATCACCCAGCTCCACTGCCTTGGTGCTGGGCAGGCGCTGGCTTGGACTAAAGAAGGGGTGAGAATTAACTAGAGCTGCTTCTGAAAGCCTTCCTTGGAACTGCCTGTTTGGGCTTTTGTGTTTTTGTTATCCCTTCATTCTTGGTGTTCTTCCAGCTACCAGGCTCCTGCAAACTCAGGTCTTGAAAGCAAACCTGACTCTGTAAGTCTACAGGAAAATGAGCACAGCAGTGTTTGTCCCTTTGATTCGTGCTCTTTTCCCATGGATCTGTTTTTTTCCCACAACCCAAAGACTCATAACAGTTAATGAACAGCCCATAGTATAGAGAACATAAAATAGATTTCCCTCCTGAATCATCCTTGATTATGGTTTCTACAAACTCATTTGCGGATTGCTGGGTCCAGACCTTCCATTTGTGGGAGGGACTGCTTATTTTCAAAGGCAAGTGTGAAGCTATTGATAAACTCAGAAGACTTTAGTTGATAAACAGCCCAATTTCAATATACTCAGCCTGAGAGTCTTCTCTTTGAAACTCATTATGTCCTTTAATATAATGCAACATTTAACCTGTCTTATATTTAGTTGTCTCTGTGGGTATTTGGCAAATTAAAATTTTCAACCAGTTTCAGCCTGAGCCATCAACATTAATTTTTTTTTCCAATTTTGGTTGGGTCACTGAAATAATTGCTGGAGCTTAGCAGATTAAGTCGGATTGATTTCCATGATCTATTACGTATCTACTACAATGTACAAGGTTGTGATTGGGGTGGAGAGACATCCTGTTTTACTGTCATTTGTTTTTCTGAGCAAGTTTAAAAAAAAATGCTTGAGGAAAGCCAAGAGTACTTATCAAAGGCATTGTATCTATACATTAGAGAAACATCTTTAATTATTGGGGATGAATTAAAGTAGTTTCCTTCTTAAAGGTGGAGATGCTCTGTGTAGACAGTTCATCACTGTAACACTGGGATCCTGCTTGTCCTTTAGTTTCAAGTTCTTTTCTTTAGAAACGGGATTCAGCAGAAGCAAAGTCCAGGGGAGTGTGGATCCTGTTGAAAACACTCTCTTCTTAAAACATTCCGTGTCCGTGGACAACCTAGGAGAACCTGCATCCTGTAAAACAAGCCCTTCGTTTACAGGCACACTCTTCCTAGAGGTTAATTCCCCTGACCTTCCTAAATCAAACTCAGGCATAGGAGTAAACAGTGGGTAAGTGCTGGCCTGTCTACAGAGGAGCAGATTATATAACAGACTTTCATACCATCTGACATTTTTCAAACTTGAGAGAAGGATGATGGTGGAAAAGCCTCACTTGTGATGCTACCATGCAGCCAAGAGAAGAGAAATGAAAAGAAACTGAAAGCTGTCCCTGGGCACCACCAGACTCAGATTCCTGCTTCTTCTTCCCATGGCAAGCACAGATCATTAACACTGGTAACGTCTTCACTGAATCTGCTTGGATAAAGTGACAAGTCTAATTTGTTACCGACAGACCGATGGCTGGGAGTATGTTTAAGATGCGTCGCTTTTGCTCCTGGACCCTATGAGTTGCTGTGCGGAGTCTGTCAGGTAGGCTTGGCATTTGGTTAAAGACTATCTGTGATTTCATCCATCCCCCCAAAGGCCTCCCAGGGGAAAGACCTGTTGCTTCTGTTCCCTCCTTCTTTCTTCGGTTCGAGGAATAGCCTCTGCCAGCAAACCTGGAGGTGCTGTGATTTAAAATTCAGAACCCGGGGAGGGATTCTTTACGCAAGTAATTACCATTAATAATCAACCGCTCTCAGCCTGACAAATAATGGCAACAGGTCTGGATCGGTGTAAACTTATTCTTTGAATCATATGGATGTAGCAATGATACTGGTTTTCATGAACTAGAAAACGTATTTGGGGTCCCATTTTAATAAGCTTTAGAGTGATTTTAAGTTAAGCTACATAGAATTTTAAAACATGATGCAAATGGGGTCTCTGAGGAATGGAGATGAGTGAGCCTCATGAAGGAAAAGCTTAAATCATTACCTATGACCTAATATTATAATAAAGTGAATTTTATGTGGAAGATGATGATAGTCTGATCCCAATGACAACTAAATCCAGAGCAATGATTACGGATTTTAAATATGATATGAAATATTTAGACTCTACACTGAGCAGGCTTCCTCTATAAGGCAGATATTTAGCTTACGTAAGAAGCTACAGCAGAAAACGGATCAAGAGTAAACCAGCTATCTACCCACACACTACGTGCCTCACTTCTAGTTAGAATTAATGGTGCTGAGTCTTTGAAAGGCATTCATGGAATTTGAGAACTGGAAGTGAGTTCCCCAAAATGTCAAAGAAACAAATATTTGCTGTGATAGATATGGGTCACAATTTAAAGCAAAATTCATGTTTTTCTTTGACTTTACACTTATTGTCCTTCTAGTTTAATGTCATTGGTTTCCTGATTTCGTTTTAGAAGTTCAGTCTTTTAAAAGCATGTGCACCATGGGAATGGAATATAAACCAATAATAATCTAGCCCCTGCTAATATACCAGGTACTTTGCTAAATATTATACATACATGATCTCATTTAATCCTCTGAACCCATGATATATTTACATCTTTGCTTCAATTTTAGATAAAGAAACTGAAGTTCTAAAGATTTGGAATTTCAAGAATATGCCAATAAAACAAGTGTAAGATAGTGTAGGGAAATTATAGCCACATAAAAGCAAAGTCCAGTTAAAGACTGAGACAGCCCTGATTTGGAGAGAGATACAACAAGGTACTCATTATTCATTCTAAATATCAAGG
Source organism: Balaenoptera musculus (assembly GCF_009873245.2). Lineage (NCBI taxonomy): Eukaryota > Metazoa > Chordata > Mammalia > Artiodactyla > Balaenopteridae > Balaenoptera > Balaenoptera musculus. The sequence goes on along the minus strand of NC_045805.1, from coordinate 29,043,638 downwards.
ACACAAAGAGAAATAAGAAATGGTCCCATCATTGAGACCTGAGTATAATGGAACAGCTTGGGGGAGGGCATGTCCCCACAGGCAATAACCTCTGAGCTGGGTCAGGATTGTGGATGGGAACATGCCACGTCAATTCCAGGGAAGAAGCTAGACTAATAGGAGGGAATAGCTTAACACAGAGGGATGAAAAAGAGCCTGTTGTTTGTGCAACGGTGAGAAGCAGAGTGTGTCTGGAACACAGATGGCATCAGTTTGATGAAGGGGAGTGGTGAGTAAGGCAAGGGAGGGGTCTAAATTGTAGGAAATGAGGCTTGGAAGTTAGGTTGGAGCTAGACACTTAAGGAGTCTGGTATGTTGCTACATTGCTCGCAATCCCCTCAGAATAGTGTGCCTTTAGCAATGCAGTCTTCACTTTCACCTTTGGGGTTGTCCAAACTGACTCTTCCTTTCATCCTTAAAAGGGTCCAGAAACCTTTTGCTTTTGTTGAGGGCAGAAGTTCACTGGTGGTGTAAGACCAAAGGATTGGTTAATATGTCAATACTTCCCACACTGGAGAAACCACTTCTGGGCTTCAGGACCTTGGTTAGTATTCTTTTCTTACAGCTTTTTCTTCTCAGTTCTCTCTTGATGTCTAGCAGCATATACATATTGCCTCTAGGGCCACCACTGGCCTACACAGTGTCTGTGTACTTTGGCAAAAGCTGAACTTCCCCCGCTTTTCTCCTGCTACTGCTGACAGCCCCACTGATATCTGGTTTGGGAGACAGAGGTGCTACTGTACAAGGAACCCCCCTTCGTCCAGGTAGACACTGTCACTTGCAGGGCACAAGTGAAGTGAAAGACTGTTTGAGACAGCCCTGATTTGGAGATAGATACAACAAGGCACTCATTATTCATTCTAAATATCAAGGACACAAAGAAAAATAAGAAATGGTCCCCATCATTGAGACCCGAGTATAATGGAACAGCTTGGGGGAGGGCATTGGGTTAGTACTCTCTTTGCTCACAAGACATTGTCCCGCAGAACTCAAGATGCAGATGCGACCATACTTTGTAGCCCTAATCTCCAGTTTCCATACAAATAGCACAATTCGATGGATCGCACTGTTTCAGAATATAGCTAGCTTCTGCCACTGCAAGTTCTAGAATAGAGGCGAAATCATCCTCACCTCTTAGTAATATTGCAAGGAAGACTTCTGTGATGGGATAGATCTTCAGATCTTTCCAGACCCAGAAATTCTGCCCCTGCCTTATGACTGTTAACAGATGAGTGGCCTGTTACCATTGATTGAAGGCCTGCGAGTATGTGAAGCTGGGTGCGAACAGCTCTTGGAGCAGATGGAAAGAACAGGTTTCTTAATGGTAATTGGTCCCTTGGATATCAGTGCTCACTTTCTACCTCATTTTTTGGAGGTCAGTGTGTCAGTAAAGACTTTTTGGATGTGAATTACTCTGTAGCCTCATGTATTGAATTTCAGTTGAATATCTTCATTTCCTACCTTGTCTCCAAACACCAAACACGTAGATGCAGAGGATTCTGAAGTCCAGATACGGCCCTGGATTTGCCATTCACTAATTGTGCAATCCTAAGTCAGTTACACTGCTTTTTTGGGATCTCAAATTGCACATCTGTAAAATAAAACTAATGGAGGAAAATGCCCCACGTTTCCTGTTCCTATTTCCGACCACACTGTGAGGATGGGCACCAGCCCCCTCCCCACTTGTCACAGGTATTATCCTACAGAAGACCGGACCCGAGGCCACTCATAAACCCTCCTTCTTCCTCCTTGCCTGCTGGGAAAGCTAGCATGCTGGTGCTCTGACCATTTAGCCCTTTTCCCAGCAAGTGACACAGCCAGCAGCAAAAAGGAAGTTCTGCCTTAAGAAGTTCTTTCAATTGTTCTTGCTTTGCTCTGATGTAAAACTAAAACTAAAAATCAGTTATAGACCTCTGGAGGTTTTAGTAGAGACTCATTTAAATCATTTGCTCCTACAATTGTTATACGTCAGTGTTCACACATTGCAAGCTTTTCACACAGCAAGATGCGCCCCATCCAGTGGACTTTACTACAGAGGACTCCCATCACTCGTGTTGCTACATACTCAACACTGGCCCCACCACATATGCCTCCTTTTTAGCACATTTTGCATGCTCAGTATTCTGCTACCGATTATACACATCACTCCGGCTATGTCAGTTGATGCTTATTTTAGAGAATAAGTATAAATGTAGGTACACTATGTGGAGAGTGTATTTATATTCATGGGACACATTTCTGTGACTGTGCATATTAATTACAACATTATTCAAGTGGTTCTTGTAGAGATGGGGATATACACTGTATACAAGTCATTTAAAGTTCATTTGGGCGGAAAATATTTAGATAAACTAAAAGCAGAATCCTAGTAAATGCAACATTGACTCTTAAATTATTCTAGTATTTACTTTACTTTCTGTTCTTTGTAGTGTTCAACACAAAAATAGTATTAGAAATTGCTACGCAAGGGAAGTTAAACCAAAGACACCTTCAGTTTGCGTGGACAAGAATCGGCATTAGACTTTCAACCTTGTGCTTTTGTAAGTGATGTAATAAGGGCAAGAGTGGGGCAAGAGGTGGCAAGTAGGTGCCAGTACTAGCTTCCTCTTCTCCACAAGGAAGCCTGGAGTCTGTATTGGATTCTGAGGGCATTTAGCTGCTCCAACATCCAGACGAGATGCTTTGACTCTTCTTTCTAATTTTTGCTTTGAATAATCACTGGGTGTCTAAATCCCATTAGAAATTTTCTACTTTAATTGGGTGTCAAATTATTTGTGGAAAACAGGAAGCACACTATTTATAGGGTATAGGGGTCTGTTTGGGAGAAAAAGTAGAGCTGAGATTAGAACAATACATGCCAAATCAGAAGATTTCGCTTCAAGATGTGGGATTTGGGGCAAATCACTGAGCTTTAATTTCCTCACTAGTAGAACTAGTAGAAGATACTTAGAAAAAACAGAGCTAATATGTGCTGTAAGTCCTCCCCAGTGTTGTCCTTAAATTGAATGAGCTTCTGTTGGTGAAGAGACACTGTAATTCAAGAGTTGAAAGCAAGTTTTTTGGTAAGAGTGGGAGAAAGGCTACAATCCCAGAGGGTCTGGGAAGTTGAAAGTTTACCAGTACTGGAACTCAGTTACTGGACCTTGAGACCAAGAGGGGCAAAGAGGCTAATTTGATGGTTCCTTTACTCTGAACCTAGAGTTCTTTAAATTCTCCCTGATGGGAGGAGGATATGTCCTAGAGTCTACACGGAGCCCAAGCCTCCAGATGGGGTCAGGCCAAGGACTGAGCTATCACTCTATAGCTTTAATCCTTGGGGAAGCATCCTAAGAATTTATTTTGGATTGGTTCCCATGAACTAAATACCTCAAGACATCAATAGGTATGAATTTAAGGGCGTTTGAAAAAATATTTGTACAATTCACAATGAAATAAAAATGCTACAAGCCCAGAAACAGTGACTATTCTGAATCATTCCTTTTATCAATGACTCAAACTCAATGCCTTTGAAAACTAACTCCAGTCAAGAGCACTTAAAACACTTTGTACTCAAGCTTCTTAAAATGAAGAATTAATCATTTCTGACTGCACTTTAAATAGAAAACAAGCTGGGCCAAGACAATTAGAAAGAATGGCACTGAGCACCTTGTGTTGCACCCATTCTTCCCAGATATGTAATTAAAAATTACAAAATAATAATACCAAGATGTAAAATAAAAGTAAGAAAGTCCAATAAAGATCTAATTTCCCCCCAAAGATTTCTCATTTTATGGTTTTCTTAGGAAAAATCATTATTAAACCTAAGACTCTTTCAAATATCATTTTGCTGCTCCTGCTTTGCAGTGCCCTAAGCATATGTCTTCTCTGCCTGCTGGGAGACTCAGGACTGACTGAACACAGCAGGATACGTCCCAAGAGTAGTAGCCTCTCTCTTGTACTCTCGACTGGGAGAAAGAATGAAGGCTCAGATTCAACAAACACTTGGGGCAAGAGAATGGAGGTGGACACTGAAAGAGGAAGCGGTTAATCAGGGACTGAATGTTGGTCTCCCCATTCCTCTGAGTAAGAAAAGCAAGGAGAGCTTCTCCAGAGTTCTGCAGCTACACAATCACTGAGCAGTACTTCATGAGGTAAGATCATAGCATTTCCTTCTGCAAAGACAGTGGCAATGAAAGAGCAGATGTATTTCTGCTCAGTTATTAACTGTGAAGAGTCAGCAGCAAGTCTGAAGTGAACAAAGTTGATAATATCTTTCTAGTCCTTCATGGAAACAAACACAAAGATAAAATCTGGCAGCCTGGCCTTTTGCCTCCCTTTTTGTTCTTGGCTGTGGCAGTAGGCTGGCTGGAAAAGACCTCCCAGCATTTGGTTCAGGGTGGAGTAGGCATACATCACTTTCATGTCTTATCTTCTAACTCCTTTCTTTAGTCTCAAAACCAAAAGTTAACAAAGGTTTGTTATTGCTGGGATTCTAGGCAGTGAGTGGCCTTGGAGATTAATGGGAATAAGATTGTCCGTGAGGCATGAAAGGGGATAGGTCTAAAGAATAGAGACCAGAGTAAAAATAAAAATTATAAAAAATAAAATAGGAAAGCACAGAAAAATAGTAGCTGAATAACCAAAGGGAAAGAAAAAGGAGGGAACCGGTTATAGGCTGAATTGTGTCCCCCAAAATTTATATGTTGAATCTCAACCCCTAGTGCCTTAGAATGTCACTGTATTTGGATAAAGGGTACTTAAAGTGATGATTAAGGTAAAATAAGGCCGTGTGGATGGGCCCTAATCCAATATAGCTGGTAGCCTTATAAGAATAAAAGATTAGGACACAGATTCACAAAATGGGAAGACCTTCTGAAGATACAGAGAGAAGGCGCCCATCTACAGCCAAGTGAAGAGGCCTCAGAAGAAACCAACCCTGTTGACACCTTGGTCTTGAATTTTTAGCCTCCAGGATTGAGAGAAAATAAGTTTCTGTTGTTCAAGCCACCCAGACTGTCAGAACCAGAAAATAAAAAATAAAATCCTTCAAGGATAAATAGAAAGAATAGAGGAAAGTTGCAGATAGCTAGAAATCCATAAGAAAATAAGATGGAAATAAATGAATATTAGGATGCAAGTAATAAAGGAGAGAGGAAAATGAGGGGGGTGGGAATCAAAGGACATGGTGGCATTTCTTGCTGAATTTCTGGGGAAAAGAGGAAATGAGACCTGGAAGACTAATAGGCATAGAATAAACAAATACGACAAGAGAAAGCGCACATCAGGTTTTATGTGTGCATGACTGAGGTAAAATTTGAATGTTTAGTTAAACTTCCTCACTTTTTCAAACACCAACCACAGGGAAAGCCTTGCAGTTCTTCCCAGAAACTTAGATTATTTGGGGAAATAAATAGATGCATGGGATAATCTTGATTATATATAAGAAGAATTTCAAATAAGGAATAACAGTGGGGGAAATGCCATAAGATTCTTATTTCTAAAAGAACAGATTGATCCATAGTTTGAGCAGGTAATTAAGAATTCCGTTAACAACGTCGTTAATCAGATTCATTTTCTGGTCCTATTGGAGCTCTACAGAAGTGTTTCTGGTGGTTTGCTCAATAAAATGTCACAGAAACTGTGCAAGAATGCCTGATATGGAGAGGCTCAGAAGTCAAGTGCTGAGAAGTGGAAAAAATGTGCTACAGATTTTTTGCAGATGTTCTCAGATCAAATTATGGTGTTGAAAAATTGTATAGTATGTTCAGTAGAGCATCTGAGATGAAAAGACAGTTCAGTGGCTTTGTAATCTAGATAAAAAAAGAATCGTGGAGCCATGCTTATGTAGGGTGTAATTCACAGGTTCAGAAGTGTCAATGTTGGAGGTGATGGCAAGGAAGCATTTGACTTTTTGAATAACTTTCACATAAATTTACATATAAAAACCTGGATAATATCAATAGATCTGCCTGATTCCTTATTTTCTATATCTATTGAGTAAGCACTTAGGTTTTGTATTTTGTCTATTTATCAACCAGTACATGTTCTATACACAGGAAATGCTGAAAACATTGAGTAGATGGAAGAAAATATCCTAAGAATCATAGAATTTCAGAGTGTGGAACAAAACTAGGCATCATTTAGCTTATGTCCTTTAATTTACATTCCCATAAAACTGAGGTTCTGAGATCTAAGTGATTTTTTTTTTAATGTAAGCCTGTATTTATTCACATGTAATATCATTTATTTTATGAATGGCAGCCTCTAGCCTAGATTCTTGAGCAGTTGACATCTAAGTGATTTGAACAAAGTCAGCTGGAGACAATGGTGGATCAAGAGTAGGACACAAACTGTGCAACTCCCAGGTTTCTGGACTTTTGAGATCTTTGAAAAAAGATGCCAAATGTTCCAATGAACATATTTGTTATTGTTTTGAAAAGAAAATAATCCCTTCATAGACTATCCCTGATAAGAAGATATATTTAGATATAAATCTGGGACATTACAGGATATACCAAAAATGTTACAAGCCTTTATTTGGGGGGATATCATTCCCTCGCTTGTTCAATAAATCCTTACTGAGCACCTACTATGGGCCAGGCACTGTGCTAGGAACTAGGGAAATGGCAGTGAGCAAAAGAGTCAAAACTCTCTGCCCTTATGGCATTCATATATTCATGTGGGGAGCACTAAAAACAAGAAAAATATATGGAACATCAGATGTAATAGCGCTGTTGAGAAGAATGAATTGGGAAGAGATAGAGAGTACAGGGGTAGGTTAAAATGATCTGATCAGATCAAGCCTCACAGAGAAAGTGATATTTATGCAAAGGTTTGAAAGAGAAAAGTGAGTATGAGCATTGCAGCTAAAACAAGCAGTTCTGTGGAGCTGCGGAGGTATTAGGGTTAGGGTTAGGGTTGTATCATTTCGGAGGCTAAATAATCAAGATCAGTGGCCAATATTTATTACATTAAGGAGGTAATAGGGGTAAATGCCACTTGACTTTTCACTGTGTAAGGTGAAAATATTCTCAGGGGCCAAATGACCTTTCAGACTATCCTGACATATACAATCTGGCCCAGCAAAGTGGGTACATTTCATGAGCTGGTTGGTTGAAGATGGTGAAAGGAAACCTTTGATGAATTCAGTCAATAACTGGTTTTCTTTCATGTCAGTTTTTATCTGTGGACACAGTAAGACTGTTTGGGTTAAGAAATCTAAATTGGGATACTACTTTCTGACAGAAGTATGATGGATTTATTCACTGTGTCACAGCCAGAAGCATAACCCTTCTGCGGAAATGAACAATTTAGCATTTCCAGGTCACAGAAGACCGTGAAGATGATACGTCAGGCATGTTTAGTATAAATGAAAATCTTACCGAAGAGTGACATGTCAACAGGGCTTGAAATGACTCTTTTCCTTAAAAAGCAAACCTAAGAAATGGTCTTTCCCAAACATTAAATTTTTCTGCTATGGCAACCTTTACAACAACTTGATATGTGAAAAAAATTGAGAACCCAGTGCAGATACATATGAAAAGCAAACAAAAAGAGTCTCTTCTTTATATATATACACTTACTTCTTGGTTCCTGTACTTTAAAATGCATTAAAGTATGATTCATTTTACACATGTAAAATTACATATCACTTACTAAATACGCAACTGTTGAAAATACTGAAGCTATCTTCACTATTGAGATGGTCCGCACAAACCTATTAGAGGGGCTTCTCTGGCGGTCCAGTGGCTGGGACTCCGCACTTCCACTGCAGGGGGCGCGGGTTCGATCCCTGGTCGGCTGGCTGGTCAGGGAACTAGGATCCCGCAAGCCACGTGGCACGGCCAAAAACAAACAAACAAACAAAAACCTATTAGAGTTTTCTGGAACCCTTCACAGGCTACATACGGAAAGGGAACAGGTTAGACATAAATACTGAAGTCAAAATAGGGGGCAAAGCAGGGAGATGCGCAGCCGTAACAGATGGAAATGTTTTTGAGCACCTAAGGCATGAGAGTAGTGATTTGGCAAAATACTCTACTTTTGGATATACCTGAAAGTTAGATCCACAATAAGACTGACACCAAGAAGTGGTTTTCTTTCAAATAACAATGCAGTAACCCAGCTTTGTAAGCATTTTCTCTACTTGCTTAAGAAAGAACTTCCATTTAAAACCCAGAGTTGTTGTGTGTAAAGCTCTAACATTAGACATAGGGATTCAAATCTTAACTCTCATACTTACATCTGTGACTTTGACCTCTCTGTCCATTTGTCCTCCTGTTTCCCTTTAGGATTGTTGTAAATTTAAATGACATAACACACAAAAGTGCTTTGAACAGCGTTTAGTACAGTGGAGAGACTCATGTATATTAGGTATCATTATTATGTTCCAGTGGTTCCTGGAATAGAAAAGTGGAAATTGGAAATACAGGACCAGACTCTAATTTGTTGCTTGATTCATCCTGGTGTGATGTAAAGCACAGGCTTTACAGTTAGACCTGGCTTCTAACCCCAGCTCCACCTCTTAGTAGACGGTGTGACACAGTAAATTCTTTATTTGCTTTCAGCTTCAGTTTCCTCATCTGTAAAGTAGCACACCGATGCAGTCCTTATGGGGGTGTGAAAAAGTGACAAGGATTAAATGCCAATGCTCAGTAAGGAATGGCATTCCTCATATTTACCTTATGGATGTTTAATGTCATATCATATTTGTATTGTATATAGTTATGATATCAAGAATCAAATCATATCCTGTTTCATATTAAGATCTGTAAAATATTTTTAAAGCATAAAAATAAAAATAAAAATACATGGGATTTCTTAGCAGCAAAGACCCTGGGAATAATCTAGTTCAATCTTTTTATTTTACAAGCAAATGAACTGAAACTAAGCATAGGCACGTGTGTTGTTTCTGAAGTCACACGGTTAGTTCGTAGCAGATCTAAGAGCACACGCCTGTGACTAGCAGACCAGAGCTGTTACAGGTTTCTCCCATACGTACATTCCTAACAAGGCTTCTAACACATCGAAGCTTTATTGCAATTGCCTATCATTTAATCTAAATAGTGAAGATCTTTGTACTTTCAAATGCAAATACTTTCACACTTCGTTTCTTCACCTCCTGTGGCTACAGATTTAAGAATATTAGATTTGCTTTAGGATAAATATTTTGGTTTTCAGGCAAATACTTTAATGATACATCTCCATGTGTCGCTTGCTAGGTTAGGGTGAGGATGTAGTAAGGGAGATATGAGAAAGGGTGTGATAGATTGTAAGCAGTGTCCATTTTCCCTTCGGCAGGAGAACTGAGGATCGGTGTCTCATTTATTATATGGCAAATACCATGAGATTTTAAAAATATCTTGGAGTTAAGTACAACATAATCATCACTCTATCTCTGGAGCCAAGATGAGAGAATGGATTATAAATTGCAGCCCGAGGTATTTGCATTGAATACATGGATCTTGGCACTGAAATAGTCATGAGATGCAATAATATATTCAGTTCATCAACTGGCTATACAGTTTCTATAGCATCTCCTTGTTTATTTAAATAATAAGTCTGTGTCTGAGACCAATAACTTCTCAGTTCAATGAACTCAGTGAAAGAAAAAAAAAAAAAGACAAGACTAGTTTGCTTGATAATTCCCACCACCTCTCCTCACCCAGTAGACATTGATATATTTCAGTCAAAATGAATGGGAATCAAAACTCCCGGTGTGGAGTGGACGGGAGGCGGAGCCGGGGGAGCTGCTCTCTAGCTCCCCCTGGCCCTCGGCCCACCTGCTCGAGGGGGAGGAGTTCCCGCCGCTCTTCGGCATCGGAACTTACCGTGATGGCTGTGACCGAAAATCCGCAGGAAGCCCTGGGGTCATGGCCCGGAAGCACCCGGAGGAGGAGGGCTGTGTGGAGCCACCAGAGTGGTGGTGCCTCCCTCAGGACTTTAGGACCCTCCGTGGACCCTGACATACTTTCATTCTCAGGACTCAGGGACTCAGCTGGGCCTGCTCCTAATGGTACCCGCTGCCTCACAGAGCACTCTAGTCCTAAGTACACGCAGCCCCCAAATCCAGCCCACTGGTCAGATCCAAGCCACGGCCCTCCAAGGGGCCCAGGACGCCCTAGGGATGGAGAGGACCCTGATGAGAGTGAGGCATCTTCAGAAGAGTCAGGAGTGGACCAGGAACTCTCCAGAGAGAATGAGCCTGGCTACCAGGAGGATGGGAAGCCTTCTTTTCTTTCCATTCCATCTGCTTGTAACTTCCAGGGAACCCCTGGAATCCCTGAAGGGCCTCGTCCTGAGGGAGGAGACAGCTCTTCTAGCAACTTTTGCCACCATTGTACCTCTCCAGCTTTGGGGGAAGACGCAGAGTTGGAAGAGGAATATGATGAGGGGGAACCTCTTAAGTTTCCCAGTGGTTCTTCACGTGTGCCCAGTGGAAAGAAACCTGCACTCCAGAGACGACGGCACCGCGTTCCAGCCAAGGAGGATACTCGGGAAGGTGGACGCAGAGATCCCAGATCCCCTGGTCGACACTGGCTGGGTCGGAAATGGAGTCGGGCAGATAAGCGCAGAGGACTGGGAGTGCGGGGGCAGAGGAACTGCGTCAGCGTGGACGGGGAGGCTGCCGGCGGCTGACGGAACTGCTGGTATTAGTGGGGCAGTACGTGGAAACTCGTGGCCATCTCATCCATGCACGCAGGAAGCTGAAAGGCAGCGATCTGGACCTTTTTTGGGTCTGGGTGGGAGTCTGGGCAGGGCGGCTGGGGGGCGGGGCCAAGGTCATGTCCCAATTTCCGAGCCAAGGGTTTTGCTATGGGGCAGGGCTGTTCACCCGTTTCAGGCTACTGGGTGCTTTGCTGCTCCTGGCTCTGGCCCTTTTGTTGGGCTGTCTACAGTTGGGCTGGCGGTTTCTGGTGGGACTGCGTGACCGGTTAGGCCGGAGGGGTAAAGCCACCTGGCTCTTCTCTTGGCTGGCCTCTCCCACCTGGCAGCAGTGCCTGATTCTGCTGAGAGACAGCAGGCCGTGGCAGCAGCTGGTAAGAATAGTTCAGTGGGGTTGGCTGGAGTTGCCTTGGGTCGAGCAGAGGACCAATAGGCAGGGGAATGCACCTGTAGCTAGTGGTCGGTACTGCCAGCCTGAAGAGGAAGTGGCTCGACTGTTGACCATGGCTGGGGTTCCTGAGGATGAGCTAAGCCCTTTTCATGTGTTGGGGGTTGGAGCCACAGCATCGGATGTTGAACCGAAGAAGTCCTATAGGCAGCTGGCAGTGACGGTTCACCCTGACAAAAATAACCATCCCCGGGCTGAGGAGGCCTTCCAGGTTCGGCGGGCAGCTTGGGACATTGTCAGGAACCCTGAAAGGCGGAAGGAATATGAGATGAAGCGAATGACAGAGAATGAGCTGAGCCGGTCAGTGAATGAGTTTCTGTCCAAGCTGCAGGAGGACCTCAAAGAAGCAATGAATACTATGATGTGTGGCCGATGCCAGGGAAAGCATAGGAGGTTTGAAATGGACCGGGAACCTAGGAGTGCCAGATACTGTGCTGAGTGTAACAGGCTGCATCCTGCTGAGGAAGGAGACTTTTGGGCCGAGTCAAGCATGTTGGGCCTCAAGATCACCTACTTTGCGCTGATGGAGAGAAAGGTGTATGACATCACAGAGTGGGCTGGATGCCAGCGTGTGGGAATCTCCCCAGATACCCGCAGAGCCCCCTATCACATTTCATTTGGTTCACGGAGGCCAGGCACCAGTGGGCGGCAGAGAGCTACCCCAGGTGCCCCTCCTGCTGACCTTCAGGATTTCTTGAGCCAGGTCTTTCAAGTACCCCCAGGCCAGATGTCCAAAGGGAACTTCTTTGCAGCTCCTCAGCTGGGCCCTGGGACCACTGCAGCCTCCAAGCCCAACAGCACAGTACCCAAGGCAGAAGCCAAACCGAAGCGGTGGAAGAAAGTGAGGACGCCCTTCCAACGTTGACACCCCCTCTCTTTCCTCAAATCAATGTCAGGGAGTCAAGAGGGCTGTGTAGAGCACAGGATGGAGTTTGATTTATTTTTAAATATTTTAAAAAGGTAAAATTGTAAGCTCAAATTGTTCACTCAGTACTTTTAGGAAGCCCTGGAACCACTGTCCCTCCTCCACCAGCACCCAGGAACTGAATCTTGTCTTCTGACAATACCAAAGAAATAGGGGGTGAATAGAACAAAGATCCTAAGGGCCTGGACCTGGGCTGGACCATATCTCCCACAGTAGTGTGGGAACTGGGTATTTCCCTGGGGTCTGTATCCCTTTGTCTTGTCTTTTGCTTCTAAAGCAGGTGACACTTTCCCCCCTCTTTTTAAACGTGTCTGTATTATTTCTTGACCCATTTCAGGAGGGAGCCCCCTCCTTTGCCCCAATATACTAGTAAAAAGACACAACAAGAAAGCATGTAACCCTAATTATAGGAGATACATAGAGTTCAGAGAGTGGGAACTCTCACCTCGTGGGTAATCACCCAGCTTCATGCTTGTTGCTGCAGGGATGGCCAAAACTGATAATTTTTAAAAAACAGATTCACGCCTTCTGCCCTCCGGTGAGGGGGAAGGATAGAGGGGCTCCCGGCAGCCCTCTTATGAGCCAAGGGTTTGTATTTTTTTAAGTTTGTTCATATTTGTATGTATATATCTATTTAAAGCCAGGGGATTATCTTTCTATAAATACATAACTGGCAAAAAAAAAAAAATTCCTGGTTTGAGTGTTGGTTAACTTATACTCTATGTCTTGGGAATCTGTATATCTTAGAGATTCACTAAGGAACTGTGTATTTGAACCAGTGGATTTTATAAAGCACGGTGAATACTCAAAGTACTAGTATATTTCCCTCATATTCTCAGTCTAACAATACAAAGATAAGTCATACATACCGCAATCATATGTTATTGAAAAACCTGTCTTATATATACACTTAAAAAAATTTATTGAATGCTGATCATGTGTCAAATACTGTGTAATGTACTGTATTAAGTGACAGGTATATTTACAAATGTATTTTTATCAAAAGAGGGAGATAAGAAAGAGCACGGAAGCATTATTCAGCTATTCAATTATTATAAAATATGTAAACAAATATTTGTTGTGAATTGGTTTTCCTCTGTCCTGCTTCAAGATAGGAAAAGAAATTGAGAGAAACTCTAAAAGAAGTTACTCCCAGGGTTCATGTTCTAGGTTCATAGGTAGGTTTATTTTACTCCTGACTATTAACTGGCATAAGGTGAATTATGCTTCTCTTAGATACCAGGAATAAACTTCTCATCAGAAAAATTTATCAAGCCATAGAATTGTTGTTTGTGGAAAACATTCAAAGTCCCATTTCTGGAGTCCTTTAAAGAGAAAAATGAACAAGGTGATGTTGCCTTATTATAAATAACTTAGGCTCTGACTTTGTCCAGCTTTTTGTTCTATAAAGAGCCTAGTGCATTTTGGGGGCTTAATAAATTTTGAATTGTAAGTAACATTCTTACACAGCCTCTGGGGATGGACTCTCAGTCCTAATAAGACTTTTCCAACCCTAATTTTCATGATTTGCTGCTGTGTAGGTAACAGTCATGAATTCAACAAGATCTATAAATGCAAAGTATTTTGTATTCAAAGTATTTTGTAGTCTCAATATGTCAAAGATAAGATTTCATTGAAAGTAGCATTAGAATGAACACTATTGAGTACCTCTAAAATGTGGATCGAAGGACGACCTATAGAATTTCATATAAGGTGAGCATTGTGTGAAGTGCTAACCCAGGTTAATTTTAAGCTGAGATTGATTGGGAAATAAGATGAAATAGAAATGGGAAGAAAGATCATTATCCAAAATGAAAGGTGCTGGAGGATTTATGGCGGCACAAAAGCAGAAAGGACCAGGACTAGTGAATTAGGTAAAAGTTCAGTGTATATCAAACAGGCTGTTTTGGTACTAATACATTTATGAAAATAACCCTGCTTTAGACAATATATGAAAGAGCATACTGTGTATATATGGTGGTGAGATGTGAGGTACGTGTGTGGGGGGGGGGATGAGGATTCAGAGAAATTGAAGTAGAGGTAAGGTTAATGCATCTTTTGGACTAATGTAGTCATAATGTAACTGACGCAAAGAGAGAGTAGGTCATAAATCGCTTCAAGGGAATCAGAGGGCAATAGGGGTCCTGGAAAGACTCTGAATAATAGTGTCAGAGCATCTGCTGTACAATATGGTTAGAACCTTTTGAAGCCCCATTGTGTAACTCACTTGTCACTTGGCTTGAGGAAGAGATGACAGATCTGCCAGGAATCTTAAGGAAGCCTTTGTTTTCCCCAGGAAACAGAACAAGCCCCCTGCTCTCGTTGTATTGATACTTTAGCAAACGCATTGATCTTAGCATTCTGAACATGCCTGGGATTTTGATATTTCACATATAATATGCTGAGGGAAAATACTGCCCTAGCTCCTAGAAAAGTACTCTGAAGAGACAAGATGAAACCTGGCAGATGGATTTACTTAGCAAGAAATCATTCTAAAGATTAAGAAATACCTTGTTTCATTTCCTGTGATATGCTTCATTATCTTTTCTCTAAGTTGTCCTTCACCTCATGTAATTAATTCAGAAATTTGACCTTCTCAACCTGTGTGAAAGAATAAGATTGCTAAGGCACCACTGGTAAGAAAATCCAGGGTTTGGAGAAGTAGAGGTTGTACCTCAGACACTCTCCTTCAACATACCCACCTGCCACATACACAGCCACTTCCTCCCCTGCCACACACAGGCCTTCATCTCTAAGAGTAAGCCATTTACATCTGAAGGTGCCCAAAGACCCCTGGAGTTGCCTTAGCCCTCATCTAAACACTGCTTCTTTTAGTATCTCTGTTTTCCAATAAATTGGAGAGATTTTCTTAAAATTATACCTGATTATGTCACTAATTTCCTTTAAAAACACTTGGTGTCAACTCAGTGCTTTTAGTCACTTAATATGGGTGTAGAAGTTTTACTGGCCTTTCCTCCCCGTCACCCTGCACTACCCTCCACGAACTTCATGAGTGGTTTCATGAGTCTGCTTGCCATTCCTGAATATGCCAGCCTTTTCCTAACAATTCTTGCCCCAGGATTGCTGCTTTTTCTGTGCAGAATTTCCTAAAGTTCCCCTTCCTCCCTTCTCTGTCAGATTAAATCCTACTCATCTGCTCTTTGTGGCTTAATTCAATTGTCATCTCTTCTGGAAAGTCTCTGAAAAGTAGAGTTAGTAGTTCCCTTCTGTATGCAGTTACAATCTTCTCTTCACTCCTGCTTCTGTGCTTACCAGTTCAGTGCAGTGAGTCCTTATTGTTTTTTGTAGTGGTTTTTCTCTCAATGTTGTGAATTCATTAAATCAAGAAATATGGCTTACTTGTTTCTGAATCCTCAGGACCTAGCCTAGCTCTTGCTTATGGAAGATATCTGTTGAGTAGTTACTGATTGAGCACTGTTCCCCACCAAATGGGCTTATATTTGGGAGTCTCTGTTACTTTTCAGGTTTACCCTTTTTAACATGTATTCTCCCATATCAGTCCCAGACATCCAGTTTAAAAAGTCTAGCCTGATTTTGCATCTGTGTGGTCAGTTCCAGAACTCCTGAAATTATGCATAACTTGTCTTATACGGCTTACAGGGCTCATACTCCAAATGATGTTAAATGATCCCTTTCATGCTGGAACCAAATTCCCCACTGTTTGCCTGTTGTTAGTGCCTTCTTTTCATACACCTCAAATGCCAACTATCTTGAGAACCTAATCTAAGACACCTTCCCCTTTATTCTCTAGAGGACATTCATTTGTTCATTAATGGGGGATTCTTCACTAAATGCCAAGCACACTAAATGTGCTAAATGCTAGGGATATAACAGGTTTCTGTCTTCTTTAAGCTTAGAGTCTAGGTGGGGGATAGAAAAGCTAAACAGACAATGGCAATACAATGGGATACATGCTCATATACAAAAAGGAAGGACAGCTATGGGAGAACATGGGCAGGAAATTCACCAAGGCTTGGGGAAACAGTAAATACTTCTTGCAGGAAGTAATGTGTACCCTGAGATTTGAAGACTAAGTCAGGGTTAGTTAAGTAAAGAAGTGGAAGAAGACCATTACAGCTAAAGGCAAGAGCAACACATGGAAAGGCCATAGAACAAGGAACATGTGTAATTCCCATTTTGACAGAATACCAAGAGATGAGGCTTTAAAGCTAAGCTGGAGTAGTCTTATACACTGTCTTATACTTCATGTTAAAGCAGTTTGAGTATACCAAAGAAATATAAGAAACAATTTAAAAAATGTTAAAGCATAGATCTAATTAAATTTGTGTTCTAGAAAGATCAATGTGCCTGAAGTATGAGAAATGAGTAGAAGGCACAACTAAATGCTGGGAGACCAGCTAGGTGGTCACTTCTGCCATTTTGATGATAGATGAGGGCAAGTGAAACTGAGAACTTGAAGTGGAGAAGAAGGGAAGCAGAAAGATACGAGAAATACTTGGGAATCAACATGGTGCCCCCATGCCTGATTAAACGTGAGGGAGGAGGGGAGGGAAGGCAAACTTGAGGATTCTGGAGTCAAGAATGACGACCAGGTACTGGCTTGGGCAACTATGCAGAGCGTGGCAGTGATGCCTACACTAAAAAATGTAAGACTAGGTGACAGGGAAGATGATAAAATAGACTTCGGACATTTTGAAACTGAGGTGCCGGTGCGCAGTACCAATGAAGATTTATGAGTCTACCACTCAAGGTGGGAAGAAACATGTATATGTATAGCTGATTCACTTTGTTATAAAGCAGAAACGAACACACCATTGTAAAGCAATTATACTCCAATAAAGATGTTTAAAAAAAGTCATTAGCACTTGGATATAATTGAATCATAGGAGTGAATGAGTTTACTGAAGAAGACAGAACCGTGAGACAAGAGAACCTAGAACAACATTGATGGGATGGAAGGAAAACAAGGAATCCTCCAGGAAGATGGGTGAGGAGGAGAACAACCAGAAGCGTCTGAGACCGTGGAGTCTAATGGACCAACACGGATTCAAGAAGAAGGACGTGGTATCAAATGCTGCTGAGATGTCAAGAGAGATAAGGACTGAAAAATGTTCACTTCATTTAATTACAAGGAGGGCTTTGGTTTTAGTGGAGTGATGAGGATGGAAGTAAGTAAGACTGGATTAAATTGTGAATGGGAGGGGAGGAAGTGAAGATAGTGAGAAACAAATAAAAAATTTTTTCTGAGTGTTGTTGTGAAGAAAAAGACAGAAAGCAGTTGTTGGTTTTCACAAGTTTTCTGGTTCCGGACCCTTCCAAGTTTTGACCACTTTAATTCTTCTCCCTGAACATTCTTCACATTTTTGTAGCTATTTAAATCATTGGTTTTAAACAAAACCACGAGTGCATCCAGTCTAGGGAGGGATTGGAGGTTTCCACGTAAAGCCCCAAAGGCACCATTTCAAGTGTGTTCAAGTGTCTTTTTAGTAATACAACTGTTTTCTAAAAAATCTCATGAATGATTCTAATATATTAAAAATAGATTAACTCTAAGCTGCTCTGATTTAAGTGGGTATGGAGAGCCTGGAGCCCTATACTCAGTTCCCTTACCTGGTTTTCCAAGGTGGCCCCTTGCAGGCATTTCTAAAGAATCTTACCGATCCAGAGAACGAGGCCAGGGCAGGAAATGGGAGAATGATGAAGGTGAGGGAACTGCTGAGCCTTGTGTGGACAGCTTGGTACATTGCCTCCCAGCCTCTCCAAGGATGCCAAAGCGTGTCAGCAGATGAAATCTGAATGGTATCCCTGTTTTAACAAAATATAAGCTATGTGAGGTCTTATCGAAATGACAGCAGCATAAATAATAGAAAATAATAGATATTTGTGCAGCACAGAGTGTACGAAAGAGCTTCCCAAAGTGGATGGAGTATTCAGGACCTCTTTCTGTTTCTAATTGTTGGCTGGCAGCAGAGAAAAATCAAACTACTGGGTGAATGAATGCAGCCCTGAATACACAGAAAGGGACAAAAATCACCTTGTACTGGAATAATAGCATATATGATGTCCTTAAATAGCTTATACCCTTCCCGCCAAACACAGAAAAGCCCAGAAGGAAAAAGGAGAAAATAAATCACGTTACCCTTTAGCAACTCTTTAGTGTAGATACTGTTATCTTCATCTTACAGAGGAAAGAACTGAGGTTCAAAGAAACTGAATGGCACGTCCCAAGTCACAGAGCAGGTAAGGGGAGAAGCTAGGATTTTTCCCACATAATTTCCAAAATGTTCTCATTACAACAGTAGTTTTCAAAATCAACATTCTTCAAAAATGTGACCAAGTACTTATCATAAGGAGAGCTGCCTTTCCTTATGCTTACTCTTCACAGTAAGCCATACAACTAGTACTTTTCAGGGTCCCCTTGTACTTGTTGATCAAAACTTGGGTCAGATTAAGATTGCCATTTTTTATCATGGAATTTTTTCTAGTAAGCAGGAAGACCAAGGTGATGGCCACAAGGTAAAATATGAGGAGCTAATCAGAAGAGTGCCTTCACCACATCCAACTCAAAGCTAAGAATTCCAAAGTCACTGCCTCTGTTTCTACCATTAGAACGTTTAAAAATTCTTCACTTTTCAGCTTTTGTCCCTTTTAGAAATGCAAAGGTCCCTCAGTGAATTCAGTTAATTCATCTTTTGTTTAGAAGTTAATTATCTGTAATCTTCTATTGAGAACTGTAGCAGAATTATCCAAACCAAGAACTATGCCTCCATTCCTGTAGTGATGGCAGATGGGAGGTTTGGAAGGCAGCTGCCCTGTTACTAATTTAAAAAAACAAACAAACCTGAAATTCACATGTGAGCAATGCATTAAAACACCTGGCCCTGTTACCATGGCAAATTTAGTGTGGCGTCCCTACTTTTCCACATATTTCCTCTCAAAGTGCTCCTTTATGGCTATTCGCCTGAAAAAGCCCCCTCAATGACCATTTTAACTGGATTTTGTTAGGGTGAAAATCTTGGAAGTTGGCTTCACATGTACTAAATGTCCTAGGAATGCTTCTGGTCCTCAGTTATCTTTTTTTTTTTTTTTTAACATCTTTATTGGAGTATAATTGCTTTACAATGGTGTGTTAGTTTCTGCTTTATAACAAAGTGAATCAGCTACACATATACATATATCCCCATAACTCCTCCCTCTTGTGTCTCCCTCGCACCCTCCCTATCCCACCCCTCTAGGTGGTCACAAAGCACCAAGCTGATCTCCCTGTGCTATGCGGCTGCTTCCCACTAGCTATCTATTTTACGTTTGGTAGTGTATATATGTCCATGCCACTCTCTCACTTTGTCCCATCTTACTCTTCCCCCTCCCCGTATCCTCAAGTCCATTCTCTAGTAGGTCTGCATCTTTATTCCCGTCTTGCCCCTAGGTTCTTCTGACCTTTTTTTTTTTTTTTTAGATTCCATATATATGTGTTAGCATACGGTATTTGTTTTTCTCTTTCTGACTTACTTCACTCTGTATGACAAACTCTCGGTCCACCCACCTTACTACAAATAACTCAGTTTTGTTCCTTTTTATGGCTGAGTAATATTTCATTGTATATATGTGCCACATCTTCTTTATCCATTCATCTGTTGGTGGACACTTAGGTTGCTTCCATGTCCTGGCTATTGTAAATTGAGCTGCAATGAACATTTTGGTACATGACTCTTTTTGAATTATGGTTTTCTCAGGGTATATGCCCAGTAGTGGGATTGCTGGGTCATAAGGTAGTTCTATTTTTAGTTTTTTAAGGAACCTCCATACTGGCTATATCAATTTACATTCCCACCAACAGTGCAAGAGGGTTCCCTTTTCTCCACACCCTCTCCAGCATTTATTGTTTGTAGATTTTTTGATGATGGCCATTCTGACTGGTGTGAGATGATATCTCATTGTAGTTTTGATTTGCATTTCTCTAATGATTAATGATCTTGAGCATTCTTTCATGTGTTAGTTGGCAATCTGTATATCTTCTTTGGAGAAATGTCTATTTAGGTCATTGATTCTTCCAATGTTGATTCTTCCAATCCAAGAACATGGTATATCTCTCCATCTATTTGTATCATCTTTAATTTCTTTCATCAGTGTCTTATAATTTTCTGCATACAGGTCTTTTGTCTCCTTAGGTAGGTTTATTCCTAGATATTTTATTCTTTTTGTTGCAATGGTAAATGGGAGTGTTTTCTTAATTTCCCTTTCAGATTTTTCATCATTAGTGTATAGGAATGCAAGACATTTCTGTGCATTAATTTTGTATCCTGCTACTTTACCAAATTCATTGATTAGCTCTAGGAGTTTTCTGGTAGCATCTTTAGGATTCTCTATGTATAGTATCATGTCATCTGCAAACAGTGACAGCTTTACTTCTTCTTTTCTGATTTGGATTCCTTTTATTTCTTTTTCTTCTCTGATTGCTGTGGCTAAAACTTCCAAGATTATGTTGAATAATAGTGGTGAGAGTGGGCAACCTGGTCTTGTTCCTGATCTTAGTGGAAATGGTTTCAGTTTTTCACCATTGACAATGATGTTGGCTGTGGGTTTGTCATATATGGCCTTTATTATGTTGAGGAAAGTTCCCTCTATGCCTACTTTCTGGAGGGTTTTTATCATAAATGGGTGTTGAATTTTGTCAAAAGCTTTCTCTGCATCTGTTGAGATGATCATATGGTTTTTCTCTTTCAATTTGTTAATATGGTGTATCACATTGATTGATTTGCATATATTGAAGAATCCTTGCATTCCTGGGATAAACCCCACTTGATCATAGTGTATGATCCTTTTAATGTGTTGTTGGATTCTGTTTGCTAGTATTTTGTTGAGGATTTTTGCATCTATGTTCATCAGTGATATTGGCCTGTAGTTTTCCTTCTTTGTGACATCTTTGTCTGGTTTTGGTATCAGAGTGATGGTGGCCTCGTAGAATGAGTTTGGGAGTGTTCCTCCCACTGATATATTTTGGAAGAGTTTGAGAAGGATAGGTGTTAGCTCTTCTCTAAATGTTTGATAGAATTCGTCTGTGAAGCCATCTGGTCCTGGGCTTTTGTTTGTTGGAAGATTTTTAATCACAGTTTCAAGGTCAGTGCTTGTGACTGGTCTGTTCATATTTTCCATTTCTTCCTGGTTCAGTCTCGGAAGGTTGTACATTTCTAAGAATTTGTCCATTTCTTCCAGGTTGTCCATTTTATTGGCATATAGTTGCTTGTAGTAATCTCTCATGATCCTTTGTATTTCTGCAGTGTCACTTGTTACTTCTCCTTTTTCATTTCTAATTCTATTGATTTGAGTCTTCTCCCATTTTTTCTTGATGACTCTGGCTAATGGTTTATCAATTTTGTTTATCTTCTCCAAGAACCAGCTTTTAGTTTTATTGATCTTTGCTATTGTTTCCTTCATTTCTTTTTCATTTATTTGTGATCTGATCTTTATGGTTTCTTTCCTTCTGCTAACTTTGGGGGTTTTTTGTTCTTCTTTCTCTAATTGCTTTAGGTGTAAGGTTAGGTTGTTTACTTGAGATGTTTCTTGTTTCTTAAGGTAGGATTGTATTGCTATAAACTTCCCTCTTAGAACTGCTTTTGCTGCATCCCATAGGTTTTGGGTCGTTGCATTTTCACTGTCATTTGTTACTAGGTATTTTTTGAGTTCCTCTTTGATTTCTTCAGTGATATCTTGGTTATTAAGTAGTGTGTTGTTTAGCCTCCATGTGTTTGTATTTCTTACAGATTTTTTCCTGTAATTGATATCTAGTCGTATAGTGTTGTGGTCGGAAAAGATACTTGATACAATTTCAATTTTCTTAAATTTACAAAGGCTTGATTTGTGACCCAAGATATGATTTATCCTGGAGAATGTTCCATGAGCACTTGTGAAGAATATGTATTCTGTTGTTTTTGGATGCAATGTCCTATAAATATCAATTAAGTCCATCTAGTTTAATGGATCATTTAAAGCTTGTGTTTCCTTATTTATTTTCATTTTGGATGATCTGTCCATTGGTGATAGTGGGGTGTTAAAGTCCCCTACTATGATTGTGTTACTGTCGATTTCCCCTTTTATGGCTGTTAGTATTTGCCTTATGTATTGAGGTGCTCCTATGTTGGGTCCATAAATATTTACAATTGTTATATCTTCTTCTTGGATTGATCCCTTGATCATTATGTAGTGTCCTTCTTTGTCTCTTGTAATAGTCTTTGTTTTAAAGTCTATTTTGTCTGATATGAGAATTGCTACTCCAGCTTTCTTTTGATTTCCATTTGCATGGAATATCTTTTTCCATCCCCTCACTTTCAGTTTGTATGTGTCCCTAGGTCTGAAGTGGGTCTCTTGTAGACAGCATATATACGGGTCTTGTTTTTGTATCCATTCAGCCAGTCTGTGTCTTTTGGTTGGAGCATTTAATCCATTTACATTTAAGGTAATTATTGATATGTATGTTCCTATTACCATTTTCTTAATTGTTCTGGGTTTATTATTGTAGGTCTTTTCCTTCTCTTGTGTTTCCTGCCTAGAGAAGTTCCTTTAGCATTTGTTGTAAAGCTGGTTTGGTGGTGCTGAATTCTCTTAGCTTTTGCTTGTCTGTAAAGGTTTTAATTTCTCCATCAAATCTGAATGAGATCCTTGCTGGGTAGCGTAATCTTGGTTGTAGTTTTTTCTCCTTCATCACTTTAAATATGTCCTGCCACTCCCTTCTGGCTTGCAGAGTTTCTGCTGAAAGATCAGCTGTTAACCTTATGGGGATTCCCTTATGTGTTATTTGTTGTTTTTCCCTTGCTGCTTTTAATATTTGTTCTTTGAATTTAATTTTTGATAGTTTGATTAATATGTGTCTTGGTGTGTTTCTTCTCCTTGGATTTATCCTGTATGGGACACTCTGTGCTTCCTGGACTTGATTAACTATTTCCTTTCCCATATTAGGGAAGTTTTCAACTATAATCTCTTCAAATATTTCCTCAGTCCCTTTCTTTTTCTCTTCTTCTTCTGGGACCCCTATGATTCGAATGTTGGTGCGTTTAATGTTGTCCCAGAGGTCTCTGAGACTGTCCTCAATTCTTTTCATTCTTTTTTCTTTATTCTGCTCTTCAGTAGTTATTTCCACTATTTTATCTTCCAGGTCACTTACCCGTTCTTCTGCCTCAGTTATTCTGCTATTGACCACTTCTAGAGAATTTTTAATTTCATTTATTGTGTTGTTCATCACTGTTTGTTTGCTCTTTAGTTCTTCTAGGTCGTTGTTAAACGTTTCTTGTGTTCTCTCCATTCTATTTCCAAGGCTTTGGATCATCTTTGCTATCATTATTCTGAATTCTTTTTCAGGTAGACTGTCTATTTCCTCTTCATTTGTTAGGTCTGGTGGGTTTCTGCCTTGCTCCTTCATATGCTGTGTGTTTCTCTGTCTTCTCACTTTGCTTAACTTACTGTGTTTGGGGTCTCCTTTGTGTGGGCTGCAGGTTCATAGTTTCTGCTGTTTTTGGTGTCTATCCCCAGTGGCTACGGTTGGTTCAGTGGGTTGTGTAGGCTTCCTGGTGGAGGGGTCTAGTGCCTGTGTTCTGGTGGATGAGTCTGGATCTTGTCTTTCTGGTGGGTAGGTCCATGTCTGGTGGTGTGTTTTGGGTTGTCTGTGGCCTTATTATGATTTTAGGCAGCCTCTGTGCTAATGGATCGGGTTGTGTTCCTGTCTTGCTAGTTGTTTGGCATAGGGTGTCCAGCACTGTAGCTTGCTGGTCGTTGAGTGAAGCTGGGTCTTAGCGTTGAGATGGAGATCTCTGGGAGATTTTCGCCGTTTGATATTACGTGGAGCTGGGAGGTCTCTTGTGGACCAGTGTCCTGAACTTGGCTCTCCCACCTCAGAGGCACAGCCCTGACGCCTGGCTGGAGCACCAAGAGCCTGTCATCCACAAGGCTCAGAATAAAAGGGAGAAAAAATAGAAAGAAAGAAAGAAAGAAGAAGATAAAATAAAATAAAGTAAAATAACATAAAGCTATTAAAATAAAAAATAATTATTAAGAAAAAATTATTTTTAAGTAATTATTAAAAAAAAGCCAGACAGAACCCTAGGACAAATGGTAAAAGCAAAGCTATACAGACAAAATCACACACAGAAGCATACACATACACACTCACAAAAAGAGAAAAAGGGAAAACAATATATATATCTTTGCTCCCAAAGTCCACCTCCTGAATTTGGGATGCCTATTCAGGTATTCAACAGATGCAGGTACATCAAGTTGTTTGTGGAGCTTTAATCCGCTGCTTCTGAGGCTGCTGGGAGAAATTTCCCTTTCTCTTCTTTGTCCGCACAGCTCCCGGGGTTCAGCTTTGGATTTGGACCCGCCTCTGCGTGTAGGTTGCCTGAGGGCGTCTGTTCTTCGCTCACACAGGACGGGGTTAAAGGAGCAGCTGATTCAGGGGATCTGGCTCACTCAGGCGGGGGGGAGGGAGGGGTACGGATGCGGGGTGAGCCTGCGGCGGCAGAGGCTGGCATGACGTTGCAGCAGCCCGAGGCGCGCAGTGCGTTCTCCCGGGGAAGTTGTCCCTGGATCACGGGAGCCTGGCCGTGGCGGGCTGCACTGGCTCCCGGGAGGGGCGGTGTGGAGAGTGGCCTGTGCTCGCACACAGGCTTCTTGGTGGCGGCAGCAGCAGCCTTAGCGTCTCACGCCCGTCTCTGGGGTCCACGCTGATAGCCGCAGCTCGCGCCCGTCTCTGGAGCTCCTTTAAGCAGCGCTCTGAAGCCCCTCTCCTTGTGCACCAGGAAGCAAAGAGGCAGGAAAAAGTCTCTTGCCTCTTCGGCAGCTCCAGACCTTTTCCCGGACTCCCTCCTGGCTAGCTGTGGTGCGCTAACACCTTCAGGCTGTGTTCACGCCGCCAACCCCAGTCCTCTCCCTGCGATCCGACCGAAGCCCGAGCCTCAGCTCCCAGCCCCTGCCCGCCCCGGCAGGTGAGCAGACAAGCCTCTCGGGCTGGTGAGTGCTGCTCGGCGCCGAGCCTCTGTGCGGGAGTCTCTCCGCTTTGCCCTCCGCACCCCTGTGGCTGCGCTCTCCTCCGTGGCTTCCCACCTCTGCCACCCGCAGTCTCCGCCCGCGAAGGGGCTTCCTAGTGTGTGGAAACCTTTCCTCCTTCACAGCTCCCTCCCACTGGTGCAGGGCCCGTCCCTATTCTTTTCTCTCGTTTTTTCTTTTTTCTTTTGCCCTATCCAAGTACGTGGGGAGTTTCTTGCCTTTTCAGAGGTGTGAGGTCTTCTGCCAGCATTCAGGAGGTGTTCTGTAGGAGCAGTTCCACGTGTAGATGTATTTCTGATGTATCTGTGGGGAGGAAGGTGATCTCTGCGTCTTACTCTTCCGCCATCTTGAAGCTCCTCCTCCAGTTATCTCTTAAGGGAAGATTTATGTTAGTGCCTCAGCGGCCCTAACCACTGTCCAAGGTTCTGATACACATTTCTTGGAAAGCCATGAATGTTAAAGTAAACATCTCAGGAAATTGTGCCTTAATGGCCGCTCAGCTGAGATTAAATGTTTTCATCTAAGTTCCTTCTCTTGCAGTATCTTTCTATTTAGTATTTTACTTGAGTTGTTATTGAGACATGCTATCCTAACGAGGAGGATTTCTTTTACTTTAAATCAAGTGATTCTCAGCAGGGGTGATTTGGCAATGTCTGGAAACATTTTTGGTCACCAGAAATGGAGGTGGGAGGGACCTGCAGGAGTACTACTGGTGTCCTAGTAGATGAGGCTAGAAAACTGCAAAATGTTCTGAAATGCACAAGACAGATCCCACAACAAAGCATTATGCAGCCCAAAATGCTAATTTTGCTAAGGTTGAGAAACTTTGCTTTAAATGAATCTTCAGAAAATGTGACATTACTGCTCTTCTTCTTCTACCATGGTAAGGCAGCTGGGTTCTGATGTCACACAAAAAAAGCTTCCAAAGAAAGGAGAATTGTGGTTAAAATTTGAAGCTTTGAGCCAGACAGACATGGATTTTACTCCTAGATGTGTTACTTAGCTGTGTGATCTTAAATAAGTTATGTAACCTCTCTACAATTCAGTCTTCTCAGGTGTAAAATTAGCAGTGGATTTTATTGGATTACTATGAAGAATCAGTAAATGCATACAAAGTGCTTGGCACAGATGCTACTAAACACAAGCATGTGTTGGCAATGATGATTGTTATTCTCCAGTGAGAGTTGTATCAACTCTCAGTTCAATATACTCAGACCAGACAGAACTAAATCTTGATATAAATCAGACCCAGAAGCATAAACCAAAGGACACCCTTCAGTCCATTTTCTAGTATTAACTATTTCTTAGCTCACTATGGCTGCCATAAGCCCTTTCTTTTGTAAAAGGAGAATATGAGGATGACAGTAGGATGAACAACATAACTAGTTGCTAACATTTATTCATTCATTTGTCAAGTCTGCCTGGGCTTGTGGTAGGAGGAAAGTCTGGATGAGTAGATTGGAGATGAAGGTGAAACAAAGATGACTAAGACTTGATTTCTAATAAAAGACTGAAGGGACTGATTTAGAATGGGAGAACTAAGGCATGGCCATAGAGGAGCTTGACACAAAGTAGAAAAATGATAGAGCACCAGGGAGATGAAGCCAAACTGCTTTATGGCAGTTCTGAGGAGAAGAGACCACTTCTGTGTGGAGAAAATTCTGGTTGTCAATTTCCTGAACAGCAAACACCCTTTATTCTCCACCAATACTTTCTTACCAAGCTTAAGGGAATTTTTAAAATTCTAAACCGAGTGATTAATTAAACTGATTCCTGGAGCCCTCCCCTCTTCCCTCCAGCTTTGGTGGTAATTAATCATGGCCATTCTTGGCTTTTAATAGCATTACATTTGTGCTTTACTATATTATTTTGGTTGTCTCTTAGAAACTCAACTGTGTCAGCATGCAACAATGCAGACAATAGGTTCAGAAATGTAAATTAACCTTGATTCACTCCATCTCTGAAAGGGAGCTCCTGAGTCTTTCAGGAGAATGCTTCCCATCATTGAATGTGAAGTTATCCATTTCCTAGTGGTGTCTGTCTGCAGATTTTCACAGTGTTTTCAATAGGAGGCCAGATTATTTGGGCCAAGAGAAACATGTACTTGAGTAATAGTGGACCATTTCCCTATTTAAATAGGCTTTAAGAGCTTCAGGCCAAAGGGCAAAAACATCAAACAGAGGATATCACAAGGGTCTTGAATTCACTAATATAATTTATGTTGAAAAATGTCACACATTTTAAGCCCTCTTTCAAAATGAAGTGTTAAGTTTCTTGTTTAAGATGGTGATTTTGCCATTCTCAATTCCCTTGAAATTCTTACGAAAATTTGGAGAGAGAAAAACACACACACACACAAACACACGTGCAGGCACATACACCAAATCAACTACTGTAACTGTATGCAATTTCCCAACATTCGGAAGGTTTATGCTGACAAAAAGAGACTTATGGTTGGTGACAGGGGCTGATACACACATGAAGTAGAGCAAACGTTCTTTCCTCAAGAACTTTAAGGCAGCATCTTGTTCCTCCTCCACTTTTTGAATAAGAGACCCAAAGTCTGCAACAACAGAAAACTTTCAGGCTACCCCCTATAGTATATTTATTACAAAATAGAAAGACAGGAAGTAGAAGGGGCTTGTAGAACACTGAGTTTGAGGAGTTATAATTCCAATAAGTAAACCGTGGGGTGAGGTGGAGACAGGAGGAGCCCTGGTGCAGTCTGGAGACTATACCTACTCGTGTATTTCATCTCTTCCGCACATTAAAGAAGCGTGAAGCTGGGTGATGGCGGCTCAAATCAATCCTGTTGTGCCCGTGGAGAGAATATCTTGGAGTCATAAGATATAAGCTAGTAGCCGGGCATTGTAATTTGTCCTCCAGCTGTATACCTGAAAAGGGAATTCCACTCATGTCCAAGGGTACACATGCCATCTGTTCTGTTTAGTATGTCCATCCATTATCCCCACGGCATAAAATGAATTATAGGCTTTTGGATCGGTTGAGAAAAGCTGACTTTTCCCCTCGGTAAACAAAAAAAGGGCCGTTCTCCCCATGCATAAGTGGATTCCTCATAACCAGGGAAATGGGCCAGCAAACCACATTAAAGATTAAAAATCAATAACAGTGACAATATAAAGCAACCTTTCCTTTGATAGAAGGCAAGTCTCCTTCATCAATGCTATAACTCCCCTCCCCTTCTGTATCTCCCTGTCTCTTGTTCACTGGGATATTTTCCAGCCCGACCGAGAGAATACTAGCTTTTCTTTCTTTCTTTCCTTCCCTAATTATGTTATTTTTCTCCCTAGTTGAGAAGCTGGCCACCAGTAATGAGCTTAATATATCCTCCATTGTAAGATAGGTACAGTAGTAGGATGTGTTTACAATAATAGGACTGGTTACAGGATAGTTTCGAGTATTGAAAGTGATGAGGCAGGCAAAGCACTTACTGCAGTGTCCCCACTGCAGTAATTTTAGAAACATCCCGTAACAGAAAAACCTAGAAAATTCTATGACCCAAACATTCTAATTTGGGACCAGTCACACACGTGGCCCTGCCAAAAGACTCCTGGCCTGCATTCAGTGAGAAACAGAAAAATCCGGGCCCAAAGGCAACTCCATAGCAGGGGCAAAACATGCATCCAGGAGGCGGGTCGTCACCTTGACCACTGCTTACAGGTGTTATGGTCCACTTGACTGTGTCCTTTCTGTTCAGCTGTCAACCATCCTGTTCCCTCATTACAGGAAACTGGGCTTGCTGCTTTCCTTCAGAAACCGAAGTAGAAACTAGCCTACATGGTCCACAAGAACGTTAGTCACCTGATCACTGGGAGCTAGGAACTGATTCTCTAGCAATCTGTGCTGGCGAACAAGCTGAACGGGCTCTTCCTTGACCCTTAAATGACCATCTAATTGGGAGAATTTCTCTATCTGCTACTGTGGCAGATTGCTGCTTTGATACGTGAATGTATAGTCTCTGTCTTCTACTACCGAGCTATATCAGGGCAGTGCTACCTGCTCTAAACCTCAGTGGTTTAACACATAGAAGGTCATTTCTCACTTGCTTCAGGTCCAAAGCATGTGTTCCCAATCAGTGGGCAACTCTCTTCGTAGCAGCTGTTTAGAAACCCAGCTTCCTTCCATCTTCAGCAAGTGGCCTCCATGCATGTGTACATCAACCCAGAGGAGTGAGACAGAGCAGGGAGTCTTTGATGGACCAGGCGTCCAATAGCAGACATTACTTCCGTTCACATTTCCCTTGCTAGAACTTGGCCACATGACCACACCTAACAAGGCAGTCTGGGGAATGTAATCTAGTTGTGTGACCATAAGAGAGGGGATGGTCAGTCTTCAGGGCCGGGTCAAGCCACTCCACGAGGCCTGCTGACAAACACAGTCTAGAGAGAGCTCTCCTCAATCCTGAATAAGCATCTTGGACACACACTTTTGCAATAAAGCTTATGGGAAAATACTTTGAATCCAGAAAATTTACAACCAGTCTTAAGACTCTGTGGGGCATCCCACCTATGAAAATTATTTAATCCAGGAAATAGAAAAATATGATTCATAAGACCTCCATGAGCTGGAAGGTATGATCTCTTTGGAGCAGCTGTGGAAGCCATGGACAGAAGGCTGAGAATGAGGCAGTGCTGTAAACAGACAGTCCTGTAAGAAATGATGCCTCATAGAAAACATTGCATCTTGATGTTTCACATTAATATGTATGATAAATATTTTCCTAAGTTTTTCAATACATTTTCACAGCTTTTGATGGCTTATATTATACATCAAAATGTTCAAGACTGAGACTTGTATCATTTTTACCCTCTGCCAACTTTTAGAGTTAGACTTTCCTATTTATTCTTTTTAATAAACTTCAGAATTTAACATGTACATGTATATTGGGAAAACCGGTATCTTATGATATTGAATCTTCCCATCCAGAAGTGTATTACTCAGTTTCCTCAGACTTTATTTTAGGCTACTCAGTAAAGTTTTATTTTTATATTTCTGCACATTACTTACTAGTAAGGTAAAATTAAGCACATCATCTAACCTTCTAAAGTGTAAGTTTTCTTTTTTTTTTAAATTTTATTGAAGTACAGTTGATTTACAATGTTGTGATTAATTTCTGCTGTACAGCAAAGTGATTCAGTTATACATATATACATTCTTTTTTATATTGTTTTCTATTATGGTTTATCACAGGATATTGAATATAGTTTCCTGTGCTATACAGTAGGACCTTGTTATTTATCCATCCTATATATAATAGTTTGCATCTGCTAAAGTATAAGTTTTCTTAACGGGATTACTAATAGTAGCTATTTTACAGTAGAGTATTGAGTATTAAATGAGGTAATATATGTAAAAGCACTTAACATAGTGCCTGACATAGGAATAACTGTTCAATAAATGAGAGCAATTATTATAATTATTGCTAGATTTATTAAATATTTACTTGCTCATTTATGTAAGTTGTATGAATAGGGTCAATTTTCCATACTTTCTAATTGGCTTTGTAGATAGCTAAGGAAGATTTTTTTTCATGTATTTATTAGATTTTAATTTACTAAATACTGATTCTAATAGCTTTTCAGTTGATTATCTTAGTTTTTCATTTAGGCATTAGAAAATATTACAATAATGAAAATTTTGAATCATCCAGTTTCTCACCATCTTCCTTGTGAGACCTTCCTAGTTGATTTTCTTTTATTCAGTATCACCTCCTCAAATCTATGCTTAGTATCAAGGCCAGATTTAGCTTCCTAAAGCAAGTTTGCATACAATCCCTATTAGAATTCAGCCCACTCCCACTTTTCAACACCTCTTTTCATTCTATTCTTCAAGTCCCAAGATTCACCCCCGCTATTAAGTCTTTTATGAGTGCGTCAGTGAGCCTTTATGTTCTATATCACACTTATTGTCTGTTTCATTACATTTCACATGGCCTGTGCTACTTTATATGGTTATCTTTCTATATGTGTGTCATATTCACCTGGATTGATGATGTTGATAGTGGTGGTGGTCAGGTTTATACCTGAGAGTCATCATGCAGATTTGGCTGATTGCAGACTTTACCAAAGGCCATTGGAATGAGGGATATGGTGACCTCAGAGACCAGAGACACTGTCTCTAATATGACAGTTCCCTCAGCTTCCTCTTCTCTTCACCAACCAACTACCTCCACGTGGCAATCAGTTCTAAGTGAACTGAAAGGGAAAATATTTTACCCAGGAGAAATTAATATAGTATAACATAACACAGATAACATAACACATAACGTAACATAAAACATAACATAACATAAAACATAACATAACATAACGCAACATAACATAATGCAGGAAAAATACCCTTAAGCAGAGAGATGATTCAATAGCCCATGCAGGGGTCTGAAGAGCATTTGGTCACTGCTTTGTACAGTGCTGGCATTGGGCAGAGCATTGAATGGCTAAAGTAGCTGTGACTTTTCTGATGCTGGATTACTTATATATTCCGATTATTGGCTTTCCTCAGTAGGAAATCTGAGGCTTCCTGCATAAACTCAGACCATGACTTTTCAAGGCTGGCAGTGGAGAAAGGATTTTTACATGGTGGACGCCCTGAACCTCAAAGATTTGACTTGTTTCCTTCTATTAACCTTATTCCTTCTTGGTTTCTTACAAACAAGAACTGATACCATAGTGAGCTCAAACAAGTTCAGAATTCTTCCTTGATTTCTTCATAGAGCAGCAAAAGACAGGTTGTAACAATAAAAACAAGTTTATCCAAAGACAGATAACAAAATGGAAACTAATGCCCCAAATAACACCAACTAAACTTGCTTAAGATCATAAGCCTCAAGGGATGCCTGAGGTCCCTTTTCTCTAGCATGAAGGAGTGAGGGTGGAGTTTTAGGGGGAGGGTGGTAACAGTATCCTGAGTGCCACCTAGAAAGTGACTCCGGCATACCTGGTTGCTCAGAATATCTTTAAAATAATTTTTTTCCCGTGCCCATTTCCTTTTTTTCTCTACCCATTCTGTTTCAGTAGATCAGGCATGGGACCTGAGAATCTTTACTTTTTA
Source organism: Balaenoptera musculus (assembly GCF_009873245.2). Lineage (NCBI taxonomy): Eukaryota > Metazoa > Chordata > Mammalia > Artiodactyla > Balaenopteridae > Balaenoptera > Balaenoptera musculus. The sequence continues at coordinate 29,011,494 of NC_045805.1, read as the reverse complement.
AAGTGTTCTGGGTGATTCTGTTGTAACTGGAATTCGGGAACCATTGAACTAGACTCTTTGAAATCCAGACCCAAGGTAGCAGTCCAGAGAAATACAGATACTTCCTCACCTGCCACAAGCCAGCCTCCAAGGTTCACTTCATACCCAAGGACATCGCTCTTCCTTAGATGACTGACAATGTAAATGTTAACTCCCACTGGGGATAACGCCACCTATGCATGATGGCGTCTCACTTCAGAGTATCAGTGGGCTAAATAAACAAGTAAAAGAACACTAGAAAAAGTCCAAATTATCCACTGGAGAGTAAAACATGGAATGCCAGAGACAGTTGTGCTAATGTCTACCTTGCTCCCACTGGCTCAGAAAGTGAGAGAGAAAACAATAAAATCAAAGAATTCTAGAGTGTGGGAGAAATCCAAACACCCCCATTGATTTTTCAGGATAAAAATCTCAGAAAGCCTCACAGGACTTGAACTTCTGTTTCCTCTCACACTTCATCTCCTACTTCTTCCTGTGCCACTCACTCCATTCTGGCCACTCTGGCTGTCCTGCTCTTTTTCCAACAATGTAAATTGTATCTCTGCCTGAAAGACTGACTTTCACTTTATTTTAGTCTTTGTTTAAAATCCACCTCCTCACAGTATTTGTCCCTAGTCACCATTATATATTATGTCAACCTTCATCACATTCCATTCTCTAACCTGCTTTATTTATCATGACCTGACAGTATAATTATTAATTTGTTGTTTATTTAAATTTTATCTATCTCCTCCACCAAAATGTCAGCTCCATGAGGGCAGGCACTTTGCCTGTTGCCTTCAGGAAATTAGTATAATCATACTCCCAGCAGCATCCTTATTACTACTACCAGTTTATTCTTTCCAATTCATATGTGCATACGCCATGGTCAAATTAATATTCTTAAAGACAAGTTGCAATCACATGACTACTTTGCTCAAAACATTAAGTTGTGGTTTACTGCGTACAGAATGGAGTCAAAATTCCTCACAATGGCAATTTGATGCAATCCTAGTCTTGCTTTTATATCATGATCTCTCACCATTCCTCTACTATCAACCAAATTGGATTTTGCAATGTGCTCAAAAAATGTTGCAATGTGCTCAAATTGGATTTTGCAATGTGCTCAAAATATTTGCTATGTCCCCATTTCCATATTTTCAAAATTTTGTCCATCTTATAAGTTTTATCTCAAATCATTCGTTCTTCATGAAGAAATTTCCTATTCTCTTTGATTGAATATGACTTTACTCCACCCTGAATCCTTGAAGAACTTACCCTGTGACTCTTTTATTATACTCACCTTGTCTTTTTTCTCCTCCATTCCATGGCAAGACGAAGACCATTTTTGACTCATCTCCATGTGGCCCCAAGTGGAGCAGAGTGCCTGATGTCTGGTTGACATTCATTTATTGAGCACCTGTTGATTACAGACAGACTAGGTGAGTGCTGGATCACAAATAAACTAACTACCTAGAGTAGAAATTCTTATTAACTCTACTCTGCCGAAGAGGCTAGGTAACATGTCCAAGGTCACAGTGATGGAGCTAGAATTCAAACCCATTCTATCTCCAGGCTATCTGTATGGCAGCGGCGTACACAGGCACATGATTTGGAAAATTGCAGGGAACTTTACTCGTAATGAAGCCACAGAATCTGGAGGATACAACATCTGGTTATTTTGGCTGTGAATTTCTGGATTTCTGTTATTCTTTTCTCATGGCTGGTTGCAAGGGTTTATTTCTGAGTCTGACACATCTTTGGGCTGTTTTATCTTTTTGATGGAAATGATGTACTACTCAGATTTACAAGACTGTTCTGAAAAATATGCATTCTATATTGCTGTTCAATTGCATCACCTGGTATTTTAAGCCAGTCAACACTGTGTATTCAAGACAATCACGGGACTGGGGGACAATTAGTTAGGAGGCCTTGACAGCCAGAGAGTAAATTACATTTATGAGCATACTCTGGAGCCATCACAGAAAGCTCTTTAATGAGAACATGGGCTATTTGTTCTCGTCCATTAAACAATGTCTATATGGATGTTGGTTGTTGGTTTGTACAACCCCCAGCTTTTGTTTTTACCGGTCAGAGTAGAGATTCTGCACATACATTGCTGTCTGGACCACTTGCAAGAGTGATTGAAATGTATCAACATTTCATGGACTTGGAATCCACATTTATCTTTTGAAAGCACGTTAGCACTTTTTTATTAGATATTTGGCCATATGGTATAATGGAAAGTATATTAAACTTGAATTTAGGAGTCTAGAGCTTCCTCTCTCTAGTTTATTATCTGGGTAAGTCATTTTACCTCCCTAGTGTAAAAAATAGGGGATGGTAGATTAGGTAAAGTTTCTTCCCACTTAAAAATTCTAATTGTATGCTGGCCACACATTGATGTAAAGATGCAAAACTTTATGGTTTATAAAAAACACAGTATAATTTAGAGATAGCCCTTTTATATAGCTTCCAGAGTTTCAAGAAGAGATGTTAAAATAAAATATGTGAAACAATCTCTTGGTCTTATATTTAGGAGAGGAAGTGGATTTGATGTTATTGGTCAAAACCTAGCTCCAGAGTCCATTTAACGGGGTGAATTAAGGTTAAGCTATGTGCTTCTGTTCCTTAGATTATGCTGTTATACTAGGGACAAGCATGTATAGTACCTCTAGATATGGAGACAGAGAGAGCAATGTGGTCCCTCCGTTATTCTAAAGTATTTAGTATACAGAGTATATCATTAGAATACGTTCAATGAGAAGTAAAAGAAAATCCAACTTAAACTATTGTAAAAATAGAAGAATTCATTTAAAATGTTGTATACCTTCTTCCTGAACTATTTTAAAAAAATATGTACTGATACAGACATATATACATGCATGTATATGTATGTATACTTATATCTGTGTAATATACATACAAATATATGATTTATATATGTTGTATGAATTAACACATATGTAGTATAATATATAAATGGATTTTATATATTATGTTGGAGTAGAACTTATTAGGATATATGAAACCATCTCAATCATTTCAACCATTATACAGTAGTCCATTTTTAACAGGAACCTATGAACATTTAAATTCTTTCCAGGAGTTTGCTTAAAGACAACCTGTCCAGTGAATTATTTGCCCACCAGGGCACAGAGGCTTCCCAGTCCAGGCCACTTGTTGGGCAGGATCCCTCTTACTGGTTCCACCTGGCCAGGTTTTTGTGTGAACATGTCTTCATTTCTCTGCAGGAAATACCCAGAAGTGCAATTGCTGGGTCTTAGGATAGTTGCATGTTTAGTATTTTAAGATACTGCTAAACCGTTTTCCAAAGTGACTATAGTATTTTACACTTCCATTAGCAATGTGTGAGTGATTCAGTTTCTATGCATTCTTATCAGCATTTGGTATTATCAGTATTTTTTTAAAAATTTTAGCTATCTTGTAAGTGTGTAGGGATATCTCGTCGTTTTAATTTTTATTAATTTGCATTTACATTTAATATTATTTTAATTTACAATTATTTACATGGATAATGGTGTTGAACATCTTTTCACTTGCTTATTTGTCATCTGTATATCCTTTTAGGTGAAATGTCTCTTCGTATCTTTTGTCCATTTTCTGATTGGATTGGTTGTTTTAGATACTTGTTCTTTATCAGCTATGTGGTTTGCAAATATTTTCTCCTAGTCTATATTTTTTTTCTATAGAAATTTTAGAATAAGCTTGTCAATGTCTACAAAAAAGCATTACTGGGATTTTGATAGGAATCATATTAAACCTATAGATCGATTTGGGTGAATTTCCTTCATTGAATCTTCCAAACCATGAAAATGATATGTCTCTCTACATTTTAAAAATTCTTCTTTGATTTCATTCATCAGAATTTTATAACTTCCAGTATACAGATCCTGTACCTGTTTTGCTCATTATATACCTAAGTGATTTGACTTTCTTTGGCATGATTATAAATGGTATTATGATTTTAACTTTGGTTTCCACATGTAAATTGTCAGTATATAGATATGATTATTGTATGTTGATATTGTATGCTGTGACATGGCTGACTCTATTATTACTAGGAGTTTTGGGTTTTCTACATAGACGATAATGTCATCTGGCAATAGGAACAGTTTTCTCTCTTTCTTTCCAATCTGCATGCCTTTTATTTATTTTTCTTGCCTTATAGTAGCAAGTAAAACTTCTAGTACTATGTTGAAAAATACTGGTAAGGGCAGACATCTTGCCTTGTTCCTGATCTCAGGGAGAAAGCCTTCAGTGTTTCACATTTAGTATAACACTAGCTGCAGGGTTTTTGTAGATGCTCTTTATCAATTTGAGGTAGTTCTCCTCTTCCTGACTTGCTGAGATTTTCTCATGACTGAGTGTTGGTTTTTTTCAAATGCTTTTACTATGTCAATTGATATGATCATATGATTTTTCTTCTCTAGTTGATTTCTTTAGATGAAATCAATCTTTCCATTGATTGATTTTCTAATGTTGAACCAGCCTTGCATACCTGGAATAAATCCCACTTAGTCATAATGTTTAGTTGTTTTTGACATTGTGGGATTAGGCTTGCTAATAGTTTGTTATATTTGTGTGTTAAGTTCAGGAGAAATCTTTTCTGTGATTTTCTTTTAGGGTCCTGTGTTTGATTTTTGATATCATGGTAATACTGGACTCATAAAATTGAGCTGGGAAGTGTTTCTTCCTCTTCTACTTTTCTTCTAATCCTTTTTTTTTCTCTTCTGATCTTCCCCTGGAAGACTGTATAATGTAAAGGATGTTCTGCTATACAGCATTTTCATCATCATTATTTTTAGGTATTCTGAAATTTCACTTGTGATCGCCAATTTGACTCAAACTTTACTTCAGAGGAATTATTACAACTTCTAGTTGGAAGGTTTTTTATGTTCACATTTACTATTAATGTTTAGTTTTATAATATTCTTATCAAAGAATGTTGCCTTTAGTCTTTCTAATTGGGAGAAATTATTGTGGTTTTCTTTGAGGTTTCATATGTAACCATATTATGCAATTAGAGAGAAGGTCCATCTCTGTTATCAAATTATAAAGTTTGATAAATTTCAATTCGATATACCTTGTTGTGTCATTTTTTTTCTCTAATCCTTATCAGTTCTTCTCATTTCCATTTGCTCATATTGCTGAATTCTGTCCACCATTAGTTTGTTACATTTTAGTTTAGCGTCTCTTCTCCAGCTTCCAAAGAGAACTTCATCTCCATCACAGTTTTTATTTTCCTCCCACTTCTTTCCTTAGTTCCACCAGCTCACTTTTTTTCTCCCAATGTTCTTTGCCTAAAATATCCTGAACACTGACATTTCTGCTTTCAGCAGGTCTTTGTTTTTAAAAGGTGATTGTTTCATCACTTTTTTGGGTTAATTATTAGTCATTTAATGGTTATTGGTTTTAATGGTTTTAATCTACTCTGTGGAAACTCTTTTAAGAGAATGCTATCTGACACTTATCTTTTTCTTACTTTTGACACCTTTACAAACTTTTTAGTTTCTACTTTGTCATATTTTATAATTTTTTAATTTCTTTTTTGTTTTTAAACAATACTTCACTATATAGTATAGATTTGCCTTGATTAATTGTGTGTTGGAATCATTTTCTTAATTATTTTATGTTTGAAGGAGGTGTGTTTTTCTTCCCTGCTTAACTATGTCAGGCGTGGAGGAGTTTGGTCCCTATTCTGGGACAGCAGCGATTTTCCTTGATTTCAAGAGAAGTCCTTAGAGACAGGCTTTTATCTGTGAAATGTTTACCTTTCTTCTCCTACCCAACAGAGACCAGCAGCTGCAGTATTGCTCCAAATTCATATTTTATCGTCTCTACTCTGGCTTACCTGCAAACAGCCTGCTGGAAACCTGGCTTGTTTGTGTAGTCCACCTTCCTCACTTTCCCCAGTGAGGAAATGAAATAAAAATGAAAGACGGAAGCTTCTACTTTTAAGCCTATTTTTTCCCAAAATGGGATTGTTGAATTTGCTCAACATCCCTACTTTGGGCACCTACTTAACATATGGCATATGGCACCTACTTCAGAAAACTGAGCTCTGCAGTCACCAGTGTCTAAACATCTTCCCACACGTCCATGGGATACTTCCTGCCCTTCTTAATACACAGAAATCAACTAATTTATAGCAAGTATTGAATTTCTGTTCTTACCCTTTTGGCTTGGGGACTAGTTCTGAGAAGAGAGGGTAAAAATACATTATTTTGTCATCTTTGTGCCAGAAATCCATGATAACTATCACACCTTAAGAATAATGTTTGGCACTGAAGAGTTTTACTGGGCAAAGACCCTAGGGCCAGGGAGATTTAAGACCCTCTATCTTGAGTATCTGATGAAGAAATTAACATCAGAACTCTCTTTTTTGGGATTCAGGTATGTGATAATGGGAAGCATGGCTGTATGCTGGTTTTCCTAAGGGGACCAGTGTCCACACGAGCCAAAGAAAATCTTCTCAGTTGGGATTTTGGTGTTCCAGTTTGGGAGGAGCTGCCCATCAGCTCTGCGTGATCAATCCTACAGAAAATTACTAACTTATGCCAAACTTTGTGTATTAGTTTCCTGAGGCTGCTGTAACAAATCATCACAAACTTGGTGGTTTAAAACAACAGACATTTACTGTCTCACAGTTCTGGAGGCCAGAAGTCTGAAATCAGCATCACTGGACCAGAATCGGGACGTTGGCAGGGCTCTGCTCCCCCCAGAGCCTCTAGGGGAGAAGCTATTCTATACTTCCTCCAGCTTCTGGTGGCTGCCAGCACTCCTTGGCTGTGGCTGCATCACTCCAATCTCTGTTTCCATCTTCACAGCATCTTCTCTTCTGTGTGTCTAGTCTTCCTCTGCCTCTCTCTTATAAGGACACTTGTGATTGCATTTAGGGTCCACACAGTTAAGCCAAGGTGATCTCCCACTTTCGAGATCCTTAACTTCATTGCAGCTGGAAAGACTCCTCTCTCCAATAAGGTAACATTTACAGGTTCCAAGAATTAGGACCCGATATCTTTGGGGGCCATTTTCAGCCAACCACACTATGAAAAACCCATTTATAAAACCCCAGCAGTTGACACATCAACCACATCATCCCACACACTCTTCAGACTGGCACTCATCTGTTTATATCTATAAATGGATCCCACAAAGGTTTTCAACTAAAAGAACTGCTGGTTTTAATAGAGACGTTACGGGAGCTAAAATGGAAAAAGAAACTTTAGAAACAACAAACAATCTTTCTCCTGTGACCTTTATCCATTAAGATGTAGCTCTTATCGGAGCTGGTCTATAGGAGAGTAGAAACAAACACAAATGAGCTGATCCATTAAGAAGCATATGTGTGGGATACTTGTTGAGAACCATTTAGAGTCAATGCCCCGAGTCTAGGAGACAAACCGCTATAACCAGCAGGAGTGAGTAGGTAGTTGAAAGGATTATTACTTACAATAAGACACTTCCCTCCATCTTCTAAATGTTATCAAAGTTGAAATTAAGGACAGCAGAAAGTATAGAAAAAAATGCAACTGGTCCAATGACTCAAATGAATGAGACTTGAAAATATTCTATATTGAAAATTATCATCGAACATGAGCAAAATGTAACTGACAAGGTGTTTTCCTTCTCCAAGGAGCCAAGCAGGAGCATAGAGCAAGGGAAGGAGGGCTGGAAAGAGAGGTCATGGACATGAATTCCCATTCACTAAATGGGTGTGTGACTTCATGTCTCTGAGAAGTCCTTTCCTTATGTAATGCGGCATGGATTTGGTGGGGATAGAGCTACGATGAGGCAGTAGAAAATACGATCTCTTGCAACCCTTAAAGCTGTAATAGTGATGGTGCTCTTATATTATGTCTTCAATGTTGCTTGCTCAAGAATGTGAACATTTGGGTTTCAGAAGGTCAATAAGAACAGAATATTGCAATTGGGAATAACTCGAGAGAGGACAATTGGATTAATTACAGCTTTTATTTCTGCAGTTGGTTAAAGTCTGGTGCTAATTGAGGTCAACGATGTGGGTTCAATTCCTCTAAGGACCAGATGGCTTTGCTTAGTTTTGGGGCAAGAGGCTGCTACACAGGGCTCCCACTAGCCACCTCACTAATGTGTATCATTGGTCCCAGAAGAGAAGAAAATAAAATCAGAGTCCACGCCATATGTGAACAAACAGGTCAACATCATTATAGAGTTCAGCATTTACAGAATCTCAGGGTTGGATGGAATTGTGTGACCTTCACAAAGTAGAAATGAGTATCACTATTATTATGATATTTAAAAACATAGTACTTTCCATTATTAACCCTTGGGTTTCCTTTCTCTGAATGGGAAATTTCTTAGGTTGGGATGACACATCAATTAGGAGTTGATGAGAAAAACAGAATCACTGGGACTGATATGAAGTAGGCAGTTGATTCTAAGAGTTTGCCCTGATGCAGTTGAGGGAGCTCGTTAAAGAGTCCATGTAAGGCAGTTATTTCTACATTTGCAGCTGGGCCTGAAGTCAGCAGGGTTGACAGCTGGGAAGGAGAGATAACACAAAGTGGGGAGAGCGGGATGAACAGGACCTACTCACAAGGCAAGCTGCATCCTCTGAGGACAAAGTGGAACCTGCATCGGCCTCTCACCACCTCCAGGTCACTGATGCAAGTGAAGTGCTGCAGAAGGAGCTGGTGTCCTTCTCCAGAGAGCTGCACATAAACCTGGCCAGGATTCGGAACAATTGAAGGAGGAGGTCTGGCAGGTGATAGAGAAGCTGGGGGCTCAGCCACCGTCACAAACCAACAAGGTGAGCCAGCAGATCAGCAGCAACATTCATGGACCTCACCCTGCACCTGGCGCCCCGCACCAACCTTGAGAGTGTAAAGAAGTAGTTGTTTCTCCAAGGCTGCCTTCTTCTAAATCTCGTGCAAAATATCACTTGAGGCAAACAGTCTCTTGCTTCAAAAAGAATAATTTTGTTATTTTCTCCCAAGCGTCTGGATGTTGAATCTGGGGCAGATGGGTAACTGGTGTCTTCCTTTGATTAGTATAAAACAGAGATCAGCAGATGATAGACTGTGGGGTCAATATGGACCACTGCTTATTTTTGTAAAAAATATTTTCCTGGAATACAGCCACTTCCACGTATTATGTACTGCTGATAGTGCCTTCCCACTACAGTGGCAGAGTTGGGTACTTACAACAGAGACGATGCAGCCTGCAAAGCCTAAAATAGTTACTACCCCTTTGTTTACAGCCAGAGTTTGCTGCCCCCTGGTATAAAGCTACCTCAGGCTGTCCCCTTGACTGGTACAGTTCGAAACCATCTTCAGACAGCTCCCAACACCCCAATCTGGCGATCAAAGATGGGCAACAAAACAACACTCCTTTACTCCAAATATTTCCCGCATCAGACTGATTGTTTTGCTGCAATTCTGAAAATCCCATGTGGAGATTAAGGAAAGCCTCCAGAAAGCATGTAATAAAAGTGCCAATATACCACCAGGGTTTACACATTCACATTAAAAGAAATTAATGTGATTCCATTAAACCAATTCATTAAGTTCACTTAGTGAACACAGGCTTGGAGAAACAATGCAGAAGAGGGAGTCAGTGTTGGATGTTCAGGACGTGAACCAGTCAGTTCAAATCTTATCAGTCCAGTCTGTGTTGGACACACTTCCCTGGGCCCTTAAAAGAAGATCAATAGATGCCTGAGCCTGGTGGCCAACTTATGAGAGAGGTGGAAAGGAATACAATCTCAACTTCCCCATGTCATCATTTTGCTAAGGACCAACCTTGTTAAGAAGACAGATTGCTTTCTCTCCCAGGGCATGCCAGCTACAACAATCAGTCCTGCAAGACTCAGAATTTTAAAAGAACACTTCCAGCTTAAATCAGAGCAGTTAAGTCAGGATGTCTGCACCCAGTTGATAGCTGTATGCCCACGTATTTGACAGGTGACTCTTGACTCCATCAAGTCTGTGTTGTAATTGAGGCTCCAACTCTCCGGGGACCTGGCTAGTTCAGCCAGGAAGTCAATGGCCACTCATTTTTTGCTTTTCTAATAAATCTCTGCCACCGGCATCTTCCTTGCTTTCTTCTTTTTTATCTTTTATTATGGATGCAGTGTGGTTCCTTATTTAGATGCTTGATTTTCTTTCTGTAAATGGAAAACTTTATTAATAAGACACAGGTGAAATCTCGGGAGTGTTTCCACTCGGGAGGTGACTTTCAACTCGGTATGAAGCTAAAAACATGGTAAATAAAGGTTATTTCCCAAGGTCTCATGGGCCGGAAAGTGGGCAAAAATGAGAGCTAAGGAAAAGGTCTTGAGTTAACTATTGCAGAGGCTGTTTAGTGTGGTTGTACAGCTTATTAAGTACTCAAAGTCACTTTACAAGCAAGAATGAGTGTTCACACAAGAGGGAGGAGATATGGGGATATATGTATATGTATAGCTGATTCACTTTGTTATAAAGCAGAAACTAACACAACATTGTAAAGCAATTATACTCCAATAAAGACGTTAAAAAAAAAAAAAAAAAGAATGAGTGTTCATGTTCTTTGGTCTGTGAGGCTCTCTGTGTTTTGAGGTTGCAATAATGATGCTACTTGCCCAAGTTTTCCCCAATCAGCCAGAACCCTCTGACCTTAATCCTTGCTCTTCATTCTTGTCGATGTCCTTTTTCAAGTGCTGTGATTCCCAGTCTTAGAAACACAGTCGAAAAATGTGCAAAGCATATGAGAGGATCTGCGTAGCTTGTAACAGTGGAAGCTCATGGTTTCCAAGGGAATGAAATGCCAGAAAGTCACTCAGCTTTCAAGAATGCAACACTTAATCCAAATAATCCAAAAGCAGTCTACTTGGCAATCTAATTATATTTCCTTAGGAGAAACCTGCAATAGCGTTTGTTTGCATTTAATTGCCTGCCCTTAATATGTTTGTGTTGTACTCATTTCTGACTCTGTTTGCAATCTAAAGGTCCCTTGTAATATCTGACTTAGCTTTCCAGACGAAACCAGAGGATTACAGTTGGATTCACACATAATAGGACAAGCAAGCTCTTATTTTGTGTATGTCAGAGCTGATGTCAGTTTCTAGAAACAATCACTTTTCTTAGACAGGTAGAGAGGAAAACTACATATTTAAATTGACTGTTTTGTTCTACTTATGTATTGAAGCATTGATAACACAGAGAAAATTCTATGCCTCTCTCTCTCTCTCTCATTATGTGCTTAATGGTGAGGATGGAGAATACCAAGAAAATGACTCATCTTTAGCCATATGCAACAGAGCAATACCTGTTTAATGGATGGATTCTAATGGGAGTCCCATTCCTTGAGAACCAGGACAGTGCTCTTTATACTTAATTGGAAATGCCACATTTGCATATTGTTCCTGAGTGTTTTCGGAGATCTCGGAGGAGATGGGTGAAGGTTGAGGCCAAAAGTTACTTCTGACTCTCAGGAAAATCATGCCACACGCTTGAATTCAGATCATCTTGCTGGTGTGTAGAAATAGAGACACTGCTCTCAGTCCCAGCAAGTGTTTCTCTTCTGTCTTGTGCTCTAGCATCGCAATGGAATTTCAGTCCTCGCTCCAACTATTTCATCTTTTCACCTGCTCTTCTTTGGCTTGGAATGTCCCCCAGGACTGCCCTCTTTCTCTCCTCTTCTCCAGCACAGAGATGCTGCTAACCCCAGACAGACAGAGGCAAACTTCCCTCATTGATAAAATCCTACTTGATAAAATCTTGCTCAAATATCACCTCCCCTGGGAATTTGATCCCAATATCACTCCTGACCCTGGAACCACGACATTTTTGACATCAACTCATTTTGATATGTATAAATGCTGCAGTCCAATAGCCCTCGTTACACTATGAGACCTTCCTGAGCAGGATCATATTTCTCATTGTATCTCCAGCTTCTAAACACAAAGCAGAGCACATTGCAAATGCTCCATAATATTTGTTGAATAAATGAATGGCTGTCAATATTCTGCTGTGCAGTGAAGAACTGGATTGTGCCACATTCGGAAAGGAGAACATTGCTCAAAGTTGGTTCATCTCCTTTTTAGATTCCATGGCTCTGGAAAGTAAAAAAGATACACAGCAAAAGTTTTTTCTTAGGATTGCTGTCTCTCTGCTTGCATTGCTCGTCTGTTCTTCTACGCTGTCTACTTTATCCATTAGAGCCCTCAGCATAGTAATCATAGTTGTTTTAAATTCCTGGCCTGATGATTCCAGCGTCTCTTCCGTGTCTGGTTCTAATGTTTGTTCTGTCTCTTCAAGCTGTGGTTTTTGCCTCTTGGGATGCCTTGTAATTTTTTTTTTTTTTTTTGAGTGCTGGATATGATGTGCCAGGTAAATGAACTGCTGTAAATAGTGTGGTAGTGAGGTACGGGGGAGAGAGAGCATTCTGTAATCCTATGATTAGGTCTCAGTCTTTAAGTGAGTCTGTGCCTCCAGACTGTGAACTTCAAAAGTGTTGCTCAGGTTTTTGTTCTCCCCCCTTGTGTGGGACAGTTTGGTTACAGTGAGCTGGAGTTGGGTATTTCCTTTCTCCCATGTGGAAGGCTAGAACAGGGTGGCATTGGTGGAATGTGCAACCACTCAGCAGGGAGGTCGTAGGTGTCTGAAGCCTAGAACAAGTAGGTCGATGCTACAGGTCACTTGCTCCCATGACTGAGATTCTGTGCTGCTGAGACCCCTGGAAGGCTGGCAGCCTTCACTCCTATGGTACTGCTCAGAGGTTCAACAGGAATTCATAAGAAAGGCATTGGGAACACAGAGGGGCTTTTGATTTTTCCATCCTGACTGTTGGATTTGCCAAAGCCTTCTCTGAAGGTTGTAAAATAAATTTCAGATGATTGTTTTCTGTGTTAAAAATCAGTCTATTTGTGCTGGAAATCTACCTCATTCGCGGGGGTCCCTTTTGTCTATTATAGTACTAGGAAATCTTGAACACAAGCTGTCAGAGTCCTGGGAAGTTCTAGAGAGCTTGTCTGGAGTTGCTGGATAGAGGTAGTGTTAAGAGAAGTACACGAAGGCAGTAGGACTGGGAAAATGTTCAACCCTCTGGCATTATCTTCATGCCTTTTCAAAGAGCTGGTGAACTCTCCTAGCATTTGTTCAGTCAATCTGTGTTGTCCAAAAATCACCATCTTCTCCACTTAGAGACAAAAGGCGTCTCCCTTTATAGCTTCCGCTGACAATTTTCTGTCAGACATTTGCAAAGCTAGTCAGACACGCAGACAGGAGCCTTTGATAGAACAAGGGTGACATTTCCAAGAAAGAAGGATGATAGGATGCCTAACAGCACACTCCAGAAATAAGCACCTTTGAAAAGGTGCGGTGGAAACTTCTGAGCACCAGCCTGGTATTTTACCATGCAGTGCTATCTGCTGAGCCCTTTCATGTAGCTCAACATGAGTTAAATTATATAGAAGTTGCAAATGCCAAATCACAGAAAGGTGAATTTCAAATTCTTATTTTACAGCTCCAAATTAGTGTGGACACTTCCCATCAAGGAGGACATTTGTTTCACTTGAGTTCTTGGCACAAATGTTGCTCTTCTATGAACAAATTGCAGTTGGAAAAATGATGCTTCCCACAGGCAGAAGGAAGGGATTGCTTTTACATTCTCGATAACTAAATGAATATGTATTTTTGACGGCCGCTTTAGAAATGCCTTGCTTACAGGGTGTTAGGAACTATAGTTACCACTATTTGAAACTAGGCTTTAAGTACCTAGAAATAGCTGGCCGTTTCCATAATACAGAATTGTGCAGGAGAGTAAGATGCTGTTAGTGGCTAGTTTGAGAGGTACGCGGTGGTGTGATTCAGCGGGGTGAGGGCAGAGCCAGCCCTTTGGCTGTTTTCTTCTCACTGGAGTGTCATTCTCATAGATGGGCTCCCACATGGCGTCGGCATATGCATTCTGAAGGGTCTTGGTTGCCGAAGCAGTGTTATACCTACTTCCTGCCTGACTTGAATTCACACACACAGTGAGCAGATCTTACCTTGTTCATCTCTTCTCAATAAGAGGTTGGAAGTTTTTTTATTTCTGTCCTGGGTTGAATCAAACGCATAATCTTCGGACATTTCTCAACTTCCCCAAGATTCAGTTCTTTGACCAGCAAAATGGGGGAAAGTGAATTAATCCACATGCCCCACCATGTAACTCCTCTGCTCCCATATCTGCCCCTTTCAGACTTAGAGCTATAGGTCTGATAACTGTCCACAAGGCCTTGCAGGCTTAAATTGCCCAATTTAAAACTGTGATGAATTGGGAGATTGGGACTGACATACATACATTAATATGTATAAAATGGATAACTAATAAGAACCAGCTGTATAAAAAAACCAAATAAAATAAAATTCAAAAACAAAAAAACTGCAGCTCCTCTTCCTTCCATGCTTTCCCTCCGCATTCCTTGATTTATTTTTCTCCATACTTACACATCTGACATACTATGTACGGTACATTTTGCTTATTTACCTACATACACACCTACATACAGATATGAAAAAAACACAAGAGCACAGGGATTTTGACTTTATCATTAACTGTTGTACCTCTGGGCCGAGAATAGTGCTTGGCACACAGTCGATGCTCCATAACTATTTTTGAATGAATATACAGTCAACATTTTTATGGGGCTTAGAGCTTTCTTATTTAATTCTTACTCTACAAGGGAAAGATCCTTTTAATCCCTATTTTACAGATGATAAAAAATTGAATCCCTGTTTTATAGATGAAGAAAATGAGATGTAAAAGCATTTGTACGTGTAGGGCTTAAGGCCCCACGCCTGATATGCAGTACGTGTAGGGCTTAAGGCCCCACGCCTGATATGCAGTCAGCTTGGTCTCTTTTGAATCCAGTTCCATTTTCTTTTTGTTACACTATTCTGCATCTTTCTACCTCAAAAGACTGCTGTGAGAATTTAATTTAAAATTATCTGAAGTCTTTAAAAACTGCAATGTCCCATTTTAGTGAAAGGCGTACTAAGCATGATTTTTGTATCTTTGTTTTTTGATGAGAACACAAGCCAGGGCTGCTCATTAGAACCCATTTATTTTTCCTCCACACATATTTTTTACAAGCATTGGCTCAAATATACCCTACATGTCCACTGACTCCTTGGGAGGAGCAAACCCAAAATGCTATGGAATGAGAGAAGGGAGAAGATTCTGGTGGATGGGAAGAGAAGATGAGGAGCCATATGACAATAAAGGTGGTATCTTCCTTTTTTTTTTTTCTTCAAGCAGTACCAACTGTTATCTTCAATGGCTTCCATCATCTTAGTTGCATCGGCCCCTGGGTTCATTATGTATCACTCCCCGAGTGTCAGTGAGAGCAAGGACGCACCATGGTACCCAAAAATGCCTATGGAGGGAACCAGCGCTACCTAGCGACTGCCTAGCAACCACCATTCTGCTTCCTTTCTTTCTTTTAAATTATCCCCTTTTCTGCTGTACCCTAGCCACGGATAACCACTATTCTACTCTCTATTACTATGAATTTGGCTTTTTAAAATTTGACATATAAGTGAAACCATACAATATTTGTGTTTCTGTGTCTGGCTTATTTCACTCAGCATAATGTCCTCCAGGTTCATCCATGTTGTCACAAATGGAAGGATTTTCTTCCTTTTTTGAAAGCTGAATAATATCCCATTGCATATATATATATATGTATGTGTATGTGTATATATATATATATATATATATATATATATATATATGTATGGAGTTGGCCAAAAAGTTCGTTTGGGTTTTTCTGTAAATATAAATATATATATATATATACACACACACACACACACACACACAGACATACACACACTCACTAATCTACCAGTGGATACTTAGATTGTTTCCATATTGGCTACTGTGAATAATGTTGAAGAGAACATGGGGGTGCAAATATCTCTTCAAGATAGTGATTTTATTTTCTTTGGATATATACCTAGAAGCAGGATGGCCAAATCATAGGGTAGTTCTATATTTAATTTTTTGAGGAAACTACATACTGTTTTCCACAGTGGTTGCACCAATTTACAGGTAAATGATTGAATGAGTAAATAAATGAATGAATAAGTGATTAAAATATGAAAGTCATGTTTTAAGCAAATACAGTTTTCTTAATTCCTTAAACTTTATGACTCACTGGAAAGACTTCTCTATGTAAAATCTGAGTCCTCGCAAACCTGTAAGTAAAGCATTTTCAAATGACTGAAGGGATTCTATATTAAATTATTGAAAATTGGAAAACTAAGAATACTTTTGTAAAAAAAAAAATCAATAAATAATTAACACAGTTGGGGCACCTTAATCAGCTTTTATATATTTGGATTTTCATGTATTGGGTTTACTCAAAGTTAAATTAATACGCATGTGATTCAAGATCCCATATCTTTTTTGTTAGTTTGGAAGTTCAGGTTTACAAAGAAGGACCATATTTCCCTGTAAACATCCAGGAAGTGAAAGCTGCCAATCTAACTAAAATATTCAGGGAGGAAAACAGCCAAAATGTCACATGGGTGAGGAATAACTTTCAATGTCCTATCAAAGGACCTCTTCAAGTTATGTATTGATCCCAACACAAGGAAAATATGCCTAGAAACTTAATTTGACATTTACAATCAATAGCACTCAGATGTCACCGGAGCAGAGGGTGGGAAAAAAGATGACTTTAAAATTACAGGTCATGAATTTATAATTACAATAATGAATAGAAGTAATTTATTGAATTAATGTTTCCAGAGCCTAAAGAAAATCAGCCTACTGTGGCACATTGCTGAAGGAATGGGGAGACAGGGTCTTGGTTTTTCTAGACTAGTCTTCATTAACTCATCTATGCCTTCCTCCTTATCCCATTATTTGGGCTTTGTGCTTCACTTTCTGAAGTTTGGTCATTTTTTTCCCCAACAAACTAACTACTGAACACTAAGCTAGTACGAAGATTGAGCCATTAAAAGACTCACCTGTGATAAGAGTGAACCTTTGCCTATGCTCATTATCCCATCTTTGTCCAACAGTCTTAAAGGATATGCACATTCTGTGTTGGTGGAGGAACGCTCTGGTGGAGGAATAAAAAGCATTGTACACAGTAGGTGCGTAAGAATCTATACTGAGTGAATGAATCATCCAGGAGTAACTGGCATCAGAAGCGTCTACTGGGAATGACAAATATATTCTAAAAACAGAAAGACTCTGCACAGGTTCTACTGTGATCATAAATACTCTGGGGGCTTCTTTCTCAACTTGATGAGTTCTTCCTTTTCTCCTGGACACACTTCCCTTTTTTTCCTACACCATTCCTTTGATGACTTATCTGGTCTCAGAGCTTTAAATGCCACCCTCTTGCTGATGTGCAAAGTTACATCTCTGGCCATGAACTCTACTTCCAATTTTTAATGCTTCTTTCCTCTTGGCTACCTATAACACATATAGTTTGACGCTGAGTAGGCACTTCACACTTGACATGGCTCCAATCAAAGTCTGTGATTTCCCTTTCTCCAAAGATGCTCCTCTCCCAGTCTTCTTTATCTCAGCTGGTGGCAACTTCATCCTTAAGGCAGAATCATCCTTGACTCCTCTTCTATCATAACGTACATGCAACATAGAGCAAATCCTTGCCATCAAATATATACAGAATCTGGCTAACGCTCACCATTTCCTCTTTCCTACCTGAAACCATCATCTTCCCCTGTGTTACTGCAATGGCTTCCTTATGGGTCCCCCTGCTTCTGCCCTTCCCAATACCCAATCCTCACCTGCAGTCTATTCTCAATGCAACATGCACAGTTGTCTTTTCAGAACTCAGGCAGGACCACGTCCTTTCCTCACTCTAAACTCTGTGATGTACCCCCATCTCACTCAGCACAAAAGCCAATCTTGACAATGGCTGTAGGGGCCCAGGTGAGCTGGCTCACCTGCATCCTTACTCATCTCACCATCTTCACTTCTCCTCCCTGGTTATTCTATTCTGGCCACACTAGTCTCCTTGATGCTTTTTGAACACACCAAACACATTCTCACCTTGAGATGTTTGACGGTGCTGTGTCCTCCGCCAGGCATTCTCTCCTTACAGATAACATGACTGGCCTTTGAACAACATGGATTTGAATTGCATGAGTCCACTTATGCAGAACCGTGGATATGGAGGGCCAACTGCAACATTACATGAGGATTTTTGACTGCATGGGTATTGGCACCCCTGTGTTGTTCAAGAATCAACTGTAATTTGGCTTCATTGCTCAGCTTTCAGCTCATGTGCCATTAAATCAGTAATGCCTGGACTGACAACCTGATGTGAAATGACAGTTCCCACTCCCCCTGCCGCCTCTGTATCCTTATCCTTACTCTTGGCTTTCTGTTTCTCCATAGCTTTGATCACCATCTGACTTTTTCTTTTTTTCTTTTTTTTTGGCCCCGCCTCGCGGTTTGGGGGATCTTAGTTCCTAACCAGGGATTGAACCCACACCTTTGGCAGTGAAAGCGTGGAGTCCTAACCACTGGACTGCCAGGGAATTCCCCCGACCTACTCTTTACTGGCCTGTTTTATTTACTGCCAACATCTTCGCACTGGAATGTAAGTCCCATGCGGGCAGAGACATTTCTGTTGTTGTGTTTTTTGTTTTTGTTTTTGGTTTGCAGCCATATTCTCAGTGTGTAAGACAATGCTTTAATAAATATTTTGGGCAAGTTAAATGAATTACATTTATCATCCATTCCAAAGCATTAAGAAGCAAGACTGCCTCTGCCATTTGGAGGAGTCCCAATCGCCGGATTACTCAGCTCTCTCTTGCTCATCATTTCAGTACCGCAGGGCAGTTATGCTCTGGGTTCCACCTTTGGGTTTTCAGTAACTAATATATTATCAGCGAATTCAACTTTTTTTGTTTTTGTTTTTTTTTAATTTTCAGCTAACATTGATTTTGTGTTTCCTTTCAGTGTATTTAGTCAGCCTAAGCAGAGACATCTTTCTTTTTTTTTTTTTAATTTTTATTGATTTATTTATTTATTTATTTTTGGCTGTGTTGGGTCTTCGTTTCTGTGCGAGGGCTTTCTCTAGTTGCGGCAAGTGGGGGCCACTCTTCATCGCCGTGCGTGGGCCTCTCCCTGTCGCGGCCTCTCTTGTTGAGGAGCACAGGCTCCAGACGCGCAGGCTCAGTAATCGTGGCTCACGGGCCTAGTTGCTCCGCGGCATGTGGGACCCTCCCAGACCAGGGTTTGAACCCGTGTCCCCTGCATTGGCAGGCAGATTCTCAACCACTGCGCCACCAGGGAAGCCCCAACTTATTTTTTATAGCTGTTTTAAGACATGCTATTGAAAGATTATTGTATGAGATACCATGTGTTTGTACATGGATAATTTTACTCTTTAAATTCTCACAGGTCTCTTTTAGCCATATTGGCTTCAGTTTGGTAAAACAACACTGCAGATCTTAGATATTCTAGAAAATATATCCCCATTAAAAAAAAATGTTTGTCAGGCAGGGCTGCTGACATTGCTGGTAAAGTACCAGTAATAACTGGTATCTATAGTTGGTATGTGCTTCCAGGAAAGCAATAAGAGTAGAAATCTGTGATGTCCTCTGAGCTCAGCACTGTATCCAGAATCATGCCAACAATTTTACTGACAGGTAGGTTCAAATGAGAGGATATCTGTCCCTTCTGGTCATAAGCCACTTTGATTCTGCTCCATCCAGGATGCTAAAGGGACTGTGGACAGTATTCTACATCAGGTCTTCTCTAATGATGAATGAAAACACATGAAGACATATATATGAGGGAGACACCTGCTCATGTGTTTGAAATTGATTTCAGGGAAGATTTCAAGTCCTCAATCCCACTAAGAAGTCATTTCAATGTAGAAATAGTTTCAGTTCCAAAATAAATATTTGTTATTTCCAGACCAAAGGAATATCCTCTGGAAAGAATGAGGATAGAATGTGAATCAGATTCTTTTGAAGGAACACAATTCAGAATCTGAGAGTCTTGCCCCTTACTTGGGTGCCTTTACAATTGGATTTTTCTTTCTATGCTTATCTCAGTCAAAAAACCCGCAATAGTCTCTGCTCGAGCTAGAATGGCTCAGGAAGATCTAAACATGTTCTGTATCTTCCTTTCTGACATCACTGAAATTTTTTCATAACTTTTCATACAGGTCAAATACTGCCTTGTCCATAAAGCTTTGTCTATTACCTTTAAATGAAAGTCTTTTGTTCCTTTGGATTCCCATAACTCCCATTACACACATTATATATATATGCATATATATAATATTTAATGTGTTAACTATTTAATATATATAAATTTATATCCGAATCTGGAAGACTGTGGTCATTAGGGACCGATCATCCTTTCAACTTCCCGCCCTGTGGATAAGTCCATTCCCTCGCGTCCCTCAACAATGACTATCGGTTTCTGCTTTAACCGCGTCTATCACAGTGGTGTTGCTGCCTCCCAAGACAGGCTGCTTTTTTCGTGTGGATTTCGCTCTCTGCTGACAACAGCTTGCACCAGGCAGAATGTACCTTCTCCAGTACCTAAGCTGCAGCAGGCCTTTTGTTTTGGCTGATTTGTTTAAAAAAAAAATCCTGGTCTAACAATAGGGCAGTGATGACCTACAACAGGATTTTTTCATTGACAACTGAGGGAGAAAATGTGCTATAATTACCAGGAGCTCCAGGGAGAACTAGATGGTTGAGATGATGTTTTAAGTGATTAAGGGATGTTTAAAAAATCATCTTTCCTTTTGCAGGATTTGGAACTGCTTAACTGCAATAAACAGGTTTTCTGGAAGAGTTTCTCAGGAAATAGCTACTGGGGCTTAAATCCCAAATGCTGTTTTTCAGGTGGATGCCTCTGCTCTCTGTTCCCACTGACCTGGGACACACTTTCTCCCAACATTTACCATACTTTGCTGTAATTAGTTGTTCAATGTGTACCTTCAATGCCAGACTGTGAACCAAAAGAGGTCTAGTAACCAAGATTTCCTTGTCAATCACTCTATTCCCAGGGCCAGCAATTACTTGCAGAATGGATAAATGGCTGTATGTGGTAACAGTATGAAGTGGGTTAGCTGCTCACCAAGACGCACAGTCCCAGAGTAAAATTTTATCAAAATTTGTTTCCCGTCTTCTCTACAAGACGAACATTTAAAATGGTACAATTTAAAACCTTGTTTTATGACTTCCATGGATGTATTTAGTGGACAAAATAGTTTATCTGAAATGATGTCCAGAACTAAAATCATAGAGGATGGAGGCTGGGAAATAGAATGCAGTGAGCAGTGCAGATACAGATAATTATAGAAACACTTAGATATTAATTACCTACATTTTATTAACACTCTCCTAAAAATTATGAAGGGATAAAATTTATATATATATATATATATATATGCATATATATAATGCTGATGTAAGTCGTGTGCTTGGAAAGCTCAATAATGCAACATGATAGTATAGTAAATTACTGATTGATAGATTGTATTGCTTGGAATAAGAGCAAACAAGTAGATGTTGAAGTAAATACCTGGAATTATTACTTGCTATGGTGTGAATTGATTAAACAAATATTGATTGAGTACTTATTAGGGTAATCATAATAAATGATTTACGTCTATTAATTGATTTGATCTTCTCAGACATCCAATTAAGTATTTTATTTTCATTTTATAGATGAAATTAAAGGTCATTTACGCTGAGTAATTTGCGAGCAATTATATAACTTGTAATTGGCAGAGCTGGGATTTGAATTCCATCATGATTTATCCAACATCTATGTATTTTTTTATTGTTTCACATGGGTAGGGAACAGAGAAGAGCCAGAGCATGTATAAAGACCAAGAGGTAGGGCATGTCTGAGGAATAGAAAGGTATTTGGTGCAGTAAGTCGTGACGGGAGAGGGCAGTAATAGTTACTGAGGTAGGCTAAGTAGTTTGGAGCCACGTCTGAAAGTACCTATAGGAGATGCATTGGTTTATAAGTAAGGAGGGGATGTTCTTTGACTTGCTCTGTAGACAGGTGATTTTGCCTGCAGGGTGCATACCAGGAGACTGGTGAAGAAATAAGAGATACTGAAAGCTTGGGCAGGGCTGGATAAGCCCATTGAAATCACCTTATCCAGATGACAACAGACAGGCTGTTACACTACTGACTTTAAGAGCTCCTCTGGGGAATTCCCTGGCAGTCCAGTGGTTAAGACTCTGAGCTTCCAATGCAGGGGGCACAGGTAAGGGGGCACAGGTTCTGTCCCTGGTTGGGAAACTAAGATCCTGCATGCCACGTGGCACGGCCAAAAATAAATAAATAAATACATAAATAATAAAAAGTTAAAAAAAAAAGAATTCCTCTGAAAGAATCATGGGTTTGGATAAACTATGCGCAATTTAATTTTCCTCAGTTTGAAGACTGTGACTTTGAGGAAGAGAGTAGAATAAGGGGAACTGAATAACTTTGGATATAAATCAGTTTGAAATGTAGATAATTGTTTTTCAAACCATAATCGATATACCAATGGATATGTTCTTAGCAAGGAAAAGAATGTTTTAAAAATCACCTAATTAATATAAGGACACAGTTTTTGTTGTACAAAGTACACAGGGCAAATGAAAAATCTCCATTCTAGGCTCGCAGTGTGGCTGCAGTCCTTCTTACTGGCCCCTCCTAAGTACCTGCTGATCAAGATGGTTCCTGCTCAACTGTTCATCCCACTCCCCCACGCCTGGTTCTTTGTAGGCTTGTTTACTGTTCCCTATAAAAGAAAATTCCTTTCTGCCTAACCCTTGAGATGCTAGCAGACCTCATGATCTGAGAATTCTCTCTATTGCAATTGTCCTTCTCCCCTTATTGTAATAGTCTTTTCAAGTAAAGACTCTTCTGACTTAACCCTGGATTCATTTTTTCACTTGACCCAGGAGAAAACAATGAAAAAAAAAAGGAGTTAATGGAAAATAGGAAATTATATGATGGAACAAAATTCTAGTATAAAAATAATTAGAATAATTATAAATGGACTAGACATATCAATTAAAAAGCAAAGACAGAGATTTAATTAAAAACAAAGCAAAAACTCTGCTAACAGGAGACATGCTTAAAATAAGAGGAAAATGGTTAAAAAGAAAGGGATATAAAGTGATATCTCAAACAAAAATGAACCGAAGAAAATCGAGGGTTGTTTTCATAGGATCTGATTAAACAGTCTTCAAGACAAAAGTAACATAATGTTAAAAGAAGGACACTACATTCTTGTACAAGGTATCATACAACAGCTATATATACAGTATACACCTAACAATATTGCCTTCACGTATATCAAGCATTAACTGGATGGAATGTTAAGAGAAAGAGATAAGTTACTGGGGATTTTACACCTCATTTAGAAATTAGGAGATTAAACAGGAAGGAAAAGCAGAGATTTTGAAGACCAGAAGAATATTAATAAATAATAATCCACACTCAATGAAGAGAGATAATAGTTTTTAAGCACACACAAACATTGACCCCCCCCCCAAAAAAACATGGTCCCATATTGACACAGAGGAAGTCTCAATAAATTTCAAAGAATGACTATAATACAAAAAAGTATTATTTTTGTAAAATCCAATATGTTTGGAAACTAAATAATTACTGAGGTATTTCTCAGGTTAAAAAAGGAAATATTAAAGAAAACTAGGAAGTATTCAGAATAAATGATAATTAATGGGTTAAAAGACAAATTTGTGCAACAGAGCTAAAGCAGTGCTTAAAGGGAAATGTAGGGTTTTACACACATTTATCAAGAAAGAAGAAAGGTGGAAGGTAGCACTCAATTCAGGAAGTTAGGGAGAAAAAAATCAAACCCAAAGGGACAAGAAGTAAGAAACAAGAAAATAATAAAAATAAGAGAAGACTCAATGAAATTTAGACAATATATGAACACTAAAGAAGATTAACAAATGGAAAGCTGATTCTTCCAAAAGATTGTTAAAACAAACTTCTGCCAGGGCTGACAAAAACAAACAAATAAACAAACAAACAAAACCACAGAAAGAGAATATGCAAATAAACAAAATGGAGAATGAAAAGGTGGAAGTAGCTACAGAATAGAAATTTTAAAAGAGGACATAAATATACAGATTTTTAAAATATATTATGAATAATCATAAGTAATGAATTTGAAATCCAGATGAAATTGTTAGATTCTTTAAAAATTACATAAAATTAAAAAGAAAATTAGGAACAGAAAAATTAGGTGGGGTCCATCCCTAGGACAGTGTGAGAGAATGAATGAACCTTTGTATTTTCCTAGCATCTGGCTTTCAACAGATTCTAATTAGTTTGTTGAATAAGATGATAAATGAATGGGTGAATAAATGACACTCAGATGCCTCCTGTGATACTGAGAGAGAGTACAGTGGTCATTGAAGAGTTCTGTTTTGATGCTGAAAATGTGCTGGATGGGAGTTGAGATGGCTGAGTTTGGGATGGGCAAGAAAAAGGGATTGGGGCATTTTACTCAGGAGGAGGAATGATGCAGGGATCCAGGAAAACAAATAGCTCCACAATTTAAGATCTTTTTAAAAAAAAGACTTTGAGAACAGTAAATTGTTCACACAAACCAAAAAAAAAAAAAAAAAAATTCCTTTTTATGAACTGCTTTAATTTGGGGATAACCAAAGTAAGCTTTTCCTTTTTGCGTTTTCATGCATTGCATCCTAAAGCCAATTTCCATGATATTTGAAGAACTGAATTACTAAGAGCAAGGCAGCTTCTTTTGGGTAACACTGAAAAGCCTGAAGGAACTCTAAATAAATAAGAAATGAGAGATAAGAAAGGCTATTTTTTCCCTCCCATTGCTGAATGACAATTGACTCTGTATGTGCAAGTGAAAAAGACAGACACTGTTGTGGCAGTATATTTCAGGAAATTGTTTAATAGGTTTAATATAATAAATTTCAGATCAAATTAAGGGAAAACAGTTTAGTAGCATGGTCATGGTGTTAATAAGGACATTCTCAGTCAGTGCCATTTCAAGCACTTAACTCAAGTGGGGAAACGTGGCACACCCATTAGGCACAAGTGCCTGCATCTGTGCCAGTTTCCGCTGTGCACAGCTGGCTAAGGTCACTGAGAAGCTGCATAAGTGCGAAAAAGCATGATTTCATAAGAAAAATATAGATTCTTCTCATGCCGGGTATTTGGGTTTTGAAGACTTTCCTTTGGCTGTTAACATATTTATTCAACCCATCAGGGAAGGCGAGTTCTACACTGGTCCATGGTTGGGTTGGCTCCTTGTACCTGCTGTCTCATTGCTAATTTTGTCTCTTGAGCTGTCTCCCTTTTCTCTCCCACAACCAAAATGCTCTTTGGGGATATTTTCTTACTTCCCCAGCTTCACAGAAGTCTTGGAATTCAATTCTGTTCTCTTTAGCATCTGCCCTCCCCCCACCCCCCGACTGCTCTGTGGGTATTAGATTAAAAAAAACTTTTTAAATTTCCTTAATATTATGGCCTCAGAGGAGAGATGTGTGAGGTTAAAGGCTATAGGTTGGAAAAGAAAGTGTCTAAGATATAAAAGATGCTCTAATCCTTAACTTAGAAAAGACAAATTACTACTGCTTTACTCTCTGTGCCTGGTCTCTCAGCCATGACAGACCTTGTTTTTGTAGGAAAATTAGTACTCAGTCTGGGAAGTTTGCTTTACTGAATGTTACTTCCTCTTGGTCCTGTAAAATCTTAAATGCTTTATGTCCCACTTGAACTCTAGTCAGGCAAATCCTTAGTTATCCTGCCTGGACCAATTTCTAGCACATTCTACCCTCCAGAGGAAGACACTTTTCTACTGTACCTTAGATTTACCTTTGCCTTCAGAGCCTCTAATATTGCTGACATTAGGTCAAACATTCTTCTAAAATATGTAGATATGATAAATATTTGAAGCAAATATAGTAGATAAATGATTATACACTTAATACAGAAAAACTTCACAAAAATTGAGACTATCACTCAGAAAAAGAAGAGAAAATATAATATACAAATGTACAAAATACAAAAGAGATAATGGAAATATCTGAAATATTTATGACTCCCTAGTAATCACAGAAATGCAAATAAAAATAGTGAGATTAACCTTTTTTGCCTGTAAGTGAGCAAACAGTAAAATAAATGTTATTAATGTCAGAGGGTGCTATGAAATGGTTACTTTTATAGACTATGTGAATGTAAATTACACAAATATCTTAGGAAGTTATTTAGTAATACGTCTTGGTAACGTTTAATATATTTATCTTTTTAAGTACTTTTTCCCCTTCTAGGAGTTCTTACTAAGGAAAGAATCAGAAATGTTGAAAAAGACTGATGCATAAGCATGTTTATTTATAAAAGAAAAAAATTAAAGTAAATGTCAATGAACAATAGAATAGTTAAATTAATTATGGTCCCTCTATAGAAAATTGAATATTATTCAACAGTTGAATAGTATGTTTACAAAGAATTTTAATGATGTGAGAAAGCACTTATGACATTAAGTGAAAAAGCAGGATAGGATAGAATGATATATAGAATAAAATCTCAAATATACTGTTCTGTGTCTGTGTGGCTTCCATCTATCTTGTATTTCCTCTGTGGAGCTTGTTTATTCTATCTGCTTAAATACAGAGAGTTGATTTGTTCCTCTACCAAAGGAACACATTTGGTTTTATCCCTCTTCCTAATTTCTCAAGTATGGACACAAGGTCTCAGTAGTACAGGTTTTTAATAGTAAGGCTTCAATATCAATCAGTCGTCATTCAGTCAATCAACAAACGTCTATTGATCACAAGCGATAAGTGTCAAATATTCATTAGTTGCTAGCAACGCAGCAGTGAGGGAGATACAGGGACGGAGAGAACAGGGAGAGAGATCCCGCTTTAAGGAACTTAGGCAGGTATCGCACTATGTCTGTGATGGGAGTGGAGGGAGATAATATAAATAAGAGAATGTTGAGAATCAAGAAGTTATATGCAGAAGACAGAATGCAAGAACAATAATGAGGTAGAGAATGGGAGTGGGTGAGTGGTTTTTAGCTAGGTTTGCTGGGAGAGGCCTCTTTGAGCAGGTGATATTAGATTTGAGACCGGAATAATGAGCAAAGGAAAGAACAAATGCAAAGTCCTCGGAATGCCATATGAGCGAAACAGAAAGAAGGTTAGTGCAGCTGATGAGTTAAAGGAGTAATGGAGACAGACAGGACTGGAGAACTGAACAAGAGTAAGTTCATGGACCATAATGCAAAGGTTTTTCTGTCATTGTTGTGTTTGTGTAATTGGAGGCTATTCAAGGGTTAGTAGCAGTGGAGAGATATGATCTGAGTTATTCTTAAGATGAACCTGAGGATGTCATAGCAAATGGACTGCAGGAGGCAGGGACAAAGGCAGGAGGACCTGAAAGGGGACTGTGGCAGTCGTTCATGCCAGAGATAACAGGCATGAATTAGGACCATAACATTGGAGGTGGGGAAATGAAGTCAGATTCAGAACGTATTCTGAAGTTCACCTTAGGGCACGCGGAACTCACTGATGAATTACATGTTGCAGATGATGAAAAGAAAGGAATCCAGACTTTTGGACTGAGCAACTAGGGTGCTAATGCACTGTGGAGAAATGCAGTCAGGGTAGGTTTGGGACTTTGTTAGAATCCAATAAAGGGGGAGAAATTGATGCAGAAGAGAAGAGGGTGATTTTAGGAATGAAGCCCTTGATAAGACATCCTGGGGATAAAAACCAGAGCTTAGGTGAAATCAATTGTCTAAAATATTAGTAAGTGCACTCTTTTCATTGAAAGCATCTCCAGTGGAAATGGTGAAAAGGTGCGATAACTCTCATCTACTTTGATATAATTTCCCTATCAAGTCCATGGTGAGATTATCAGCTGAGAGTATGAGGTATGTGGAGAGGGAGGGGGAGACTTGGGGAGAAGAATGCACAAAATAATTATCTGAGAGTGTGGAGAATGAATTTAATCAGGAAAGTGAGGCAATGGTATTGATGGTGAGTCCCTGTTTCAGAACTGTAGTCAGAAATTTGAAGTAAGTCCAGTCACCATGGTTCTGTCATTTTTTTTTCCCCTTTGGCAAAATTCAGTGGACCATGTGCAAGTATGGAATAGGCACATGCTTGGATTTAAATGAGGATGGAGTTTTGCGGGGCAAGTAGAATGGAGAGAAATACGCAGGGTGCAGGGGAGGATTAGAGAGTTAAGGTGTTTACTATAAATTCTAGACTGGGTATGGAAGGAAGGGAAGAAGATAAAGAGAGTGATGGAAAGTAAAAACACGATCCTCTCAGTGAGGCTCAGAAGACCTCACTGAGAGCATAAAATCACTGGAGTGGGAGGACCAGAGTGAGTGTGCTGGGAGGATGGGACATGATTGACTTTTAAATCAAGATTTTAGTGGAATGTAGCCATTAACTATTGCTCTAGGAGTGGGTATCTTAAATGAGGGTCAGATAAAATTTAACACACTACAGAGAAGAATGAGGATGCATAAATGCAGAATCTTAGGATGCGGTTTGGAGTTCCACCATTGCCTAAGGAATGGGAGGTTGATGTCATTGGTCCCAGACGCCAGAGTGTTCAGCCATTGGATCAGCCTGTTCCATCTGAGGACACAGTACTTTCGATACATACACCTTTAAATAACTTTCATCAAGAGGTTGTTTTCCTTTAATATTACTTGCTCCTCCACTGTTATGTGCGAGAGAAGGAATGGGGCCTGGCCAGGGCATCAGAAATGCCAAAGCAAGTCATGGAAGAAGCAAGTGACAGTCAGAGCAGATTACTGCATTGGGAATGAAGCACCAAAACTGACAAGGTTGAAAAAGCCAACAAGAAGCAGGAATAGGAAAACCAGAGTGAGGTCCCTAATAATAATGAGAGCTTGTATTTATTGAGAAGTTACTATGACAAGCATTTCACCTGTATTAATTCATTTACTCTTCATACAAGCTTCTAAGGTAGATACTTAACCACAGTTTACAGATATGAAAACAGAAGTACAGAATGGTGAAAATTGGTAAAAGGCACCCAGCTAGGAAGTACCAAAGTCAGGAAGGAAACACAGAGCCTGGATCCAGAGCCTAGTGCCTATACCACGCCTCTGGGCTACAACTCCAGGTATGCCCAAGGATTTGCTGCCCAAGCCAGGACATGGGGAATCATCCCCAGTTTCAAGTTATTTCCTCATTGAATTGGTGCAATTGGTTCTGACCTCTAAATATCTCTTATTCTGTTCACTGTTTTCCATCCAAATGCTACTACTCTGCTCCAAGCCCCCTTTCATCAGGATTACAGCAATTACTTCTCAAAAGGTCTCCCTGTATCTTGCCTTGGCCTCTCCAAGCTAAGCTCCTTAGCGGAGCTGGAGAGATCTTTCAAAAGCGCAACCTTATTATATCACTTTCCTTCTGAAAACCTTACGATCGCTTTCTCTTGCCCTTGGGATAAAATCAACTGCATAAGGAAGTTTGAGAGGCTCTCCACGGTTTCACCCCTGCTTACTTCTAGAACTTTCTTTCTTTCTTCTCTATCCTGTACAATGTATACTTCACCTGTACTAGAATTGTTTCAGTTATTCAAAAGATACTTGTTCTCTGGCATCTGGGCTGCTTCATGAGACGTTTCCTCTGCCTGCAACACGCAGCCCACCCTTCTCTCCCTCCCCCATCTGTTTTCAGTTTTCAGCAACTGAAAATCCAGCTAACAATGGCTACAACAATGAGATATGTATAATGTCCTAGCAAGAATTCCTAATCTAGATGTTTCCAGGGTTCAAAGAATCAGCCTCTTTCTATCTTTCCATTCTGCCATTTTGGAGTGTTGCCTGTTACCTTTAAGCTTATCATCTAAGGGTCCAAGATGGTGGTTGTAGGTGGTGATCAATACTCTGATAAACCACCCAAGTCCCCTTCAATGAAAGCACCTGCTGACCCAGTTTTTGAGAGAGCTGTTAGCAGACAGCCTTTAGCTGTCAGCTTCTTTAGGGCTTGGCTCAGTGCAGAGAACCACACTGCACAAGTTACAGATCTTCTCCGGTAGGTGTATTGTGTTCACTATATAAAGGTCAGGCCATCTTGTCCCAGTGGGGAATGATACTGAAGAGATTTTTTCCCAAGAGTTCTCGGTTGGCTCCAGGCATTATATTTCAACTTCTTATTCTATCCAATCTGGCTTCTGCTCCCTTTCTTTTACAGGTATGACCCCAAGGGCATTCCCAAACATCCTGCATGCCAAACTCTATCTGAGAATATACTTCTAAATGGCAATAGTTGGTATCCAGGTGATCAGGAACAGCAACCAATGAGATGGCATTTTTGAGCTGGGTCACTTGCTGCCAGGGTAGCAAGGAAGATCCCATTAGTGATGGTCAGTGGATCCCAAATAGTCCCTACAAAAACTAGTGATGCAAATGCTTGACCTTTCACCAGTGGTGAATTGGGTTGGTATATGAATGGAAAAGAATGCACTAGCTGGTGTAATTTATCAGGGCTTTGAGAAATATGAAATAGTAACTATAAGAACAATAGAACTAGGTGGTTAAATTGAGCTCTGGAAAAAGGTAATAAAAATCTGAGGGCAATTAATAGCCAATTAAACACGAGGAGTGAAAATCAGAGGGCCTTGTTGGAAACATACAAAGAATATCTCATCTCCTCCAAAGGCAGGACAGAGAAAGCTGTGACCAGCCCTAGACTTAATCTTCAGAGTAACACGGCTCCAAAAAGCTTTAAACTTCCAACTAAAGCAGGTCTCTCTGAGACTCCTCAAAGTGATAGGATGCAAACTCTAAACATTGTATCTCCTGCATTAGGAGCAGCTTAAATCTCTTACTTAGGTTTTGCAGCTGAAAATCTTTTGCTTTCTTCTGGACATCTGTCATCTTCCCAGGACACGTGCAGCGCAGGGGTCACCTGAGTTTTTGAGGTAATATTACAAGCAGAATCCGAGCAGCCTCTCTGCAGCTCACAGGATTACATGAGGGACTTCCCCTCTCTGATTTCCAGCCACCTCTGAGACTGAGGTTTTCTGCTTGATTTCTAACTGCCCAGCACTGTGTGCTCTCAGGGGACAATCCGAAAAATCATGGACCTTGCCCAGTGAGATTTCCTTCTTTGAAGAGTGAATCTTCTCAAGTTTCTTCCTACTTTTGGCTTCTCTTCAGTGACTTTACATAGCTGTTTTATATATATATTTCCAGAGCTTGCAACGGCTTTCTGTGGGAGGGTTTGTTTCATACAAGCTACTTCCGAATTACTAAAATGAGAACTCTCAATATTAGTTTTTTTGAGTAAGGAAGAAGTAGAAGATGACTGCCACACCATCAACCCACCATCAAATAATACCACGTTGCCTTGCTAACTCCTTCTAAATGTTTGGATTTTAGCTTAAACATCTCCAGCTACAGATGATCTGTCTTCCTTAACCTGCTGGAGCGGATTACCCCTACACATCTCTGATACATGTTTCTACTGTGCCCTGTACTTTCAGCTATCCCAACACCCATCACAGTTTATGGAAATGACGTGTTGAGTGTCTTTTTCTCTAAATAGGCTATACATTCTCTGAGGACGGCAAACATGTGTGTCATGTTAATTGCTGTACTCCAGGTTCTATCACGTGGTCGACAAATGAGAAAGATAAATGAATAAAGAGCAAATAAATTCAGATAGATAGGAAAAGTCGTATAGTTTAGGATTACAACATAGAACAGAAAAAGAGAAAAGGTTCTGAAAGTCTTGAACTCTGACCGATGTGGCCTCCACCAGCTGAATACAACTCAGTGGCCAATACTTGAATGTCTGTCTCATCTTCTTACCCATGAGTTCCTCACAGGATCCCACGACAAAGCCCATCTAGGTTGAGACCAGGGTTGAGACAGCGCAGGGGCAGATGCCACTGAGAATGGTTCCTGTATTTTCTCTGAGCAATTTGGACCTTCTGTTTTGAAACAGAGAAGCCAGACATCACTTGAGAAGAGAGAGTACAAACGCCTTAAATGCCAGGTTGCATTATCTGATCAATTATCCTCCTGTCCTGGCTGACAAGTCAACCCAATCAGCCTGCCATAACCTAAAGATTCGAAACAGATATTAGGCTTTTCATGCTTTGACTACTTCTGACACATGCATTTTGTGCCTCAGTTTTTGTTCATAGAGTTGGGGGTTGG
The DNA here is from genome assembly GCF_009873245.2 of Balaenoptera musculus. NCBI lineage: Eukaryota > Metazoa > Chordata > Mammalia > Artiodactyla > Balaenopteridae > Balaenoptera > Balaenoptera musculus. Next base: position 28,979,261 of record NC_045805.1, on the reverse strand, counting down.
TAAATATACATTTTTTGCATTACATGTTGAAACACTGAAAGATGAATATTGAGAAATAAAAAACACTTCAGTCAGCACCTATCACCTACTAAAGCAATTAATCAAACACATACTTTGTTAACTTTCTCTTGTTTTGTTATGTTTTATGACTCTATTATTATTTCAACACAATAACAGGAATTAATCTTTATTGCATGGAAAATGTTTGGGAGGCAGAGAAAAGGGACTTAGCTGTCAGTCTCAATCTCTTGTTTCAAATCAATCATCAGGACAGACTGAATTATTTTTAACTGTGATGCATTCATTAAGCCTTATTGGAAACACTTTAATGCATTATAGGATTTCCTACACTATCAGAATACAAATCGTCCCTTGGCATGAACTTGTTCTACAACTCAGTTGCCCTTGCATTATCTGCATTCTCTAATAGGATATGAAAAATTTCGGAAATTGATGACAGAATAGCAGTTACAGCTTAACCCACAAGCTTGTAAGTGCCTTGAGATGGAAAGGCTCAAATGGAAACGCAGAAGAATTTTTTAAATCCAGAAATAATTAATTAATACTAGAGGAGATGCAAGGCTTCTCAGGAGGACCCTTATAAATACACGATGGAGTTCACTGGTTTCTAGAACTGAAGGTTCCTTGGACAAGGGGGCTGTTTTTCTACATCCAGTGTAATTCAGGATGAGAGGCAGAGTAGCCATAAACATTCATGCAAATAAGCAGTTATCAATGGATTAACTTATCGAGCATCCATTATGGCATGAACAATAAAGCAGGAACTGTTTTATTAAAGCATGTAGTCCCTATTGGTAAGGCACTTTAATCTAGTTGGTGAGTTTCAGAGGGGAATAAAGTATAAATTGTTTAAATCAGTATAAGAAAAAGTCCAGCAGATTGGTATGGACATATGTGTCATTAATCAAGTGCAGGAGAGGACAAATTGGGATACAGTGTGGGCTTGAGGGGTCCTGTAGATCCAGGAGGCAGGTTAATTGTGTCACACATGCCTAGGAGTAAAGAGGAAAACCATTGCAGTCTTAAGGAGAATCTTGCAGAAATGTTTGTAAGTGGCTTCACACATTTTCTTCTCTCTGGTATGAGTTAAGTGTCAAACTTGAAGACTCTACCAAGATAAATCTACGTGAAAAACCTTAGTTGCAAAACATGTGATACTTCCTTTAAATTGCCTCTCCAAAATGACTCTGTTTTGTCCTGCAAAAAAGCCTGGAACCATCCATCAGGTCTCTGTGTGACCTTGGACCAATTATTTTACCTCTTTGAGCCTCAGTTTTCTCATCTGAATAAGAAAGCTCAGAACTAGATCACCTTTATGATCCCTTGTTATTCATGTGTAGTGTTAAGAACAGTTCTTTCATTTTCTTTGGGTGGAAAACAGGGATCAGAAAACCCAGCTGACTTCCTTGCTCTGATTTGTTGATCCATCTCTGCCTTTCCAGTCAGTGCCCTTGCCCCATTTTGCTTGGCTCGGGCGATTCCCCCTTGCTGCCGAGAGAGTGAAAAGGTGAAGGGAAGTGGCTTGTTCTGTTCTGGTTAGTTATTCAATTCTAAATAATTAATATCATTCCTGTACTCCATCACCTTGAAGTTGTTGGATGCCAGGGAGTATTAATAAAGGATAAGTTTCACGAGGTCAAAAGAAAAGACTCCAAAACATTTCTTATGGTCAGCCAAGCAGAAGGCTGGGGGAAATAGGGTTAGGAGAAATGAAGGAGGGACAGGAAATACATGTGTCATCTAATCTCGAAATTCTCCAGTAGGTAAAGGAGAAATATTATAATTGAGAATTCTCCACACAGAATTAAGCCAGTGATAAATTAATATCTTTGTGGAAAAATCAGTAACAACAAGGTTTGCATTGAGCTGAAAAGTCTCATTATAAAATAGAAACATTTGAGCTGCGTTTGTTTTATTTCCCTTAAAATTAACCCTCTGCAGAAAAGAGCCATTTGAAAGTGGCAAAAAGCACAAATCATCTCCCATAAAGAGCTTCTTCTATAAATTACCTCTAGAAAGACCGGGGCCTGGCTCTGTGATCCAAAATATGAAAATGCACTGATGACCCAATGTAGAGAGATTTTTAAAATTAAAGGCATGCTGTGTCTCCCCCAAGGATGCAGTCTGTAAAGGGCTGGTTACCACAATTGTGTTTAGCTATTCTAGACCCGGAGAGAATGTCATAAAACACATGTGGTCTGGGCAACACTGGGTCTATAAGATGCCAAACAAACACATTTTTTAAAAAATATTTATTTATTTATTTGGCTGCACAGGGTTTTAGCTGCGGCACACAGGACTTTTGTTGCCATGTGATCTTCATTGCGGCATGTGGGATCTAGTTCCCTGACCAGGGATCAAACCCGGGCCCTCTGCATTGGGAGTGCGGAGCCCCAGGAGAGTCCCAACAAACACATTTTTAAAAGTCATCTTTAGAAAGCATATTATTTATTTATATGTTTTAAAATGAAACATTACCAACTAAGCTGAATTTCACCAAAGTGTATGCTTCTTTGAGTGTGACGTGTACACAGAATAGCCTCTGCACACATTTTTAAAACTCTGGAAACGGAATACTACCTCACTCCAAAAGCTGTCATTGATATCTGTAGATCAATAAAGGTAAAAATCTAATAATAATCAAACACTAATTATGTATCAGACATTGTGTTATGTGCTTTGCATACATTATTATAACAAATCCTTACAATCCAATGATATAGCTACAATTATTACCTCCATTTCAGAATGAGGGATCTAAGACTCAGAAAGTTTGTTACCTTTCTCAAGGTCAAAAGAGTGGAAGTCATCTCTGCCTAGCTAAGGACCTGGCCTCTTAAACACCATCATACACTGATACACTGTGAAAATGAATAACCATCATAGTTAACAGTGAAGTTTAACATGTACTATTCAGTTAATCCTCACAACATCCTTCAGTATGTTGTTATCCTCTCTAACTCACAAATGTCAGAGCTGAGCTTTTGAACACTGAGGAGAAAAAGTCACATGCCAGTGGAAGTGAAGCAGGACAGGCCCACAGACTCATGTCCTTCCCAGCAAGCCGCCATATATCATGGCAGCAAGCAAGGAAGTGAGACACAGAGTGTTGGCAAATGGATATTTGACAGTGTGCAGGGTATGAGCAGACAAATAGACCAGTGGAGTAGACTTTCCAAAAATAGACCTTAGTCCATGTGGAAATTTGATATGCGTGACAAATGTAGATGCTCTAATCACTGGGGGAAACAATAGACCTTTTAATAAATAGTGCTGGGACAACTGGGTAGCTATTTGGAAAAAAGGTAAAAACTAGATCCATTCCTCATACCATACATGAGAATAAACTTTAAATGGGTCAGAGATCTAAATGTAAAAACTAAGACCAGTAAGTACTAACAGAAAACATAAATAAATTCTCCTTTAACCTCAGTGTAGGGAAAGGCTTTCTTTTTAAAGCCATTTATATGGCTTAAAATTCAATGCTAATAAAAGAAAATAGGGACTTCCCTGGTGGTGCAGTAGTTAAGGATCTGCCTGCCAATGCAGGGGACACCGGTTCAATCCCTGATCCGGGAAGATCCCACATGCCGTGGAGAAACTAAGCCCGTGTGCCACAACAACTGAGCCTGCGCTCTAGAGCCTGCGAGCCACAACTACTGAGCCTGAGTGCCACAACTACTGAAGCCTGCGCGCCTACAGGCTGTGCTCCACAGCAAGAGAAGCCACCGCAATGAGAAGTGCGCACCGCAACAAAGAGTAGTCCCCGCTCGCTGCAACTAGAGAAAGCCCGCGCACAGCAACAAAGACCCAATGCAGCCAAAAATATTTTTAAAAATTTAAAAATAAAAAAATTTCAAAAAATGAAAGGAAAGAAAATATTACAAATTTGATGACATGATAATTAAAAAGCATGGTTTAAAAAAACACCATAAATAAAGTGAAAAGACTGCTGGGAAACTGGGAAGTATTTTATACATCACAGTTAAGGTGCAGTGATACACTAATAATATATAAAATCCAATCAGAGTTTATTTAAGTGATGCAAGGCCGGTTCAATATTTGAAAATCAATCAATGTAATGTACCATATTAATAGGTTAAAAAAGAAAAATCACATAATCATGTAAATCAATGCAGCAAAATAATTTAACAAAATTTAACACCCTTTCATAATTAAAAACCTCTCAGAAAATAAGAATAGAAGGTAATTTCTTGAACTTGATAAAGAATATTTTCAAAGAAACTACTACTAACATTATAGCTAGTGAATGCTTTCCCCCTAAGATTAGGAACAAGGCAAGGATTTACACTGTTATTCAACATTACTGTTGGAAGTTCTGGCCAGTGCAATAAGGTAAGAATAGGTAATAAAATGTATATGGATAGGAAAAGAAGAAATAAAACTGTCCCTATTTGCAAGTGACATAACTGTGTACATATAAGTCCCAAAGAATCTACAAAACAAACAAACCTCCTAGAATTAATAAATGAGTCTTGCAAGGTCACAGGGTAAACAATAAACATACAAAAATCAAATCAATTGTGTGTCCATATGCTAGTAATGAAAGTGTGAGCACCAAAATTAAAAAGCTCAAAAAGCAAAGAAAATAGATATGAACTTCACAAAATAAGTACAGAACTTGTGTGCCGAAAACTAGGAGATGCTGATGAAAGAAATAAAAGATCTAAATATGCAGAGACCTCCTGTGTTCATGGATTGGAAGACTTAACATAGTAAAGATGTCAGTTCTCCCCAGATTAATATACAAGTTTACCATAACTCCTATCAAAATGGCAGCAAGATGTTCAGTAGACATAAACAAGATTATTCTAGAATTCACATGGATAGTCAAAGGAACTAGAATAGATAAAACTATCTGAAAAAGAATAAAGAGGGAAGATTCAGTCTGAATCTTACTGAATAATTATTGTATTCAGTAAATACAGTAATTGGGACTATGGATCTTGGTGAAGGGTGGAGACACACAGCATAATGGAATGAAATGGAGCACACAGAAATATCCCTAGCCAAAAATGCCTAGCTCATTTTTGACAAAGGTGCAAAAGTAATTCAATGGAGGAAATATAGTCTTTTCAGCAAATGGTGCCGGAGAAAGTGGGCATTCCTGGACCAAAAAAAAAACAGAAAAGAAATCTCATCTAAGTCTCACACTGTAGACAAAGATGAACCCAGAATAGATTATGGACTTGAATGAAAAACATAAAACGCTAAAATCTGGGGGGAAAATATGATAGAATCTTCAGGATGTAAGGCTAAGCAAAGAATTCTTAGATTTGACCTGAAAAGCATGATCCGTAAAAGGAAAAACTGATAATTGGGCTGCATCAAAATTTAAAACTTTTTTTCTCTGTAAATAGCCTTAAGAGGATGAAAATACAAGCTACAGTCCGGGATAACACATTTGCACACCACATATCCAGCAATGGACTGGTATCTAGAATATGTAAAGAACTCCCAAAACACAACAGAAAAACAAGCAAACAATCTTATTAGAACATGGGCAAAAGACATGAGCAGACATTTCACCAAAGAGGATATATTCATGGCAAACAAGCATAAGAAAAGATGCTAAACATCACTAGCCATAAGCCAAATCCACCTTAAAACCACAATGAGATGTCACTACATACTTATTAGAATGGCTAAAATAAAAATAGTGACAATACTAAATGCTGTTGAGTATGCAAGAAAACTGGATCACTCATACTTTGCAGGTCAGAATGTAAATGGTACAGTCGCTTTAGGAAACAGTTTGGCAATTTCTTAAAAACCTAAACATGCAACTATAATAATGACCCAGCAGTTGCACTACTGAGCATTCATCCCAGAGAAATGAAAACTTATGTTCCCATGAAAAGCTGTACAGAAATGTTTACGACAGCTTTATTTTTAATATCTCCCACATGAAGTAACCCAAGTGTCCTTCAACAAGTGAATAGTAAAACTGTGATACATCCATACTATGAAATACTACTCAGCAATAAAATGGAATGAGTTATTAACATACACAGCTATCTGGATGAATCTCCAGAGAATTACGCTGAATGGGAAAAAGCCAGTCCCAAAAGTTTACATTCCATTTATAAAACATTCTTGAAATGACAAAGTTATGAAAATGGAGAACATGATAGTGGCTGCCAAGGGTTAAGAAGAAGGTGAGGGAGGAGGGAAGTGTGTGTGGCTCCAAAAGGACAAAATGAAGGATCCCTGCGTTGATGGAAATGTTCTGTGTCTTGAGCGTGTGAGTGTCAATATCCTGCTGGTGATACTGCACTATGATTTTGGAAGCTGTTCACATTGGAAGAAACCAGGCACAGGGTCTATAGAGATTATTTGTATTATTTTTTCAATTGCATGTGAATCTACAGTTATCTCAAAATAAAAAGTTTAGTTAAAAAAGGAAAGACTTCCCCAGTAATATCACGTGCCTCCTGATAGGATGTGCGAAGAAGGCCACAACTTCATTTCTGTGATATTTCTGCCCCCAAAATGCATAACCTGAGCTTAATCCTGAGGAAATCTCAGGAAAACCAAATTGGGAGACATTTCACAAATAATCAGACTCTACTTTTCAAAAACATCAGAGAATTAAAGGTAAAAAAACAAAACAAAACTGAGGATTCTTCCAGATTAAGGTAGACTAAGGACAACTGCATACAATGTGGGATTCTGGATTAGATCCTGGACTGGAAACCAAGGACATTAATGAAAAATTGGTAAAATTTGCTGGTTTGTAGGTTAGATCATACTATTGTTTCAATGTTAATTTCCTGATCTGGGTAATTGCACTGTGATTTGGAGGAATCTGAGTGAAGGTGATACGGATATTTTTATGCAATTTCTTCAAAATTTTTGTAAGTCTGAAGTTATTAAAAAAAAAATAAAAGCATAAAGAATGTTAAACATGTTTAAATCATAAATTAACGTTGGGTAAATAGATGAGAAAAATAAAGACTGGTCCTTTTTATATTGCTTAGTGAAATCGAATGCCTAAAATCTGAAATATTCTGCTCCAGTATGGTGGCCAAATATCTCTCACCAGCCCAGACAAGGAGTCACCCTGGAGAGTCCCACTGCTGTGTTGCAAAATAGGGAGTGGCAGGTTGTTTTTGTGCATGACAAAGAATCATATTCTTCAGGAGAAGATAGATTTTTAAGGCTGAGAATAATTCTAATTTGTATCCTCTCAAACCCACTTGGGTTCTTTTCTTTCAAAGGAAAACTTGCAGCTCTGAGTGGGTGGCTGTTGTGACATGAGCAGGCAGTGGCTGTTTAATACATTTTGGCCTGACAGTAGGAGAATCGGATCCCCTCAACCTGTCATCTCCATCCTCTGGTTTCATTAATTTTTCCACTCGGCCTCTCTGTTCTGGGGTAATAGCAGCTAAGGCAATGCAGTCTCTAACAGCAGTCAAAGTGGCATAAATATTAGTGATAATTGTACAGTACAGTAATTGCAAATAGCGGTGATTAATTCTGACAATAATAATTGTCCTAAGAACAATTGATTTCCTTTCCAGTCATGCCCAAGTTTCCCATGAGAAAGCTTTAAAATGGTTATTATTATTAGTGTAAGCTTTGGGGAGAGAAGGGAAGTTGAAAAGAATGGTGATTACTTTGGATTTGTCGGCACTGATTCTTTGTTAGTATGCAGAAGAAGGGCATCCATGGTACTGCAGGAAGCACTGTCCTACCTTACAAGAAAATCAACCCGACTCTGAAAGTGGGGATGGGGGGAATGCAACTCACTGAATGTGGATCACACAGTCACAGCCAAGAATTTCCTTAAAACTATGATGACACAGCACAGGAAATGCAAAGACAAATTCTTACTTGGGTAATAACTCTCTCTTGCGTAAGTCTTATCCAACCCTGTGTGATTTATTTTTGAAATCTTCCTGATGTAGCTATCTAAGCATTATTATCTCCATTTAATGTACGCTAATAGATAGAAATATGAGGCAGTAAACTGCTTCTTTCAGACCATTGAAGAAGTCAGTGATGGACTTAGAATTTAAGATGAAATAGCCACGGCTCCTATTTTTATTACCAAATTAAGAAGCTATATCAAAATCTCAGGGCTAGTTTCCTTCAGAGACCACCCCCCCACCCCTCTTATTCTGGGTTAAGCCCGCATGTAAATGAACACCAGACAAAATTTATCACCATGTGTTTACTGCTCAACTAAAACCTATCATTCTATAGTATATTAATATTCAAGTTTCTCTTGGTGATTAACATCAGTTTTATTTCAGTTGCTCTCCAAACTGACGGAATACTATTTCTAAATTTATTAACTAGGGTCTGATTTTCCTGTTGTGCCAGTAAGTTATTTGATTTTAGGGTGGTGTGTACTTGTATGCATAAACTAAGTGGTAGCAACCGAGCTTTGAATGCGCACCTTATACTTGACTTTATGCCCTTACATCCACTTTCACATACTAGTCCTTCAAAATAGGCATGGACTCAGAAACTGATTAGTAATTTTCCTAACTGTTATTCCCAGATTCTACTGGACTCTAAACTTCATGAAAGCAAGGGCTTATCTCTATATCCTCAGTTCATTCTGATGTCCTAAGCATGTCCTCAGTCCTAGTACTGATGTCCTAGTACAGAGTCTAATATAATACCGATCGTAGGAGATCAATAAATGTTTGTTGAATGAATAGATAGATGCATTACCCTCATTATCTCCATTTATTTCATAGCTCCTGGTACTGACTTTTTTGACTGCTGTATTAATCTTATCTGACTACATTCCCCCAGCAGGCAGGAATTTTAAATGTATCGGTTAGGTATTGCTGCATAAAAAAATTACCCCAAAATCTTAACACATTAAAACAACAGATATTTGTTACCTCACACAATTCCTGAGGGTTAGGAATCTGGGTTGTCAAGGCTTAGGGTTTCTCACTTAATTCTAGTTAAGCTGTTGGCCAAGACTATAGGCTCAACTGTAGCTGGATAATCCACTTCCAAGCTCACTCACCTGCTTGTGGTTGACCAGAGACTTCGGCTCCTTGCCAGGTGGGCCTCTTCCTAGGGTTGTTTACAACTTGTCTTCCCCCAGAGTAAGTAATCTGAAAAAGAGAGGGAGACCAGGTATGCAATAGGACACACAAAATGGAAACCACAATCATTTAGTACCTAATCTTAGAATGGCAACCATAATTTACTGGTGGCAAAACCCAATCCTGGTATAATAAGGGTGTAAATATCAGGAAGCAGGGATGACTGAGAGCCAGCTTGGAGTTTGGCTACCATAATGGCTTTGCAAGGTGTTATATATAGCCTTCTCTCTCAAGCATATGTAATATGTGGCAATAATAAATTAGTTTAGATGAGGAGGATAATCCTTTAAATGAAAAAGGACAGAACCATTTTGGACTTGAGAACCTCTGTAGTGGGAATTATGTTAAGTTTATCTCACAAGATTCTGACGCTCATCCTGAATGTAGAAGCGTTGGAGGTAAAGTGAGAGGTGGGAGTCCAGGGAAGAAAAAGAAGACGACCAAATGAAGGAGGGGACAAATGTCTATTTGCATGCTTCTTGCACAGGCAATAATGGGTACTCTTCAATTTCCCAAATTTTAACCTCTTATGAGCAGGGAAATCCTGTATTTCTACCAAAAGTTTGAAAAGGCTAGCTTAATAGTATGAAACAGGGTGAGGGAATGGTTGAAAAATTAGTAGGATGACTGTATAATTTATTGTCTGACCAAGACACTATTCAGAGCAAAAAGAAGGGTGATTAATAATGATGCCACAGCAACAGACATAAATTGAGACTGTCCAGGACAATCTTGGACACATGTTCACCCTGTAAATTAGAGCCATTTATTTTGGGCCACTTTTACTGTGAGGAGCCTGGAAGAGCGAGTTTTGTGCACAGTCCCTTGAAACTTACCTTTTATGCTTTCCATGAGAATATCTAACCCAGAAAAAAGGAATTAAGAAGGAAGCAGGTAGCACAGTGTACTATTTCTTGACAAAGGACAGCCTCTTGGGGAAGGATTGATTTGTAAGTATGTTGTCTAAGAATTCATGTCCCTCTCAAGGAAATTACCAGTCATGAGGGATTTGAACAAATCTTTTACTGCAGTTACCTCATATCAGTTGCAAAGAGAGATTGTGTTTAATTTTGCAAAATTTCTTTTCATATGCATCTAATTAAAGTATCTGTTGAGTCCATCATGTTGTATTCAAGTTAATTGAATAGAAAAAAATTTAATGGTTCCATATTAGATTTTCCTGGTTAATGTCACAGCCATCTATTGATTTTTTTTAATTAGAGATTTTTGTTAATGGATTTGAACAAATTAAAATCTGTCTAATAACCAGTGCTCCTCTGGCAGTTCTCAGGACACTTGCTGGGATTTAGGGGACTCTGCATTTTCAATGACAGATTCTATAGAATTCTAAAATGAGATTAGAATTCCTGCTGATAAACTTCATTATGCCATGGATTTTTTCCCTCCTCTTAAAAATAAAATATTTAGAGAGGATTTTTAGGGATACAAGTGTATAAATAGTAATACTCATTTGCACCCAAACACAGATTATCATGCCTAATGCTCTACACAGCCCAGTGCAATTGTTGGAATTCTAGGTAGAGGGTTGTGCCCTTGATTTTTAGGCTCTGCCGTAATGGTAAGAGAATCACTCAATGTCTTGCACAAATTTTTAACATGGCTATAAATAGAAGAAACAATTGTATCCAAGGTGATATTATAATCCACTCCCCAATTGCCTCTGTTTTTCTTTTTTTTTTTTTTGCATCTCCAAAACACCAATATAGGAAGCCACAACAGTTGTCCAGGGGCCTTGGATTAATCTTAGAAAGGATATTTACTCTTTTTTTTTTTTATTTTCAAGGAGTAACATTTAGTCCTAGCCTTGATGCAACAAGGACCCATTCCTGATGGTTTGAGAGGGTTTAAGGTCAAGAAGGGGTTACACAGTATTCTTACTGTAACTTGTTTCTTCCTAGAAAATCACTTAAAATTCATTCTGGACTTGAGTCTGCTGTAGGACAAAGAGAAGACTGAGGGAAGCTTAAGGGAAAAATAGAAAGTCTTCAGGGTCAGCATCTGGTCCTGGAGAAAGGTAAAGATGAGGCAACAGAGCAAGGGAAAAAGAAAACTTCACCTTCACAGACGGGTGGACTCTGGAGCTGTTCAGAGCACACCAGACCCCTCGTACTATTCCTTTCAAAAATGGAAGAAAAGTCCTGTAAAAACCCTCAACTTCACAGAATCAGATTTACAGGAGAACTATCACAGGTAACCCTCAACCCACCACCCAGGTAGCCTCTCAGCTGTCACATACTCAAGTCTTTAGAGACTCGACTCAGTCTCCCTGCCATGCAAGGAGAAGTGGTTAATCCATACCCTTTTATCCCTTTGAATCATTTCTAAGGAATAAAATCAGGAATTCACCAAAGACAATAACACAGCCCACTTGGTTTCACATATTGCCTATAAAGATAAAAATCCTTCCATTTATATCTTTCAGGCTCTGCACGCCCTATCTATTCACCCAAATCCCATCCACCCTTTCATTTCCTAGAACTCGATAAAAACTCCCCTGAAGACTGCCACTAAAATTCATCTCATCTCTCCTTTATCTGAATACTGGCAATGCATGCAATATGCAGAATAAAATTTAGTGCTTAATTATACGTTGCCTTGTATTATCCTTTAACTGTTTCATGCAAGTATAAGGGAGGTAATATTTTATAAATATATTTTTGCAATTATCTCCCACATTTAATAATATTGACCTCCCCACCAATGTCCTGTCCTCCCAACACACTCATTGTCTTTCTCTCTTTCCAGAAAAATATCCATTAGAATTGTTCCAAGAGAAATTCACATGATAGTCAACATTTTTGTACGGATTACTACGTGCCAGTCACTTTTCCAAGCACTTAACATATGCAAATTCACATAATCTGCACAACCACCCTGTGATATAGGTAATATTGTTCTATTTTGTTTTACTGATGAAGAAACTGAGGCACAGAGACATTACATAACTTACCCAAGGGCACAAATCTAGTAAGTGACAAAGTGAAGATCCAAATTCAGGGGTGTTGCTTCAGACCGTGTGCTCTTAACCTCTTCACCATACAGAGAGAAAGATTTTGTATTCAACTTCTGATATCTAGATTGGGTTTTGCAGCAAGCTGGAGGTCTGATATTCAGTTTATGTGAATAGATGACCTCCCATTGAATAAACCATGAACCAAACCTAAAGGATCCAACCACAGGGTGCTTTTCATCGTACAGAGGGGACAAGCCCTTTGGCCATCAGTGGTACAGGTGTGAGGCTTATTTCCCTAAGTAGAAGAAGGATCTGACTTAGAGAAAGTTGGAATTCTGAGTTTTTCCCTTTCAACCAGAGGAGTGATGGGGAGAAACAAAAGGAAGACACCAATGACCTTGTTCCTGTCTAAACTCAACCAGTAGCAAGAGAAACTTTAGCAACATCTATAAAATATGGGGAAAACAAGAGTGACTCATCCTTGCCCGTATCTTGGGGTTTTCCATGGCCATAGGAAAATAAAAGCCTTTAGCTCAGAGCCATGACCTATATAATGTAGGGACAGTGGTATGGGGGATAGCAGACATTTGAGTACTAGCTGGTCGAGAAACCACGTTCGGGGCTCCCTATGGACTCGGCATGGCAAACAAGCCATGTAGAAAGCCCTGTGTCTTCTGAGAGGGGTTGCAGAGAGGTTGAGAGCGATGGTGGATTGAAAAAGACTTGGTTCAGGAAAAGGGACAGCGCTGGGCTAAGACGTTAAGACAGAGGCCAGTGGTGAAGTCCCCAGCTCACTCTGAAGGCCTGATGAAACCACTTAGCCTTCTTTGGGACTAGACCAGAAGGCAGAACCACCTGGCCACACCTCCTGGGGATCAGGGTTGACCTAGAGGAAGCCAGGTAGATCTGAGGACTTCTCTTCTTACCCAAAGTTCCATACAAATGCACTAAGCCCCTCTCTTATATCTGAATACCATTTGGCAGTAGTGGAGGGGGAGTGAAATATAAAAGCAATTGCCCGAAGAGACTGAGTTATCCACATCACTATTACTTACACCAGCGACGCTGAAGAGGGGAACTTTGTAGAAAACAAAAGCGTAAGCTGGAGGGGGACTCTTTAGATCAGAATAGCTTGCAGTATTATTATCCGGTAATACTGGATAATATTGCCTCCACTACCCGTTGGGGTTTGTCACAAAACTCAGATGAATTAGAGAAAATATCAAGATCATTTTCTTTGTACATCCAAGGTGTTCTCTGAGCAGATCTGAAACCTCACTATATGGCTACATGATTTGATATTTTCTCCTCTCCAAGCTAAGCCCCTTCAGATTAGGGAGTGGCGTATCCTTCTTTTATATTTCCTGCTGGCTCAGCTCACAAGGGGGCACAGCAAGTGCCCAGAAATACTTGTTGACACACTGCCCCAGTGTGAAGGGGATGAATCTCTCTTGTACCTTTTCCCAGCCAATTAAAAGAAAGAAACTAATACACGTATGTGATTCTTTTGGAACAATTCTCTTTCCTCGCATCTGAATGTCTTCTTGGTAAGTGCTGGTACGGGAATCTAACCTGGCTTCCTCTGCCTCTGTAATAACCCAGGGAACAGCTCCAAAAACCAGACAAGCCAATTAGTAGTGCATCTAATTTTTGTAATTTCCAAAACCCTCCATCACAATGAGGCTATTACAGGAAAATTAACCTCTAGCAGTTGAAATTACTCAGTGTGGAGTTTAGCCAGGGGCAGGAAACAAAGCTGACTTTCATAGAAAGAAATCACCAGGCTTTTCCTCTCAAATGACTTATCTGAAAAGTCAGCCGAAATGTGGAAACCTTGTTATTCCACTGACTTTTACATTCCTTTGGCAACCAGACAGTTGAGGGCAGGCTTAAGTGAGGGAGGCAACAGAGTGGAATCAGTTTGGAAGGACTGATTTCCACCCAATGGCCTTGGGTGAATGAGCATGGAGGGCAGAAAATAGAATAGAATCCAAGAAAGGAAGCAAGAAAACAGATTCTAAAACAATGTCTGACACAGAGGGCATAATGATTGAAGGCTTTAATGAGTGAATGAAGATTTGAAGTAGGTATGTGTCAGGCAACATAATAGGTATATTCATAAGAGTTGAGGTTGAATAGATTTTTTTAATATAAATCAAATCTTGTGTTCAATGCTGTGAGTGAAATACACCAGGAGTTGTTGTTATGTTTTAATAAGGAAAAAAAATAGCTTTTGATAAATCTGTTTTGCAAATCTGTGACTTTTCTATTTATTTATTTTTTAACACAGCCCATGGAGTGACCTTCTTCTCAGGAAGTAGAACCCAATGAGGAGCTCCCCATACTTCACACACCAGGCCAATTCAGTAAAACCCCGCCGACAACTTCCTCCTTGAGACACGTATCCAGGAAGCATCCACTTCCCTTGCTAGCAGCCTGCGACGCATCTGGGTTAGAGTTTGGGGAAGCTGCCTTGTCTATGTACATAATCTGAAGTTCTGGGTTGTATTCTGTCAATGAAAAAATGCCGACTGCCATATCAGTAAACAAAAGATGTTGTAGCCATTAAGCCATCACATCACAGCCTCCCCAGTGACAGCGAACCCTGAGGGAGCTCAGGATGGAAACAGGATGCCAGACATCAAGCCATCAGCCACCCCCAACGATGCACCCTGAGGAGACTAAGAATGAGAAAGCACAGGATACTGGCCTCAGAGAGCTAAGGTGCAAATCAAAGGAATGGTTTCAATGAGCCCAGACTGTTGTATCTTCCCATACATAGAAAAGCACTAAATTCATTAACTTGAGATGTCTGGTTTTCTTTAATTAACAGTAATCTTTTGGATTCCAAATATACACTACCAAATGATAGCTAGTGGGAAGCAGCCGCATAGCACAGGGAGATCAGCTCGGTGCTTTGTGACCACCTAGAGGGGTGGGATAGGGAGGGTGGGAGGGAGGGAAACGCAAGAGGGAAGAGTATAGCCCACTCACTTTGTTATAAAGCAGAAACTAACACACCATTGTAAAGCAATTATACTCCAATAAAGATGTTAAAAAAAAAAAAACACAACAGTAATCTTTTGAAGATCCGACCACCTGCTCTTCGTTGCAAAAACTGCCATATATCCTGGCTCCTCCCTTTCTTCTTTAGAGCAGTCCCTTAGAACTATCTGAGAGGCTGCATCCTGGGCTTAAGTCCTCAGTTTCGTCTGCCAAATAAAACTTAATTCTCAACTTTTAGGTTGTGCATTTTTTTTTAGTCAACAATTCCTTCAGCAAGTAAACCTGGTTAGAATAAGAGAATTTAGCAGGACCCTCCATTTATTCACTGAGTTGATGAAACAAAACTTCCATTTACTTGGTATTACGGCCCTGATAGGAAGTTAACGCTCTTATCGGTGCTGTCGGATCCTTTCTCTAGAATGTAAACTTATTACCACTTATGCAAGTCTGGTCATTGAGACCTGGGAGCTAATCACTGTTTCTCTAGCAATAACCAATAACGATTAACTAGAATCCTTATAAAAGCAAGAATGGAAAGACGTCTGGGAGGATGAACACTTACCTACCCAGCCCACAGTCATGTGTGGACAGAGCAGCTGGGCAAACTCAAAGAATTCAGAGTTTTTCTCTGGAACTGCTCAGGCAGAACATTAAAAGAAACAGCGCTTCTCACACTTCAACGTGAACCACCTGAGGATTGTATTAAAAATGCAGATTCTGCTTCAGGATGACTGGGGTGGGGGCCAGGATTTTGCATTTTTAACAAGCTTTAAGGTAATCCTGATGCTGCTGGCCCAGGGTCCACATCCTGAAAAGCGTGGCACTAGATAACATGACACTTGTTTGGAATCCAAGCTAAAACTTGTAGAGGTCAAGCTCTTTGCTTTTTTTCCCTTTTCTTTCCTTACTGCTCTCTGTGTAAGCAGCATAAATGTCAGCGGAAGAGCACTCAAGCTGCAAACAGCTGTGGTTATGGGGGGACTATGGGAGTAAAAATGGAACTTTTTTTGGCATCAAGTAAACATTACCCTTTACATGGGACCAAATGATGAAGAATTCTGTGCTTCTACTTTTGCGCTGCATTGACTGAAGGTTTTGACGTTCAGGGAAGTAACTTAACATTTACAAGCCCACTGGGAAAATGCTGCTGAGATGGGCATTAACCAGAAGGCTGCAGGAGGATAATCCTAGATGACTTTCCTTAAAAAACAGTAACAAATAACCAGCAATTTTCCTTTTGCCTCTGTGTAAAGGCTCCCAAACCACTTTGCATATTTTATGTCATGAACTCTCACATTACTAAATAATAAAATGGATGACAAAACCATCAAGCTGTAGGCATAGCCTACATCTATGTCGTGAAATGTGAATATAAATGTGCAAAATGACCAGCTCACCTGGTAAGGTCAATAGCCAAGCTATGAATGAACAACAGAGGTCTGCATCTCACAGGGTTGGGCTTAGAAATCCTTTCCTGAAGCCATTACAATATAAAAATTCTCATGAAAACAGCAATCCTTGGTGATGGGTAAACTGGGGAGTAGATTCAGATCGGTCTTGGACTTACTGAATTGTCCTTTTCACACAAAATACAGAACTAGGAAAAGCCCGAGAAGGGTATATGTTGTGAGTTATAGTTTGTTATTTGCTCTTTCTGCCAATTAAAATAAAAGGCAAAACAATCTGAAGCAAAAGCAGATTGAACTCAGAATTATCCAGAAATAAACTCCACTCCACGTGGTAAAATATTATGTACTGAGATTAGATGATCCTGCTTTATGCCTGCAAACTTACCTTAAATAAGAGACAACAAAACACCAGAAGCATGGTTAAGAATGCAGGTATCTTTAAAATCTACAGCTTTAGATTTGAGAAGAGAATTCTAAGAGCAAACAGAGATACAATGAGTAAACCACTCCAGGGCTAGATATGTGTTTTTTTGCTCCGTGATTTGGAAATTGGGGGGAAAAAATCAAAATGAAATCAGTAAAAAAATCTACAGCATAGAAAAATGGAAAACAAAGCACTCAAAGTATATCACATATCAAAGTATAGATAAAGAATACGTATATATACATATATATTTTAAGACAGTACAGAAGACAAATTTTAAAATATATCACTTTGTACTCTTAAAAATTTCAAAGAAATATAGGGTTTATATAATATAAGATTAGAGATAAAACAGTAAAACAGATTAATATTTGATATGAAAAGGAGGCTTGGTGATAAGCACAAAATTTTTAACAAGTAAAATAAAAAGAATTTTTTTTAAATCTAAAACTATAATCACAGATTTAATGTCAGCATTAAAGAGCATATTTGAATCTAACAGAAATTAAATTAGTGTTATGGAGAGCAAACTTGAAAATATTTCAGAACTTATTGGAAAAGAGATAAAAATGAAATCCTGATGATATATACGGAAGAGAAAGAATTATGATCTAACGTAGAGATAATTGATGTTTCCAAGAAAGAGGACAAATCAAACAGAAGAAATAATTTAAAATATGATAGACAAAATCTTTCCTAGACTGAATAAAGTCATAATCCTGCAGATTAAAAACATCCCTAAGTGCATGTGGTAACATAAGTAGAAGACTAGCTTCCATTTTTAACTTGGTAAAATTTTTAACTTTGAAGCAAACAGAGAGATGGCTACAAGCTCTCTTTGGGTCATTTTTGTTGGAGGGAAAAACCACTCCAAAACTTAAAACAATAACTATTCTGTTATGCTCCCAGATTCTGGGGGTCAAGCATTTGGAAGGGGCTCAGTGCAGATGGCGTTAAAGTCAAAATGCACCTGACAATTAAAGATATGATTTTATTCTGGCTTTTGCAACAGAGAGAATGTTCATTAATGAGAAGAATCACAGAGAAAGGAAAGGGGGATCTGGGGCTTTACAGAGGCAGGTAAACAGGGGAGTCATTCATGAATCATACGGGAGTCATGAGGAAGGATGGAGAGGGTCTTATCTTGGAAAATGTGAGGGCAGGGTGGTCCTTTCCAGTTAGTTGTTTCCTGGCATAACAAGGGTGGGAGCATTTCTCAACCATCACTGCTTTCTGGGAACTCAGGGCTCAGTAAAGTTCAACATTGTCAGTGACTTATCTCTGCCCCACGGCATCTGGGAATTTAGCAAGGAATATCTGATGGCTAGAGATGACTCTGTGGCTGGAATCACCTGAAGCCTTCTTTATTCACACATCTGGTGCCTTGTCTGGGATATCCTAAGGGCTAGGATGACAAATTGAAGTCTGTCCTATCAACAGAACTTGGCTTCCCCTCAGCATGGTGACCTCAGGATGGTTGGACTTGTTTCCTTGCAGTTCAGGGTTCCAACTGTGCATTTTCCAAGCAAACTAGACAGAAACTGCATTTCCTTTTGTGTCCCAGTCTTGGCAGTCAGATTGCATCACTCCTGCAATATTCTAGTGGTCCAAGCAGTCACAGCCTGACAAGACTCCTGGTGAGAAGAAAGAGATGCTCAACTCTCAAGTGAAAGAGTGTCAAAGTATTTGTGGCCTTCTAAAAAAATAGCCAAAACCAATACTTTGACTATAAATTATTTATATTCTGCCACATGAAAAATATACTCATTCCCTCTCCCAAGATTCCCAAAGTCTCATCCAACTGCAGCAGCAACTCAAAGTCTAGGATCTGATCATCCAAACTGGGTCCAGGTGCAGATGAACTTCCTCAGGTGTGGGTCTTCAAATATGGTTTGTCTCCTTCTGGAGATTGGTGAGCACAAGAGACGAGTTATCTTTGACATGCCCAACAAACGAACCATAGTGGGACAGGCATAAGATAATAGATATAATAGATAGCCTTGTTCAAAATCAGATAAATGGAAGGCACACAGAAGTCACTGGTCCATAGCAAATCTGAAATTGAGCTGTGTATGTGCTGCTGGTTCCCTGATTAGGGCTCTGTCCTATTCCTTGGGAGTTATCTTAGGGTTCTTCAGAGAAACAGAACCAATAGCATGGGGATAGATAGATAGATGATAGATAGATAGATAGATAGATAGATAGATAGATAGATAGATAGATAGATAGATAGATAGATAGATAGATGGTGTGTGTATGTATATGCATCTATCTATCTATCTATAGAGAAAGATTTATTTTAAGGAATTGATTCACGCAACTGTAGGAGCTATCAAATCTGTAACCTGAAGGACAGGTCAGCATGCTGGAGACCCAGGGAAGAGTTGATATTGCAGCTCAAGCCCAAAGGGAGTCTGAAGGCAGATTCCACTTTTTTTTCTTTTTTTTGGAAGAACTCGCTCTTTTCTCCTAAGATTGTCAACTGATTGGATGAGACCCAACCACATTATGGAGGGTAGTCTACATCACTCAGTCTATTGACTTGCATGTTAATCACATCTAGAAAAATACCTTCACAACAACACCTAGACTGGTGTTTGACCCTAAGTTAGACACCATGGCCCAGTAAAACTGACACATAAAATTATCACATTGTTCTTCCTGGCTCTTGGCTTCACCCTCTGAGTCATTCTTCCTTTTCCAAGAAAAACTGAGTTTGCAAATGAATAGTGTTCTCAGGCTGGGAGTCTAACGGTCTCTGTATGCTTTATGTTTTATACTGTTTGTACTGTCTCTGTCTTTTTTAGGTAAAGTTTTGCTTCCACTTCCACCTCCTCCTCATCATACAAAAGCAAAGTCTTAAAGATGTGTTCTGTGCAATTCTAGATATGCTACATGAATGAACTCATTTAATCTTCACAATAGCCCTATGAGATAGGTATCATTTTCTTCTTCTATTCAGGGTAGAAAATAAAGTAAATGGAGAGTAAACTTGCACAAAATCACACAGCCTTACTCACAGAGCTGGGATTCTAGCCAAGTATTCTATCCACACACTTGCAGCTACTACACAGCACTTGTCACATGTAAGTAGATGCTTCCTGGACTTCCTGGACTGGACCAACTCACCCTCCCTAATCAACACTGACAGTGCACTAATATTTTGAACTAACTTATTAAAATTAATGAACATGTCAGAGGCAATTGACTTGGTTATGGAAAACAGACAGCTGTCCACTTTAGTTAGATCTTTTGGAGAAGTCAGGAAACAGCAAGCCTCGTGAACTAATAGATTATGGTTATAGGGTGAAGCCAGAGGGAGGGATGGAGCAGGGAATTTGGCCCCAATAACCTAGTGACTGATTGTGTAGAGTCTGGTCAAGGAGCAAAGCAAGACCTTCCTATTTTATTATTTCTCTCTGTTCTTAGAAGAGGGAAGAAAAGATGTGTCAGCTGTAACAGCGATCATATGTTGTATAATTACTGTGCTTCTCACATCCAAATAACTGGCCGTTCTCCTGAATTTTCCATAAGTGGCAAAATAAGTTATATTACAGAGCAGGAAGGAGAAAGTAGTGGGACACAATTTAAACAGAGTTTCTATTTGGGGATCTTGTTTACTTTTTTTTTCCTCCCCCTGCTTCCTTTGATTCCTCTGTCATTTTCTTTTCCCTATTCTTTTTACCCTCTTGAAAAAAATAACTCTGTAAAAAGAAAAAATTATATATGCTTTCTTCCCTTTTTTTCCCCCAAGAAGTTGACCCTTGAAAGTCAGTAAGTTAAGAAAGAGGAGAAAAGACATGCCTAAGAAGTTTGAGGGAGGTGACCACTCCACAGTATAAAAGATTGAAGGGCTCCAAAAACAGTCCCAGATTCTAAAGGGCATTCTCTCCGGCCATCCCCTGCCCTGCCTGAAATCAGAGCAGATGCGCCTGCCGGCCAACCATCTGTCTGCACATGTGCAAGGGCATCCTATGGTTTTTGTGTGAGATCTAATTGCTTGCTTCAACAGTGTGGCAGGTTGGGTGCATGAAAATCTAGTGTTCAATAGGGATCTGCCATCACTCATTGCTCTCCTGCATCTTCCCTTTCCTTTTCCCAGAGTTTGTTTTTAAATAGAGTGTGCACAATGTATGTAATTGCCTCACAACTAAAATTCTGTCTTTGGAATTGGGGGCAGGAGAAGTCAAAGAACAAGATACCTTAGATCAAAGGTACTGGGAAAAGAGCACAATATTTAACAAGGTGCAAGTCCAGACCAGGGACCAACAAAGCAATCACACCTCTCAGGAGGTACCCTGGGAACATCCCTAAAATCTTCCCTTTTCCTCAGAATTGCCCTCTTCTCCTCCCTTTACTTGAACTAGACATTGAGCCAGAACACATCCGGTGATGTTCACTGTGGACCTCTTCTGAGGCCCCTCATTTCAAAACATTTGGAATGAGCTACCCAGGAACACTTGGTAAAGAGCAATTAAATGCCACCCTGCACGTTCATGCTTAATTATCTTGCTAGAGACACACTGTAGCTCACTGCATCTAAATGCAAATTTGTGTATTTGAGATTTTTATTGGATTTGATAAGTCAAATGATTGCTACTTTACATGGAAAGGGGTTGGGGCTGATGAACTGTAGGAGCCCACGTGAGCAACGAGACAAAAATTTCCTTGATTCATTTAAAATAGACCTCCCTCCCCCTGTGGTGTCTCTTTTCCTGAAATTTGATTTCTTTTTTTTGCGCTGCTGGGCTCATTTTGCTGATAAGGAAGATGAAGGTAAATAGCATTTTGAAGAGCAGACTTAAATAAGGCCAGAACACAGTTGGACAAGGCAACTTGCCCCAAGACTTGGGTCTGTGTGCTGACCACTATGTCAGTGATTTTCAAAGTCTGGATCATATCTTACAGCATTACACACACACACGCACAAGCACACATGCGTATGTATTATATACATAGATTTTTATGAACCTATACTTTGCCTTATTAGTGTACTTTATTTTCTGTTCTATTCTACTCTATTCTATTCCATTAAAAAATGTTTAAATGCTGGTTACAACCCAGTTAAAAGATTTTACAACCCAGTAAGGAATCTTAAGAAAATTGCATTAGATGTTTCTCTTGCTCATGGTGTTTCTAAGCTTTATTAAATCCCCAAAATGAATGATGGAAACAGTGTTCCTAAACAATACTGCCAGCCCAAAGTGCTAATTATAAAGGGTCAGCCTAAAATCAGATAAAGCAGTGGAGCTGAGAACGGGCAGCACATGCGTGCAGTGTAATCTGCTAATGATGGTGTGCTTGGCAATGGAATGAATCCCCTGGCAGGTTGGCATTATGTTTCAAACGATGCCAGCTTCCAAGGGCATTTTACATTCACAAATGTAAGTGTCAGCTGTGCCTGAATGGTTCTTGGGCACTACCCCCCTCTCCATCACCCCTGCTCAGGCTGTTAGACCACAGGGGTCTTGTGAGGGGAGATGACCCCACGTTCAAGGCCTGCCATGGCTATCATTTTTCTCACAGCCTTCCCAACTGAGTTTGGGGTCAGTTATCTTTCATGGCATCCTTTTATGGTAGACGGGTCTATTTTACAGATTCTGGCTTGAAAATCAATATGCATCCTTTGTCAACAGTTGCCTTCAGTTCATCTGGAGCCCCAAACATTAATGCCAAACATTCCATCTTAGCTAAAATAGAATATGGGGAAATTATAAACTTCCAAAGAGAAAGGAAGGGATGGGATATGGAGGAGGAAGGATGGAAAAAATATTGATTGAATACCTTCTCTTTTAGACACAATGTTAGATGTATTATTGTATTTAATACTAATAAGCCCCATTAAAAAGATGGTCATTGATCCTACTTATCTGAAAATGATCTTCAGGAAGGTTGAGCTGGAATTTCCAATGTCATGTAGCTGGTGGGTGGTATGGATTAAAATATAGGTGTGCCTATTATTCACAATAGCTAAGGTATGGAAACAACCTAAGTGTCCATCCATGGATGAATGGATAAAGAAGATGTGAGATACAGAAATATAGAAATAGAAATATATATATAATTCTAATATTATTCAGCCATGAGAATGAAGGAAATCCAGCCATTTGCAACAACTTGGATGGACCATGAGGGCATATGCTTAGTGAAATAAGTCAGATGGAAAAAGACAAATACTGTATGATATCAGTTATGCATGGAATCTAAAAAGAAGAAACTCAGAGAAACAGAGAGTAGAGTGGTGGTTACCAGGGGTTGGCGTGGGCAAAAGGGGGACATGTTGCCAAAGGGTACAGGTTCCCAATTTTAAGATGAACAAGTCTGGGGATCTAATGTACAGCATGGTGATTATAGCTAATAATACTGTATCATATACTTGACTGTTGCTAAGAGAGAAGATCATAAATGTTCTCACCACCAAAAAGAAATGGTAACTAGGATATGGGATGGAGGTGGTAGCCAATACTAAGGTGGTAATGATTTTGCAACTTATAACTGTATCAAAGTGACATGTTGTACACTTTAAAATTACACACAATGTTATGTGTTGACTATACTCAATAAAGCTGGGAAAAATAAGAAAATAAAAATGTCTCCCCCCACCCCCAAAAATACAATTCTGCCTGGGTCCCCAGAGCATGCTCTTCCTAATATGCACAAGGCCCTTGTATTTTCACTTTGAACCACATGGAACATCAACTGGAACTTCAACAAGAAAACCCACTCAATATGGTGCTTCCACACTCAACATCCAGAAACTCTAAGGAGACATGTGAGATGGAATGAAACCTGAGCAGGAGATCATGAGATTAAGTTCCTGGATCACTCGATGGATTGGGCAAGATATTTCCTTTGGAACTTGAGTGGAGAAAATAAAGAGAAGGGAAGGCAAGTAGGGGGCAGGGTTGAAGAAAGAGAAATTTAATTAGATATTCTACTCCTATGTGAGATAGTTACTTTCAGACAATGGGAGTTATCATGGGAAAGGTTTGATTCAAAACCAACATAAGCAGCTCCTTTGCCCCTTTTCCATTTGTTCATCACTGCTTTCCTTAGACCTTACTCATAAAGATGAGATCATTAGGCAACATTTAACTTAGCTGCTGATTTCTGCTTTTCTAAATATACACAACACCTTACCTAAACTGTTGATTCCTTTCCTGGATTAGAAGGAATAAGAATGAAGAATTATGTAGTTAAGGACTGACTGACTCTCTACCCTTAGTTTCCCCTTAGTAAATTTGCAGGTGGACCTTGCCGGTTCAGGCTGACCACACGGGTGAGACAGCATCCCAAGGAAGATTGGGAGAAGTCATCAGGCCTGCACGCAATGGAAAAACGATGAAGAATCTGACCTCCTGCCTTAATAATTAACTGAGATTGCTTCCCCTTTTTCCCTTTAAAAATCGTCATGGCTG
The DNA here is from genome assembly GCF_009873245.2 of Balaenoptera musculus. Taxonomy (NCBI): domain Eukaryota; kingdom Metazoa; phylum Chordata; class Mammalia; order Artiodactyla; family Balaenopteridae; genus Balaenoptera; species Balaenoptera musculus. The sequence goes on along the minus strand of NC_045805.1, from coordinate 28,954,914 downwards.
AGCAGAATCTTCAGAGTTGGTCTCTGGACATAAGCCCACCTTCTCCCCAGATTGCCGGCTTTTCTGAATAAAGCAACTTTCCTCTCTGCCGAAGTTTGCCCCTTGATTTATTGGCTGTTGAGCAGCAAGCGCCTGAACCTGCATTCGGTTACAACAACTGTTAGCTTCACTTTTCTGCTGTGTGATCACAATTCACTGTGCGCATTTGGACTTCGTTCCTGATGGCTTCAGACATGACTGCTTTGCAGAGGCCTAATCTTCCAAAGCTTTCCATCAAATCAAGTTGATGTTTTTATGACTGTGACAATGTTTTTGTGTAAGGAAGTTACCTATTTATAAGGGAAAACAAGGAGAAACAGTTTTATTGTGGTTGGGGAAATGCTCCCTGGAAGAGAGGCCCTCTGCCAGGTGCTAATTACATTCCTATTGTCTTTTGGCTTCATGCTTCCCACACCAGGGAGAGGAAGAGTTGGGAGGGGGCAAAGGAGGGAGCAGTGGAAGATAATTGAACAAGGTGAAAATGAACGCTCATTAAATTCCAGAATACAGGAGGACTCATTTCATATGATAGGGCTGTAAATATGACTTTTAATGAAGTTATGACATGGTTGCCAATAAAAGTCATTTACTCTGCAGTATTACAGTTAATTATACACAGCTGGAGCCATTTATGGCCTGTCCCTTGTTAACTTTGCTTTCCCTGCACGTTAACCCTTTCAGCACAGTTGATCAACCAGGAACCAGGCGGTTTTAAACCTAAAGAAACCATGAAATGTTAATAAATGTCCCATATGACTCAGGATAACTCTCACTAGCTCTAGGAGAATGCACTCACCTGCCCCTCCCCTCAGCATACCCTCCCTTCCAGGAGCACATCGTAAGAGGAATGCAGATAGAAAAAGAAGGAGAAAGAGGGAATTATGGCTGTAATTCTCTTGTTTTTGTAATTCTTTTTTTTGAAAAAAAAAATACACTATCTTTGATTTGTGGGAAAATTTATAGACATAACAATTTTTTATTACCAATTTTAAGAGCATTTTAAATACATTTTACCGATAGCAGTGTAACAAAAATACTCGAATAAAACACTCATGAAAAAAAGTGAAACTGACATATTGTCTTTAGCAGCCTAACCCCGTGGACAAAGAGCCTGCCCCTTAGCACGGCTGGAAGAGATTTCCATTTCTGAAAATCCTACACTCTGAGATGGATTGACAGGGGAAGGAACCTGTAGCATAGTAACCGGCAGTTACTAAGCTACGAAGCAGTTACTAAGGCCTCTCAGTTGGTTATATCGAAGGCAGAATAGCAGTGTATCTAAAAGCCCTGTTTCTTGGATATGCCATGAACAACAGGAAGACCCTAGTTTTTAATTTGTTAAAAAGATTTCAACAATAGATGTAGCTCTCTATCTTCATTCTGGGAGCCTGGGTGTTCTGACAGCACAAGTACTGCCTTGTATTATGCTTTATCATGGGGTGGGAGTGGGGGACCTTACTCAGTAACCAAGATTGTCTTAGGGTTTTGGTTTTGACTGGTGTTAACAATTTTCCTTCCATGAGGATTCAGCTACTGGAGTCAGGAAAATGTGGTACTCAGTAAATGGACTTCACAAGCATCTTTGTCAGGGGTCCACTTTTATTGGCTCTGAGGATGAGTTGCCATGTACAGTCATGGCAGAATCTTGCTGAGTCTGTTTCTGGATTATTTCTGGTTCACAACTGTGTGGTTGTCTGGTTTATTTCTGGTTCATGACCGATCTAAATTACTTGTCATTCATTAATGGCCATCTGGTCTCTCTCCACCAGTGTTAAGTGCTAAGAGATTGATTCTGGTTGTGTGTCTGCAGGATTTCGTGAAATTTCCATTGACTCAGGCCTTCCTCTGCTTCTCACAACAGGGTCGAGGGAGCAGCTCTTTTATAAAACCACAGGCCAGTCCCAACCTGGTGGTTGAAAAAACTGCCCTGTGCCAAATGAGGCTTTACTGATCTTTTTCTTGGGGAGGGGGGAGGGGGGGAGGGGGGAGGGGGGGGGGGGGGGGGGGGGGGGGGGAGCATCATAGAAAGAGTCCTCAGCTTGCTTGTCTGTGTTGATTTTCCCTGAAGGGGCAGCTTGCATACAATCCCCATTATATTGGCTTTTGCATAATGGCTGGATTTTATGATGCTGTCAGTTTCCTGTTTGTGTGTCTGTAAGTAAGAAAGCCTCCCGACAGAGGGAAGAAAATGACAATGAACGATCTGTTTATAATTACAGCCCCTTCCCATCTGCAGTCAGATTATTTTAGGGGGCATGCTTGGACCTTCCTTGATCATGGGAATCTGTCCAATTTCCACACTACGTGAATATCCAAGACAAACACACATATCTACCATTAAAAGGGAGAAAACATACGCAAATATTTAAAGAAACTGCAACAGTTCGGATACCTTGGAGAGCAGAGGGCTGGCGTGGCTTTTATTTCAGGTGTGTAGATGCACCTGAAGGAGTGATGGGACGGGGACACAGATGGACTCAACATGGCCTATCTGGGGCCTGCAGACCTCTCATTAATGAGCTCCTAACTTCCTAAGAAGTCAAAGGGCTTCCATAAAGTCTGGCCTTTTCTTGCTTTTCCTTCTAAAAGTATCAGGAGTAATACCTTCCGAAGATAAACTCCAAAATACCAACCTCAGTAACTTGGTTCCCAGACAAGCATCCCTACTTGGGGCTCAAACCCAGGCAAAAGGGCTTGTTTCCTGTAAAGAAAGGACACACCAAAATTTTCTCAACTTTTGTCTAAGATTCTTTGGAGGTGTAATTTGAAATATCTTCGAAGCATAGCTCTGACATTCCTTTATCTAACTCTGGAGAAGATTAACCAAATAGAGTATCCTGAATTTCAAAGAGAGAAGGAAGAAATCAAACTTTTAACGCTTTAACTGTGTTGGCTTTTTAAGAAAAACTTTTCTACCAGCTCAGGAAAAGTCAAGCTGTGCTGGCAATGGCAGATTGCTAGATAAGAAACACAGAAATGCAAATGACATTAGCTAGCAACAAAGAGTCATAAAAATGTGCTAATAAAAGATTCTGATACACATCTGATACATGGTAAATAAAAGCAGATTTATTATAAGGTATTAGTTTATGTAATGTGCATATTAATCAACGTAAATCCCTTGCTAAAAAAAGTGGGTTTGATAATTTGGGTTTCAGATTTAGCAATGTGTCTTCTCAAATTTTATCATGATGAGGTATAAAATATAAATTTAATACTTGCATAAGATTAGATTACAAATATTAAATTTACATGTATTTTGTGTATCTTAAATTTCCAAGGGGGTTAGATAGAGTATCATTGTCTCCACACACTATTTAAGGTTATGAGAATGTACTCATATATATTTAACTAAGTGAATTTATAATAATTAATGTCTTTTTAAAGACTGTTTTCTGTGAACTTTAGACGGTGCTGCAAATCATCTGGGATCGTTTCCTCTACTTGCATGGAGTAAAAATTTAAATGTCACCTCTCTGATGAAATATCCTATCTATATACAACAAATTTGACCTTTGTAAAGCTCCAATTAAGATGGTGAGTTCAACGTGGTAGAGCCATTCTCTGATTAGGTTAATACATACTGAAGCTAAAGTTAAAGGCTTTCAGTTTGTCACCTAAATATGTATTTGTGTAAAGGCCTATTGACGTTATTAAACAAAGAAAATATATACACGATAAACCAATTGAAAATTAATCTTGGTGTCATCAGCCTGATATTAACACTAGGTAGTAAAATTTCTCATTTACATTTTGTGTGATCTGCTCAGAGGAACCACCTCCTAGCATATCCTATATTGTGCATGTGTCTTTCTAATTTTTTTATTTTAGGTTTTAAAAAAATTTTTTTTGGGTTTTGTTTATGCCTGTGTCTTTTTTTTTTTTAAATAGATCTTTATTGGAGTATAATTATTTCACAATATTGTGTTAGTTTCTGTTGCACAACAAAGTGAATCAGCCATGTGCATACACATGTCCCCGTATCCCCTCCCTCTTGATTCTCCCTCCCACCCTCCCTATCCCACCCCTCTAGGTCATCGCAAAGCACCGAGCCGATCTCCCTGTGCTGTGCTGCTGCTTCCCACCAGACAACTATTTTACATTCGTTAGTGCATGTATGTCGATGCTACTCTCACTTTGCCCCAGCTTCGCCCTCCCACCCCATGTCCTCAAGTCCATTTTCTACGTCTGTCTCTTTATTCCTGCCCTGCAACTAGGTTCATCAGTACCATGTTTTGTTTTGTTTTTTTAGATTCCATATATATGTGTTAGCATACGGTATTTGTTTTTCTCTTTCTGACTAACTTCATTCTGTATGACAGAGTCTAGGTCCACCCACCTCACTACAAATAACTCAATTTCATTTCTTTTTATGGCTGAGTAATATTCCATTGTATATATGTGCCACATCTTCTTTATCCATTCATCTGTCGATGGACACTTAGGTTCCTTAAAAAACTAAAAATAGAACTACCATATGACCCAGCAATCCCACTACTGGGCATATACCCTGAGAAAACCATAATTCAAAAAGAGTCCTGTACCACAATGTTCACTGCAGCTCTATTTACAATAGCCAGGACATGGAACCAACCTAAACGTGCGTGTGTCTTTCTGATGAACTTTATCAGGCTCAGGATTTTTTAAATCAATTTTATTGAAGTATAATCGTATTTTAAAAAGGGACCCATTTGAAGTGCATAGTTTGATGAGTTTTGATCAATGTATACACTCGTGTAACCACAACCACAATCAAAAGTGGCCTATTTTCATCTTCCCCAAAGATTCTCAGTAAGGTTCTCAGTAACTGCTAATTGGCTAATAACCTATATCTATAGGTTTGATTGGTCTTCTTTAGAAATTTATATCCTTGGATTTATATAATATATAGTCTTTTGTGTCTGGTTTCTGTTACACAGCAGAAGGGTTTCCAGATTCATTTACCTTCTTGAGTGTACCAGTGTATTTTATGTCACTGAGTAGTATTCCATTTAATGGAAATACAACAATGTATCCATTCACCTGTTGATGGGCATTTAGATTGTTTACATTGTGGGGCTATTTTAAATAAAGCTGCAAATCTTCTGGTGGACGTATATTCTTATTTCTCTAGGAATGGGATTCTGCATCTTAAGGTAAGGGAATGTTTAAACTGATAAGAAACTGCTAAACTCAATACCAAAACGATTTGTGGATAATTTTTAAAATAAAATTTTCTCATTTCCAAAAAAGCTAACGTTCCTTATAATTGATAGGGTAATTTATTCTAGATTTATAAAATATTGTCTCTCTGATTAATAAATTAAACAACACAATGATCACTTCTTATCTTTAGATAAGAATTTCTTATCTGCAGGTATCTACAACATATGACCATTTCTGGAAGTAATAATGATTTTCTGACAACTCTTTTTCATATTGCTTTTCCCAAATTTAGGTCCAAAATGAATAACAACACCATTAAAGCACCTTTTGCATGTAAGCTATCACTTCCTCAAAGAACTCTGGTTGCCCCCATGTTTTGCTCCCTCGCCTCATCAGAGAATGGATGCTAGAAGTAATTAGGCTTGTTTGTAGTCACTATATTTTTAATTAGTTCAACAGTGTGTTGAGAGTTGCCCTATTTTCATCAAGATCAAAATAGGGGAAGAACTGGGCTTCCCTGGTGGCGCAGTGGTTGAGAATCTGCCTACCAATGCAGGGGACACGGGTTCGAGCCCTGGTCTGGGAGGATCCCACATGCCGTGGAGCAACTGGACCCATGAGCCACAATTACTGAACCTGCGCGTCTGGAGCCTGTGCTCCGCAACAAGAGAGGCCGCGATAATGAGAGGCCCACGCACTGCGATGAAGAGTGGCCCCCACTTTCCACAACTAGAGAAAGCCCTTGCACAGAAACGAAGACCCAACACAGCCATCAATCAATCAATCAATCAATCAATCAATCAAACCCAAAAGTTAAAAAAAAAAACAAAATCCCCAATTTAAAAAAAAAAAAATAGGGGAAGAACTATCCAATCAAAAAGAGAAGCTAGTGGGAAGCAGCTGCATCACATGGGGAGATCAGCTTGGAGACCACCTAGAGGGGTGGGATAGGGAGAGTGGGAGGCAGACGCAAAAGGGAGGAGATATGGGGATATACGTATATGTATAGCTGATTCAGTTTGTTATACAGCAGAAACTAACACACCGTTGTAAAGCAATTATACTCCAATAAAGATGTTTAAAAAAAAAGAGAGAAGCTCAATCTCACCTAGGTGAATTATATACAGGTAAAATGTTATTAATATAAATATGTTTCTCAACCCCTGTTTACCTTACATAATGAAGGTTCATGTGCAAAGATGGGCACAAGAATTTTAAGAAGTTTTATTTCTAAGTTTGAAAAGCCCTTATCATTTGGTGACCATTGTGACATACACTCTACTGATGAATCAGAAGGGCGAGAGCTCTGTCAGCGCCACAGCTATCTGTGCTATGTTCTTCCCATCAGGATAACCATTGTGTAAGGCATCATGGAACAGTTATGTTTTATCCTCCAACAGGGGATTCTACTCTCTCTCTCATTTTCATATTGTTGGTTATTGAAATAAATTAACCAAAACTGTTCAGTCTTAGTATCAATAGACGGTTCCTGGCTCTTCTGTCATAGTTGCCTAAAGGGCTCTGCTACAAATTTCAGCTCAGAAATGGAATCTTATGGAAGAAATGAATCATAGCTGCTGCAAATCTGTATACTGTACTTGGTATTTTTGTTACTGATCCCAGAGTGTATGGGATACACCCGACGCTGCAGGACACAGACCCATTGGTACAGAATCCCAGGGTGGCAATGGTGACCACCATCTCCCGCTGTGTTCAGTGCCTACTAAGGCACCGAGCTTTCAGTTCTCAGGTGCAGGTGACAAAGGATGGGAAGCTGCTTTAAGGCATAAGAAAGACACTTCCTGAATCCTTCCAGCAAAGATTCCCTAGCTCAATTTTTGTATTACTTTTATCTACTCTTGTCTCCACCCTTCTAACCTGATTAGAGAAACCGCTTTGAGACAGCATCACCACATGCCTTTGGTAAAAAGAAGATCTGATGAAGGAGCGGAACAGTGTGGAAGGAGAAAAAAAAAAAAAGACAAACCTACCGGGAATAAATGTAAACCTGGTCTCAGCAATGCATTTAATTACAACCAGATGTATCAACGTTTTTGTCCTGCTAGAGTCTGTCCCTTGCTAACGGACGGGGTGGCATGGAAATCAAGACATTTGGGCTTACAGACTTGGGTGCAGGAACTCCCTCTCAACAGCTGCCACTCTGTAGCTACAGAAAGCAGTGGTGACATATAATAACCCATGGTCGCTTTCCTGGGTGGAAGTCTTCAGGTCCTTCTATCATAAAGTCCTGGCCTCCTCCACCAAGATTTTCAGAAGAAATGAAAATGTACCTAATTCTTTAACTTAGGAGAGGGGTCATCTTTCATAGAGCTACATTGTGTGGAAGGCATAGACCTTAATACTTTACTCAGTAAGCAAATGGGAAGGAAGCTTTACTGCCTCAGCCTTTACCTTTCTTGTGCACACAGATTCTCTGTGTGCTTTCACTCCCCAAAGACAGTAGCATCTGCATCTTTTTGTTGACTGTCAAAACCCACTCGCCCATCTAGGGAGGCAAAGTGCCTGAGAATGTGTGTTCCCCAGAGGGCAGCCTTTCATCAATAACCCTTCTGGGTTCCCCAGGGCCTGATCAGGACAATCTTGAGGTATGACCTCCTCTGTCCCCAGAGTGCCCCTGCGGGGTTGAGCCATGCTTCATGTGGGACTTTGGTTGATATTTCTCCCTTGCGTTGCCTCCTTCTCTTCCTGGTCCCTTTCTCCATCCCCCCCATCCATTTTTCCTAGGAATATTTCTTAATAAGTCACTTTCATGATACCCACTGCTTCAGGTCTACTGGTGAATAAACCATCCTAAGACAGCTTTGCTTTCCCCCAGTTTTACCTTGTCTCCTCGGTGTGCATAGCACCTCCTCTCGAAGCTTCGTCTGCCAAGCTCCACCATCCAATGTATCTTCAGAGTATCTTCAAAGTCAGGCACCACCGGCTCCGGCTGGATGCTCCTGGAAGGTCTCCTCTGCCCAGATTTTACCAGTTCCAGATGATAAAGAATGGGCTCTGGAACTCGCTGTGGGGAAGTAGGCTCTCCACCAGCTAGAGTTGTAGTAGGTACCCAAATCACCCCAGCGGGTCCTGAAAGGTAAGCACACCTCAGCAAAGTCTCCTTTACCTTCTTCTCCTCCTCCTCCCCCTCCATCTTCAGTTTCCTCTCCTCCTCTCCTCCTCCTCCTCTTTCTTCTCCTTCTTCTTCTTTTTTGTTTTGTTAACCAAGAAAGCACAGTCTAGTTTTATATGAGAAAAAATATTCCTTTTTAAAACATATGTTTAATCTTGCTCCTGGGAAGAAATAACCAAAAACATGGCATTATAGACCTAAGAATCCCATAACGTTTACCAAAGTTTGGCTCAGATTACATGAATCACCACTTTTACTGTGAACAGCTCTATCTTACCAGTGGTCCCATTGCCTGTTACATTCTTTCTGATGCCCAGATTTTCCTCTAATAGGAGATCAGAGCAAGCATGGGATCGATTCCATGTACCCACTATGCCCACAATTTGGGGGACGGGGCCATTAATGAGCCCAATTTTTAAAAAATTAATTTCTCAGCCTCCATGGAAACTAGAGATGGCAAGGGACACAGTTCTGGCTCAAGGGATGTAAGCAGAAACACTGGATGTGACTTCCAAGAAAGCCTGAAGGGGCAGTCGCAGCTGAGAGTGTCCTCTCGATCCTCACCCTTCCTTTCTTCATCCCTGGAACCCGACACAAGTTTGGAGCAGCCACTATGCAACCATAAAGTGACCATGAGGAAAAGGTCAGGAGAATTTCAGGGACCTCAGACCTAACTGTTATGATTTGTTGATCTGGTACTTGCTAGCAAACACCCACCTGATTTTTGTGGGAAAAATAAAACCCCTCGTTTGTTTAAGCTGCTTTTTGTTATTGTTTTGTGTTTGATTCTTGTTATTCACAATTGAACATATATCTCTTGTTGGTAACAGCCAGTAGATATTTGTCCGAGCTTGGATCTGGGGACCCAGAGTCTAAAAATTCTATAATCCTACTCTGTATCTGTCCAGTTTTTAGATACACCATTCATTTCTCTGTGCCTTATTTTATCTTATAAAAGAGAGGACACTGACATCATCTCTGCTAAATTGAAAAAACAGGATGCTTCCTATGCTGTAGAGTGACAGCAGAGCCTTTAAATGCCTTTGACAACCACCTCTCCACACCCATCAGCAAACTGATTTCTGTTTCGTCAAATTCTTCTTTAACGATGGTATCATGTAAGGGGGAAGTAATAGGATTTTATTTATTAACCATGATTCCTTTGTGTAAAATCACCTTTGTTTTAATTGGTCGATTATGGGAGGGAAAGAAATAGCATAATTAGGAACGTAAAGATGGAGCAGTAGAGAGACAAGAATGTGTTAAAATAAGTTTTATCCTACTACATAGTGTCCTTCCAGCCAACATTTTCCTTCATTTCTAATTTTCCCCCAAATGGCTGAGGCCAAGACATCCATTTATCAAGCCCATCCATTTGACCTCTCCTGTCCATTTTTACATATATGTTTGTGGACTCTGCTTCTTACCATGATATCCCATGTCTGGCAGTTGGGTGATGTTTGCGCTCCCAAGGATCAGACAAGGACGTATCTCTCCAACAGCTGTTGATAACGAGGCCAGCGGAGAGGCTAACGGCTTACAGCTGTTTGAGTGCTCTTTCTGAGGCGGAGATGGAGAAAACTATTCCATGGTTGCAGCTCTCCACAGAAGAGCCCCGTTCCTCCATGTAGGGAGCCTGATACGCCGTCTGCTCTGAGGAGCCCGGATTATTCCATCTGCTTCCGGTTTTCAGAAACCTAAGGTGAAGAAAATAAATAACAGAAAAAACAAAAATGAAAAATGCCTCCTGTTCCTGAATTGCAGGAAGTCTGCATATGCTCCTAAATCGGGTGTTCCATCCAGATGCACCAAACCCCGCTGGATTTCCTGGGTGGAAAGAGGAAAGAAACATCCAGATCTTGCTTTTGAGGATTTTTCAACCTTTAGAAATACACCGATTATTGCATAAAAAGTGACATTTCCCATTTTTGGCAAAGAAATAAATGTAGCGCTCGATGTATGAAACCATATTCTCGCCATCATTTGCTTTTTAAAAGCTATTCACAAGTTTTTGACTGAAGCCTGTTTGAACCTCCACTTTCATAAGCAGGAGGATACAGCCAAGGAATCAGAGATGTTTGCCTAGAAATGATATAATCACAGCCTCCAAGTGTTTAGAATTAACTATGGAAGAGGGTTTACCTTAGTGGCCTTAGCTCCAGAAGGCAAAATTCAGACCAACAGGAAGAAATTATAGAAAAGGAAGATTTCAAAGCTTAGAGAACATTTTAATCAATGATCTGTTAAGTTTTAAGTGAATTACCTTGGATGACAGTAGAGATCCATGCATGTTGGGGATCAGATCAGAAACAGAGGAGCACAGACGGGGGCTGCAGCGTAGAGGATGCCTGAGAGTGAAGACTGCACTTGGTGGTTTCCACTTTGTCCACTCACTCTACAGCCCACTGCAACTTTTTAAAAACATTTTTATTGTAGTTGATTTACAATGTTGCGTTAATTTCTGCTGTACAGCAAAGTGAATCAGTTATACATATACATATATCCACTCTTTTTTAGATTCTTTTCCCATATAGGTCATTACAGAGTATTGAGTAGAGTTCCCTGTGCTACACAGTAGGTCCTTATTAGTTATCTATTTTATATATAGTAGTGTGTATATGTCAATCCCAGTCTCCCAATTTATCCCTCCCCCCTCTTTTCCTCCTGGTAACCGTAATTTTGTTTTTTACATCTGTGACTATTTCTGTTTTGTAAATAAGTTCATTTGTACCATTTTTTTAGATTCCACATATAAGCGATATCATACGGTATTTGTCTTTCTCTGTCTGACTTACTTCACTCAGTAGACAGTCTCTAGGTCCATCCATGTTGCTGCAACTTTTTATTCTCATATTTCCGTGAAACTAATTGGGCTTATGGTTATGAATTATCAAGGGCATGCTACCTGTTTTTATAGTTATTTTCCACAAAGAGCCAAGGCTAAGGCAGATTTCTTTTTTCTTTTTTGCTTCTCCCTTTACGGGTGGGAAGATTTTTTTCTACGCCCACCCTTTCACTAAAGTCCTTAACTTTAATCTCGTCTGTAAAGTCCCTTTTTCCACATAAGGTAACATATTCACACATGCCTCAGATTAGGATGTAAACATTTGAGGAGTGGGTGGGAACAGTATTGTGCCAACCCCAGATCCCTGCTAATACTGCCATGGTTGGATTTGTTCTTCTAGAAGGATATGGGGTTTCAATACGTTTTACAGCTCTATCAGCCACAAAATAGCTATAATTTTCAGAACATTATTACAGAAAGGGATTTTGGAATACAGTGAGTTAATTTTGACTTTATAATTCTCAGCTTTCTGTTTCTGGATCAATTTTCCCTTTGTTAAAGCTACTACCTGGGTCAGTCTAAGTCTCCATAATGAATAGCCTACTTAAAACTGCTGTGTGGCTGAACCACACTGACTCCGTTTTGCCAGCTCCATCTTAGCCATCCCCCCCCGCAAGATGTCCTACCCCCTCTCCTCTCTGCATGACTGAGCTTTAGCCTACTCACAAGGAACGTGCCCAAGCCAGATAAGTTTCCGATCAACTTTTATCCTCGCCTTCATCTGATATGAAAACTGAAAGAATGCCTTTTGCTGACACATATGGTTAATGGACCCCTAAGGGAAGAAAACTCTGTTTCCTTCAGTGCAGATATGCTTCTTACCTGGTAGTCAGATTCTGTTTTTAGCTTTGGCCCCTTTAAATACCTCTGTACCCTTTTAGGCAGTGCAGAGCGCAGCTGCAAATGCCTCCGGATTGTTGTCTGCCCTATCCTGCCTGTATGTAAGTTCCCACAATAAACTTCATAATTGCACTTTATGGAGTTGCCTGCTTCCTTTTTCAGTCTTAAAGTTCCTTCTCAGCTTGGAGGAGATTATTCAATATCTCCGCCATGCAACAATTGCCTTGTCTAGGCAAATGCATGCATCTGAATTTATTTCCTTTCTTATTTGATTTACATGTCCTCTAGTTCTTAACTTTAAATGAAACTCTTTATTTTTTACTGGTATATTAAAATTCTAACCTGCTCTAGTAGAAATGTTTGGGCCAAAATTTATCTTCTTATGATTTCTAAACTTGAGAAGAAATATAATGTTGTGGAAAGGCCAACACCGGACCGGACATTAAAGAAACAAGGATTCGGTTTCTCTCCTGCCACTAACTAGACTTTGAATTGGCCACTTCATCTTATTGGATTTCAGTTTCCTGATGGGTGAAAGGACTGAACTAGATGACCTCCAAGGCACGTCTACTCTGGAAAGGAGACTCAGAGAATTCCAGATTCAAACTTTTGGCTTTGGAAACAATCCTTTATTTTGGAGAACTTGAATATAAGGGGATCTATCCTCAGACAGGGCTGAAATCCTTTCTCTTTCTACTCCAGTACACATTTCTGTGTAGCCAGCGTGTCATTTCCATCTTTTCAAGAGACAGTTGAAAAAATTTAACGTCTTAAGTCTTTTAGGATTAACTTCTACTTGCTTCCCCAGTTCATCTCCCTGTTCTCCCCCAGACATACGTATTTTCTAGCCTCACTGAATACTCAGGATTACCAGGTGCAGGGGCTGTGGCATTTTGGAGGACCATGGCAATACCATCTGTGAGAAGCCAAACTCAGATGGCTTCTTGAGCAACCAAAGTCAACCAAGAAGGGCAGAGCCAAAAAAATGGGGTTCTCAGAAATTCTAGATGTGAGGGATTTTTGTAGGAGTTTTGATATTATATGGGTGGTGAGAACTAGATCAATTGAAATTTGAGTTTTTATCATAATAGTATTCCTTAGAAATCCTGGGGGGGGGGCCCTCAGGTTACTTAATAATAGAACTGTCTATAAATCCAGGACACAGCTCAAACTTGTAAAGATTATCATATTAGACCTTAAGCTATCTTGAATTTGTCTTTGCCTGATTTCACCCCCAACCCCTACCCCCAGAATCCACCTCCATAAACAGCTCAGATTCTTAGGCAGGACAAGTATTTAGAAACACACATTGAGCAAACCTTACTCAGAGGATGAAATCACAAAGTAAGTTTAATTAGTCCTTCAATATCCATTTGAATTTAGCCTCCCACAGAGGCGTGTAATGCCATACATTTTTGGTGTTGCTCAGAAAATACGAAGTCTGACATTCACATTGTCAAATTACAGGGTCACTCAGTGCGAAAGCTTATTTTGGTTGTTTTGGAAATGAGGCTTTTCATTCCCAGGGAAAAGTGGCAATTCAACCCATCCAAAGATAGGACTTCTACCCTCCTCCTCCACCTAGGATCTGTTTCAGGCAGAAAGTCTGTAGCCAGGACAGGGAGGTAAGGATAGAGTTTTCTCTCTTTCTCACTCACCTCCTCTCACACTCACCAGCTGCTCTTTTCCACTAGAGCTGGAATGGAGGGTTGGGACAAGAGCCAGGACTAGCCTTTTAGATCTTCCTGGCAGTAGCCAGGCTTCATTGACTGCGAAGACTCATACCAAGCTCTCTGAGAGGTTTGGGTCAAAGACCTTCTCCACTGATTGAAGTGTAGGGGAGGGACCTTCCGAGCCCTCGAGATGGAGGTTAAGTGGGTAACAATAAACCACCATCTGTCTCCAAATACCCTTCTCCCCAAGCCTCTCTTCCGCTGACCCTTGCTACACCTGCATGTTGGTAAAGAACTGCAATCACGGAGCTGTCCTCTGCCATCCACAATTTTCCAGTCCTACCCTGTGGCCTGTCTCACAATTCACTTTGATACCTGATACTTTCACCGAAGAATCCCAAATGAAACACCCATGCTAATAGCCTGTTGCACAAAATCAGAGAAAGTTTGTAGAGAAGGAAGCAATGGTACTTGTAGATTTCAGTCGCAGGAAACACCAGGTCACTCAAGTGTAGAAGTTTCTGAATCCTTTGAAGACTCTCTCTTGACCCAAAAGAATGTTTACCTTTGCTTTCTTCCATCCCTTCTCCCTTTGTTCACTGTTATCTGCTTGCTCATCTAAATTGAGTTCTGTGTTTTTACTGCTCCAGCCAACTGTATCTATTTTATCCAAGAAAAAGTTTTCTTTGAGAGCAAATGGACAAAAGTCCCAAGGCACCTGATACTGGCAAGGGCAGAGGAGCCCTGAGTGCCAGAGGCACAGAGCTTGCCTGTTCTAAGCAACCTGGAGAATTTGTTCTGTTTCCCCAGAGCTTGCTGACATGGTGACTTTTATAGTTGCAACAAAGAGTCTGAAAGTACCTCAAAGTCCCCAGGCACTTCTAATTCACTTCTAACCTGCGGGCCCTGGGGATTTTTTCCTCCTCTAATTGCTAATGAATTCTAGAATCTCAAAGTCTCATTTCTCTAGTCTAGAATCTCCAGTCTCCCAAATGACGAGAGCCTTCTAGTCATTAATTATGTGCCCTGTGTTTCCTTCCTCGCTTGGATTTATAAGGTGCACCACAGTGGGAACTTACCATTTTTTTCCTATTTAGAGTCAACTCAATTTCCTTCAGAGTTCTTCTTGTCTTTGCAGAATCACTAGGAACGTAGGATAAACAACAACAACAGAATGTGGAAATGGGTAAATAGACTTTGGAATGTAGGGCAACCTGAGGGATGAGTTTGAGGATATAATATCTCATTTCTCAGAAAAATACTAGCCTTTCTCTTCCTTACTGAGTGAAAAACATTTGGTCTGAGCCCAGAGAGGAGACAGTCTAATGAAGTGAAAGAATCAGAATAACAATGCATTCAAATTAAATAAACGTTGGAGAGGGTTTGGAGAAAAGGGAATCCTCCTACACTATTGGTGGGAATGTAAATTGGTGCAGCCACTATGGAGAATAGTATGGAGGTTCCTTAAAAAATTAAAAATAGAACTACCATATGATCCTGCAATCCCACTCCTGGTCACATATCCAGAGAAAACCATAATTTGAAAAGATACATGCACCCCAATGTTCATAGGAGCACTATGTAGAATAGCCAAGACATGGAAGCAACTTAAATGGCCATTAACAGTTTAATGGATAAAGAAGATGTGGTACATATATACAATGGAATATTACTCAGCCATAAAAAAGAATGAAATAATGCCATTTGCAGCAACATGGATGGACCTAGAGATTATCATATTAAGTGAAGTAAGTCTGAGAAAAACAAATACCGTATGATATCACTTATATATGGAATCTAAAAAAATGACACAAATGAACTTATATACAAAACAGAAATAGACCCACAGACATAGAAAACAAACTTATGGTTACCAAAGGGGAATGGGGGGATGGGAGAAGGATAAATTAGGAGTTTGGGATTAACAGATACAAACTACTGTATATAAAATAGATAAACAAGGACCTACTGTATAGTATATAGTACAGGGAACTATATTCACTATCTTGTAATAATCTATAATGGAAAAGAATGTGACAAATTAGCAGAGAATATATAGTAGTTCATTCAAATTCATCACTTATTTATTCACATGTTCATCTATTTGACCAGCATTTATTAGCCATCTTTTAAATGCCAGGAACTTTTCTAGACACTAGAGATGAAGAAATGTGCAAGCCCTCCTGGAAGATATCATCTCAGTGAAAATCTCACACTCTCTTCCTGAATGATCACTCAGTGCTTCAGAGGTCACTTGCAGAGTGCCCAATCCAGTTGCCCAGCCAGAAAACTCATTATTTTTGGAAAAGGCAAAGGAAATCCCCTCACCACTGTATGTGTCACAAAGGCATTTCTCTCCTTTAAAAAGATGTTACTGCCATATTTCTCTGCTGAGGGAGAGGGTACATGATAAGGGGCACATTGATAAACAATAGGATAAATTTATTTCCCAAGTTTACAAATTATATCTTAATTTAAAAAATAAACTAATTCAACAAATATAAATTTGAATGGCCATTTAATAGCTTAGCAGTTAATTCAGAGATTTTTAAATCCTAGTTGTGTATAAGAATTGCCCAAGAAAGTTAAACAGTAGAGAAGTTTAGGCAGTCCCTACCTGGGAAGAGTCTGTGAAAAGTCTGCAGTGAGGCTTAAGTAATGAGGGTTTTTATTTTTAAGTCCCGTAAATAATCCTAATGGGCCATCAGAGGCAAGAGCTACCAAAAAATCTTCATTGATGACTCCCCAAAATGTTCTTCTATGAGATAATATCTCACTATCGTTAGGAACCAGGAAAATGGTTGTTTAGATTTTTGGTCATAGCTGAAGTGAGTTCCACACAGAAAAAAATATTCATTGTCAGTTAAAATGTTTAGTTTTCTTCTCTGTGTCGTTTTGTTGGAGAGGAAAGTGCTTTCTAACATTGCCAGATTTTGACAGCCAGAGAAGTCACATGCCAACCATACTTAGGTATCCTTCCTCTCGAATGACTATTGCATTTACCTTAACATTCTTAGACATTCAAACAGAGTTGCCCTCAGAAAAGACTCTAAGAATAGCCTGTCATCTTCCTGTTCTCTTTGACATTTTTCTGATCAGCACATTCTACCTCTAATGTCCTTTAGGTATCCAGAAGAACACACACACACACACACACACACACACACAAACCAGCCTTTCCAATTAGAATGATGGACCAACTTACTTACTCTTTTTTTTCCAATTTACTTTTGATTGCTATGGCTATTTTATATTTTTAGAATTTGGCTTTGTTCTGGGATTCAGAGAATTTTATATTCACAGACTGCTTATCCCACCAAGATCAATTCCTCCATCTCTTCCTTTAATAAGCCCGGATGTTCTTTACTTCAGTTTTGTTGGTGTCTTTGGGTGAGAGAAGCAAGTAGGCCCAGGACGTGACATTTCTCTTTTTGAATGAGGCAGAAAAATGATTCATGAAAGTGCATTTTTTTTAAAGGGAGAAGAAAAGAGAAGTCTATCCAACAAGATCACCACAGGTATTTTTAGCCACAGGTATCTGAATACTTGTAAATTCAGGAACTTACCTGGTTTGTCCTCACCTTGCTATGATTGGGATTCAGGACATCAGTGGCTTTTAAAATTCAAAGCATAACTTCCAAAACTTTAGAAGTATGACTCTAATATAAATATAATATAGACCTATTTCAAGGACTTTATTCAACTTATTCATTAACAAGGAAACCGGTAATGAGGTAAAGGCTGGTTCAAAGAGCATTTTGAGGATTTGGATTTTTACAGGCATTTTGAAGCAATAATAGAGCAAGAATGATAAATTAAATGACTGATGTCCCATACATAGGAGTTATCTTTTCTAACTGACAGAAGTTATTTGCATTTCTACTGGACCAAAATCTGTAAGTTAGCATACATTTTATTAAATTTTTATTCAATAATAAACAATGAGTCAAACCAAGCATATTTCCCTAGAATGAGTGACCCTTGGGTGTGCCTTTTAAACAGTGCCTCCATGTAACACTGAAAGAACATGCTGCATACCTTTTTACTGGATCCTCATGCTTTACATAATTTTTCTTATTATAATTAAGTGGTAGTAACAGTTTCAAAGCAGCAAAGCCCTGAGATAGCTCTGAGGCCAACTTTCAGGTGACAATAATGAGTCCATGTTGCTTCCTCCCCAAGGTCATTGCTATGTACATGCACACAAGGATACACGTGTATGTGTGAAACATGGCAAGTCTGGCATTGCATATACAATGAAAAAACTTTTAAATCCCTTTGAAAAGAATGAATTTGCTTCTCAGAAAACTGAACTACCCTGATCCTTAGAATTAGCCTTATTAATTTTTCTTTTCTACCGTCCTCTTCACCTCAGGCCTCTGTGTATATTTCTTGAAGAAGCAGCAACATTCTATCAACTCAGAATTGTTCTTTGGAACCATCCATGGAATGCATTCCACTGTCCTTCACAAGGGACTTTTACATAGGTGCTTAGATATCTAGAAAATAAGGAATGGCCTTTCCCAGATGAATATCAAGGGTAGGGGCTTTCTTCAAGACCGTTGTTGGGTTTTTTTAATATAAATTTAGATTTAAGTTCCTTTTATTGATGCCTGTTAAGTTCCTTGAGAGGGTTTCTGGAACATAAAAAAGTAAACCAGCTTTCATGTTTTCCATCATGTTGAGGAAGAAATATCACAATTACATCTTCTATTCCCATTTTGTTTCCTTGCTTTCATCTTGAAAGTTTCCTGACCATCAGAGAGGTCCTTAAAGAGTCTCCTCTTATGCTGAGAGGGTCACAATGATATCAGGATCACCTGGACTAAATGCATATGTTAATAAGCTTTGGAAACATTTTGAAGAGAGCTCACAGGATTAGAATCTATTTTCTACTATAGAATATTCAGAATGGAAAGCCAAACCTTTTGGAACTGGGTCAGACCTGATCCTTAGTACCGCCAGTCTGTGGACACATTATAATATCTTATGGTGGCATTGTAGTTTTCCCCAATTTGCTAACTAAGACTAATTATCCAAATAATTCAGCCTGACTCTGCTCTTGACCACTGCAAATCCCCCTGCTGTTCCTTAAAGCTCTGTTTGTTCCCCATTTCTTCTCTTGTTTTAAACCCCTCACTGTTCTGAGTGCCTTTTATTTAAAGAGAAATTGGATACCTACTGTGTAAATTTCTGCAGGGAGTCCTTTAATGTAGACTGTAGCAATTTTCTCCAGGAATATGCTAATAATTAGAGCAGCTAGGGATTTGGACTTTGTTATCTGTGGAGGAGGAATTGTATGAGAAAAGGAGAAAAAAAATCTCAACTCTCTACATCGCTGTAAAGAAAAGAAAAAAGAACAAAATAATAAAGGAGAAAGGAAAACAAAGTTATTTGTTCAAATGTGGGGTGGAAATAGACAGATGCTTAGAAGGAGCAACGGTGGCCACTGGTCTTTGTGCAGGCTGTTAGGAAAAGGCACGCATGAAGGGAGAATGGTGAACTTTGGTCCCCGGGGCAGCGGGCTGAGTTCTGGCCTCCGTAGTCATAGCAACAGAACATCCCCTGGTGCTCCCGGGTAGTCAAAATGGGACCTCCTGGAGTTCTCTCTGTCTCCTCTGCTGGAGGTTATGGGTGTCTGAACGGCAATTTCACAATCCTGAATTGCTGGTTAAGATTAGTTTAAGAGAGTTTGGGCTTTTTCTTTCTTGTTTTTGTTTAAAAGACAACTTTTTGAAATAAATTGCATAGTTGTGCTTCAGAGAAAAGTTTCTGGGAACTAAATATGGTAATCTTAGAAACCAATTTGCATTGAGGTGATGGTGCATTCACACAGAGTTTGAGCAACAGCCTGGTCCTATCCTAAGGTTATTTGTGAAGCAGATTATTTAAGGTGACCAGGGGTCTTCTACTTTTGTTACCAAGCAGCTTTTGGTGGTCACAGACTGACATGGTCTGACCCTTTATCACAAAGTTCTGAACATGCAGTCACTCTGTAAGCTTGTTTCAACCAAGACGAAGGGAAAAAGACTCCTTAGAATTCCTATAGGAGGAATGAGGCAAAAGAATTATTTCCACATACTGATGTGCAAATTAAAGCATTGGAAAGAAGGAATTTGCCCATGATGGAACCAAAATCAAGTCCCAATAGGACCCAAGGTCCTTAAGTTCTTCGCTTGTTTTTATAGGTCAGACATCTGAAACTCTGGTTTTGGTGATTGCTTTAAGGGTTTCTTCTTGGACAAAGGTGTTAAGAAGGTCTGCAAACTAAAAAGGATCATGAATTCACTTTAATTAAAATAAAAATAAAATCAACACCCAGCAGTACTTTTTGCAGTTTCACAGAAGGGGAATTTCTTAAAAGCAACCAAATAATGTTACTAATGGCAATATTATTAATAATAATATAAGTAACATTTATTGAACGATGTATATAGGTGCTAAGCATTTCATATGAATTATCTCATTTATTTATTTCTACTTGATTAATGAAGAAACACAGAGAATTTAAGGATCTTCCCCAAAGTCACATAGCTAGTAATTGGTAGAGTCAAAATTTAAGCTTGGGCCATCTGACACCAGTGTCTGTGTTTCTAATCACCCCACTACACACTACTGTGCTTCTACACTATAATTTAAAACACATATACAAGATTTATATACTATAGGAAAATGAAATGTTTATAAGTTATTTAAAAATCTACTAACTGTATCACTGTATGGGGAGAAGAACCACCAACACCCACCCTTGCTGAGCTCCTATGTGTCAAGTACGCCACTGGTCACTGTGCATACATTGCCTCCACTTCTTACCACAAACCTGCAATGAAAGAAATATTATCCCCATATTTTACATGAAGAAATGAAGCATGGAGCTATTTTAATCACTTGCCCAGGGTTATATTTAAGCAACAGGCTGAGCTGGGGAGTGAGCCCAAGTGTGGGTGATGGCAAAGCGTCTGTTTTTCCCATGTTGCTGTGATGGTTTTTTCCAAGGTGTATTTAGGTGTAGCTTTAGTTTTACCAAAAAGGACTAGGCACCAAATCTCTCTTCCTAATCCCTGACCCTACTTTCCTACTAAAGTTGTTAATGAGATAGGAGTATTAGAGGTACTGTCTCCAGAACCTGAATAAACTACACTATTTACCTGAGGGGAAGACGGTGGTTTATCTTTCTAAATTAAGTGACCATCACTAGTTGATTAACTTGATTTTCATTCTTTAATACTTAAATGAATTAAAAATGAATGAACGAATGGGTAAGCAAAGAAGACAACTGCCAAGTAAAAATTGTCACTCACCATCTGGTTCTACAAGAATGAAGTCACTGGCCACTGAAGTCGTTGACCTTCAACACACCCTGAAAGGAGTCCAGGGCGGAGATCAAGAATGAGGCACTCTGTGCTCTGGGAAAACCCAGCAGAACAGGCCTTCAGATAGAGAGATATTTTCAGGAGAAGATTTTATGAGCCCAATTTCTTGCATCTTCTCATATCTAGAAAAGCACATTAACGGAATCATTAACAGAGACATCTGCTCCTTGTGACTAGCAGCAACCTTCTGCCAAAATGTGGGCTTGATTGCATGGACCCCCTTCACCTAAATCATGTATATACTGACCCCCCCCCCCACCTCTTGAGCAGTTCCTCAGAGTTATCTGATGGGCTGTCTCCTGGGCTATAGTCCTCATTTTGCCCCAAATAAAACTTAATTCACAACTCTCATGTTGTGCACTTGTTTTTTTCAGTTAACACAACTTACCATCTATTGAATGTCTAGTAGGCAGTAGGCACTATGCAAGGTGATTTCATATTCTGATTTTATGTCCTTTCCACAAAAGTTGTGCTGTAAAGTGACGATTTTTATTATTGCTATATTTAAGGATGAAGATCTGAGGCTTAGACTGGTTAAGTGAACTGCTCAGAGTTTCAGCTAGTGAATGAGACATCTGGAAATAGAGCCCAAGGACCTATGGCTCTGAAGTTCGAGCTGTGCCATCTATGTTTAAATTTCTTTAAAACATTTTTAGACGTGTTTAAATACAAAGGAATATTTTAGATATATCTGTAAGGAATACAGAACAACCATGTAAGTTAGCACCCGAATATTCATGACCCAAATTTATAAATAATGCATTACCATAA
Source organism: Balaenoptera musculus (assembly GCF_009873245.2). Lineage (NCBI taxonomy): Eukaryota > Metazoa > Chordata > Mammalia > Artiodactyla > Balaenopteridae > Balaenoptera > Balaenoptera musculus. The sequence goes on along the minus strand of NC_045805.1, from coordinate 28,933,095 downwards.
ACTTTAAACTTCCCTGAGTGCCGTCTCATCCCATCCTTTCCTTTCTATCTCAGAGGGTTTTTTTATGGTTTCATATTTGTTAATAGTCATAATTCATTATTTATATACATGTCTTTGACCTTTAAGTCAACTGAATCAAACTGTACGTGTTTTTATCTTACCTGCTCTCTTTGCTTGACACTGTTCCTGAGGTTCATCTATAACACTGAATAAATCTGTGTGTAATTTCTTTTCACTGTTGTATAAAATCCCATATTAAAACTCTGCCATGTTTTGTTTATCCATTCTACTTTTTAAAATTTAACTACAGTTGATTTACAATAGAATATTACTCAGCTATAAAAAAGAATGAAATAATGCCATTTTAAGCAACATGGATGGACCTAGAGATTATCATACTAAGTGAAGTCAGACAGAGAAAGACAAATATATGATATCACTTATGTGTGTTATCTTAAAAAATGATACAAATCAACTTATTTACAAAACAGAAACAGACTCACAGACATAGAAAACAATCTTATGGTTACCAAAGGGGAAAGGGGAGGGGGAGGGATAAATATCCTTTCTACTCTTGGTGAATATTTGCGTGTGTTTTCCCCTCCCTTCCTCTCTTCCTTCTTCCCTCCCTCCCTCCCTTCCTTCCTTCCTTCCTTTCTCTATTACAAAGAGTGCTGGCAAGAACATGTGATACACATCTCTCAGGGTATATCTGAGAGGGTCACAAAATCATAAGCTTTACGCATTTTTGGTCAGTGAGATAATACCATATTGTTTTCCCAAAATGATGGAGCAGTTTCTACTGCAACTTATTCTGAATAACACTGCAAAATTATTTCCCTTCCCCTACATCCTCACCAACATATTGTTACACTTAGGTTTTACTAATATGATTGGTTTGAAAGCGTACCTTACTGTGGTTTTCATTTGAATTTCTTTCATTATTGATAAGGTTGAGCATATTTTTATGTATTTTATGCGCTTTTTTTTTCTGTGAAGTACCTATCCATTTTTTATTTTTGCCCTCTTTTTCTATTGGGTAATTTGCCTTTTTCTTATCAGTTTGTGGGTCTCTTTATACCTTTTGGACATTAAATATTACAAATGTAATCCATTGCAAATAACTTATTTCAGCCTACAAAGTGATTTCACTTATTTATGTGAACTTTTGATGAATGAAACTTCTTAATTTTAATATATTCATATTCATCAATCTTTCCTTTTATTCTTTGTACACAAAGGCAATCTTCCTGAATTCAAAGCAATGAAAAGATTTTGCTCAAAGTTTTATAGTTTTGCCTTTTGCACTTAATATTTAACCCAGCTAGAGCTGATATTTGCTTAAGGCATTATAAACCTAGTTTCCATACGTGTGGATGTGTCTCTGGGTTCTCTCTTCTGCTTTTCCAATTTGTCCATTTTAGTGACAGTACTATATTGTCTTAATTTTTTCAGTTTATGGTAATACTTGATATCAGGTAAGGGAAATCCAATTACTTTGCACTTTTTAAGCAATGTCTCACTATTCTTGTACCTTTGATCTTCCCCATAAATTTTAAAATAAGCTTGTTAAATTCCCCAAAGTCTGTTGGTATTTTGACTAGAGTTGAATCACATCACTAGAGCAATTTGGTGAGAATTTACATCCTTAGGATATTGTCTTTTTCTTATTAATTTTCAGACTGTGTCTGTGATGTAGTTTCTATTTATTTAAGTCTTTGAAAACATTTTCTTCAATATAATTTTCTCCATACAAATTTTGTACATGAATTGCTTGATTAATTCCTTGGTACTTTACTTTCTTTTTATTTGAAGCCAATATGAAAGCTATCTTTTAATAATTACCTTTTATAAATGTTTTTGAGCATGTATCAAATTGCAACTGATTTTTTAATCCTTTTTAAAATAAGCGTAATTTTTTAGAAGAGTTTTAGATTTACAGAAAAATTTGGAAGATAGTACAAAAAGTTTCCATAAATATTGCACCCAGTTTCCCATATTATTAAATTCTTATATTAGTATAATGCATTTGTTGTATATATTGAACCTATATTGACACACTACTGTTAACTAAAGTACATGCTTTATTCAAATTTCCTTAGTTTTGTTTTTTTTTTTTTAACCTAATGTCCTTTGTTCCAGGATCTCAACAGGACATCACATTACATTTAGGTATTACCTCTCCTTAGGCTCCAATTGGCTCTGAGAGTTTTTAAGAGTTTGCTTGATTTGATGACCTGGACAATTTTGAAGAGCACTGGTTAGGTATTTTGTAGAGCCCTTTATTGGGATTTTTCTGTTATTTTTCTCAGGATTATGGGTTTTTGGGAGGAAGACCACAGAAGTGATATGTCATTTTTGTTCCATTTTATCAAGGGTACATAGTGTGGGTATGTAATCTATAAAAATATTGAATCACTATGCTATACACCTGAAACTAATATAATATTGTAAGTTAACTGTACTTCAATTTAAGAATACATAGTACGGAAGCTGACCTTGGTGGCCTGACTGAGGTAGTGCTTGTCAGATTTCACCACTGTGAAACTCTGTGCTAGAGTTTTTCTCTAGCACCCCCTTACCATAGTGTAACATTTAGAAAGAAGTTACTACTCCCAGCACCTGCCTAAGGAGTGGGGAGTGAGTCATGGTCCACCTTCTTGACGGCCAGATATCTACACAAATTAATTGGAATTCTTCTGCACATGAGACTGTCTCTTCTCCCACATTTATTTATTCAAATCATTTATTTATCTCAGCATGGACTCATGAATATTTAATTTAAACTTTGTGCTATAATCTGGCACTACTTTATATTGTTGCTAAAATTGTTTCATCTTTGGCCATTGGGAGCTCTTTCAGTTGGCTCCTGTGTTCTTTTTTGGATACACTATCACTGTGGACTTTTTTTTTTTTCTGAGCACTGCCGTTACTATTGATTTTTTTATATACTGACCTTTCAACAATTCAAATAATTTCCTTTTTTCCACAACCATGTTATCTTCAAATAATGACAGGTTTTCTTCCTTTCAATTTATTACAATTCTTATACCTTTTACTTTCTTTTGCCTTGCTGCACTTAACTAGGACCTTTCATAAGATGCTGAGCTGAAGGTGTAATACAAGGTTCCATTTAACTCGCTTTGGATGGTACAGGGGATAAGTTCAACATTTCACCATTGAGTTGGATGTGTGCTTTGTTTTTTGTTTGTTTTCTGTTTTCTTTTTCAGGGTGTTTTTTGTTCTTTTTTGTCTTGTTTTGTTTATCAAGTTAAAATATCATTCCAGCTCTAGCTTGCTGTCTTAGTTTGTTTGCCACAGAAAGAGACTGAAAAAAAACGATTTAAATGCAATCATTTATTTGGGAGGTGATCTCAGGAAACACCATAAACAGAGTGCTTAATGAATTAAGGAAGAGAAGGAAACCAATAAAAGATGCTTTATAAAGCCAGTTACTTCTGGGAGTCAGTGTAAAGCATACTCCTTTGAGCTTTTCAAAGGGAGAGATGAGAGTGCTGGGAGCCCTTGGTTGAGGGCTGCCAGGGAGGGAGTATGGGGTTGATTCTCTGGCGCTTCTGGCCTGCCTTATGGGCTACAAGGCAAGAAAAAGCTCTTAGGCAGATGCTGGCAGGTGGAAGTCTGGCTGAGTGTGCTGAAGGGAGTGCAAGGGAACATGGGCACCAACAGCATCTGCTACACTGGCAAGGATGCTGTATTTCATTGTCTTGTTACTAACAGATGTTGGACTTATCCAATACATTGTACCTATTGAAGGTCATATGATTTTTCTGCTCTAACCTGATATTAGTAATAATATTTAATTATTATTTTATATCATATTATTATTAATTGGCTTTTGAATGGTAAATGACCTTGCATTCTTGGGATAAATATAACCTGCCAATGTTTTCCTTAGGATTTTTGCATCTCTGTTCATGGAATGAAATTGGCTTGTAAATTTCCTTTTGAATATTGCCTTTCTCAGATTTTTGGTGTCAGGACTATAGCAACTCTCATATTTTGAGATTTGATTTATTCTAAGCTCATGCTCTTTCCTCCACATTGGTGTTTTTCTTATTCCCTGGAGACAGTGGTATATATAATTACAGTGAGTTAGCATGGTGTGGGGATATTGGCGATGGGAAACTCTGGGTAGAACTGGGATCAACATAGGTGTGTCAGCCCAACAGTATTGATAATTAGGAATAAGAGAACAGATATAGGTGTTACAAATATTTTAGATACTAGCTTTATCTTCTTTAACAATTTGGTTTTGCTCTAGAGTCCCCTCCTTCCAAATACCCAAATTATGTTAAACATCATCTTTCATATCTTTGGTAGAGAGCTTTATTTTGTCCAATCTCAAACGAATAACATCAGCCTCTCTAATTATTACAGTATTTGTAAAGTTGCCCGGTGTAGGAAGAACTGTGGAAAAGCCACCTGGAGCTATACCAGAAAGTTTCAGAAGGCAGTATGTGTCATCCTGGGGTTCTGCATCACATCACCTGCTCAGTATCTCTACATTAAGCAACACTACTTAGAATGCTAAACATATATATATTCCCTCTCTATATATATTTCTCTCTATATATATTCTATAAAAATCATAGACATTTTACAAGGACAGTACTGTAAGTCAGGATATTGGGCACACATATTCTGTTGTGTAACTTTGTAATCATAATTATTTTGCTCAATTTAATAGTTTTTAAATTAAAAACTCTGAATGGGCTTTGGTTTAGATCCCATGCTTACCTTAACCAAACTAAAATATGACCTTTACAAAAGTGAGTGCTTTTTAAATCAAATATAGAGCATTTGGGGTCACCTATTTCTCTCCTTAAGCACGTGTGGACCTGAATCTCTAAGATAGATCCCCCAGCTCCTAACCTCACGTTGAGCTGAACTGTTGACGTTTCCCTCCTTATTGAGGAGTCCTGCAGGGCCGGGGTGTCCATGTGATTGTTTACTTTAGTAGTTCTTCTCGTAATCTTCTCTCTTAGACCCTTTCTTCTCATCTACTTTTACCAAGTCATCTGGATCTATGCCCCATATCCAGGCTAGCCCTGGACACATCTGTGAAAATGCCAGAATTTACTCTCCTTTTCTTGTCCTATTCTTCCAGCCTCTTCTTATCTCTTCCCTTTCCTGATATTCTTTTCCAGTACCCCCCCACCCCCATCAAATTTTGCAGTTTTAAGATATTTTTCATAAATGACTAGTCACTTCATTTCCACACCACTCTTTCCCTGAATATGAAATTTCGAAAAATCAAAGCTTTAAACTGAAGCTATACAGATATGCATGTATTCTACCTTGTGACTTAAGGTTCTTTGAAGTATACATCTTATGGTTCTTTGAGGTTTCAGCTTAAATTGTTACCCATTTGGCTCCTCAGCCCAACCGTGTGTGTGCAAGGATACTTACAACATGAAACACCCAAGACAGACTCAACCCAAAGCCCCAAACTTCACTAAACATAGGCTGCTGTTGAATAGAAAACTGTCCTATAGTCAGATAAATGTTTTGTTATTTTGGACAATTGAAAGTAAGTTTCCTTTGCTAATATTTCTAATTTAAAAACCAAGATCCAGACCAAAGAGAGAAAAAAAAAAACTATCACATGGTCCAAGGGCTCAGTATCGTGAGGAAGTAAGGGGACTATTTTTACCTGGCAGCCTTGTTGAGACTCTCAGATACACAGAGAAGTTTTTCAAATTTTAGGGCATATAAGAATCAACTCAAAAGCTTGTTTAAAATGCTAATTTCTGCTTATTTCTCTCTTCCCTCATTACTATTCAGCGTTTCATGTTTGGGTCTCCAGAATCTGTATTTACAACAAAATGAGCAGGAGAGAGGCTCTCCAAGAATTGTCTGATGACTTATGGACAGTGTGATTTATAGCAAGCAGGACTTTATCCTGATTTCATTCAACTCCTAGCTATTCTGGGCTGTGCATCACTGAATGAATGGGCATGACCCCCTGGGCATCGTTCCTCTAAGAATGCTGTGGCAACAGCCCTGTCCTTGGCTGCAGAGATGAGAGGGAGCTTGAGGAAGAAGTTAGCCTGATCTATCTGTATCACTGTTCCCTTTCAACCCCAAGTGAAGTGTCACAGTCCACTTCTGACACCAATCACTCAAGAGGTTGGTGACACTCAATCACCAGAGCTCAAGTTGAGAGCTCTGTCCTCCATAAGACTGTCCTCACTTCAGATGCTAACCACAAGTGGAGCTCCCAGGCCACTAGCACTTCTGACCAACTGGCTATAAACTCAAGGGTTCTTACAACCACCTCAGGTTTGATATTTTCCGAGAATGACTCACGGCACTTATTAAAAGCACTATACTTACTATTACAGTTTTATTATAAAGGATACACATAGGGTAAGGTCTGGGAGCATCCAGGACACAGACCTTTTGTGATGTTGTGATTTATAATGAGAAATATATATTTGGTCTTCATCCTGCTTCTGACACAGAGCTCCTAAAACCATTGGAATTTCTGTGATGAGAGCAATAAAGGTGGCTTTTGTTATATTAATGAGGTGACTTTTGGAAAGGACCTAAGGATGGGGGCTGGTTGCCCGGAGACCCAACCATGTGATAAGGTGGTAGGAACTTTCAGTCCCGGCCCAACCTCTGGGGAGAGGAGAGGGGCTGGAGGTTGAATCAATCACCAAAGGTCAATAATTTCATCAAGCTTGACAATGTAATAAAATCACCATAAAACAAAAAGGATGAGGTTTGGAGATCTTCTGGATTGGTGAACATGTGGAGATTTGGGGAGAGTGGTGTTCTTAGCGAGGGCATAGAAGCTCTGTGTCCCTTCCCACATACCTTGCCCTATGTAACTCTTCCATCTGGCTGCTCCCAAGTTATATTATTTTTTAAGAAACTGGTGATCTAGTAAATTAAATGTTTTCCTGAGTTCTGTGAGCTGCTCTAGCAAATTAATCAAACTGGAGGAGGGAGTCATGCGATCCTGTGCTTTATAGTCAGTTGGTCAGAAGCACCTGTAACAATCTGGATTTGCTTTCAATTGGCATAGGAAGTGGAGGGAAGTCTTGTGGGACTGAATGCTTAACCTGTGGAATCTGATGTTATCTTTGGATAGATGAGTCAGAACTGAGTTGAGCTGAAGGACACACAGCTGGTGTAGCAGAATTGCTTGGTGTGGAAAAAACCCCTTACATTAGAATTGGAATCTGCATTGTTACTTTCTATGTCCTCTCCCCATGGAATCAGGGCATGTCACCCTCCCAACACATCAGAGTGTTCACCCATCAGGAAACTCCACTGAGCTTCAGTGTCCAGAGATTTTACTGGGGTTTCATTATGTAGTCACAATTAATTAAATCATTGACTTTGTGGTTGAACTCAATTTTTAGCTCTCCCTCCTCGTGGAGGTATGGTTGTCCCAGAGTTCCGATCCTTTAATCAGGTGGCTGGTCTTTCTGGTGACCAACTCCCATCCTGAAATCATCTAAAGGTCACTTTGAGTCACCATTAGCATAACGAGGATACTCCCATCATTCTGGAAATTCTAAGGGTTTTTGAAGCTCTGTTCTGGGAACTATGGACAGAGACCAGATATATTCTTTATTATTTCACAGTGTGAAAGACAACAATGTGTGCATGAGGGTGTGCATCAGTGTGCACTACACATCCTGCTGGTGTCTGAAAACAGGCAAACAAGACTGATGGGAAGAAAGATGGAGAGTCCTCCTGGGTACAATGCACCTAATGTGAAAAGTGTGAGAGCTCCCTGACAAGCATCCTAACAAATAGACCCTTTCACCTTGAGAAAGGCTTGCAGAATTCCTGCAAGCATTCTCCTCCTGCTTCCCATTTTTCTCTTCTTTCCCTTTTTTTCTTTTTTGGCTTTTTCTTCAGTATCATAATTGGTTGGAAGGGCCTGAAAAACTGTATGAGGGGGACCTTCAAGATGGTGGAGGAGTAAGACGTGGAGATCACCTTCCTCCCCACAAATACATCTACATGTGGAACAACTCCTACAGAACACCCACTGAAAGCCGGCAGAAGACCTCAGATTTCCCAAAAGGCAAGAAACTCCCCATGTACCTGCGTAAGGCAAAAGAAAAAAGAAAAAACAGAGATAAAAGAATAGGGACGGGAGCTGTGAAGGAGGAAAAGTTTCCACACACTAGGAAGCCCCTTCACTGGCAGAGACGGGGGTGGGCGGGGGGTGGGGAGCTTCGGAGCCACGGAGGAGAGCGCAGCAACACAGGTGCAGAGGGCAAAGCGGAGAGATTCCCACACAGAGGATCGGTGCCGACCAGCACTCACCAGCCCGCTAGGCTTGTCTGCTCACCCACTGTGGCGGGTGGGGGCTGGAAGCTGAGGCTCAGGCTTCGGTAGATCCCAGGGAGAGGACTGGGGTTGGCTGCGTGAACACAGCCTGAAGGGGGCTAGTGTGCCACAGCTAGCCGGGAGGGAGTCCAGGAAAAAGTCTGCCGAAGAGGCAAGAGACCATTGTTTTGGGGTGCATGAGGAGAGGGGATTCCTTCCCCATCTGCCCACAGAAGTCAGAGCACCGCCTAAACGAGCTCCAGAGACAGGCGTGAGCCACGGTCATCAGCTCGGACCCCAGAGACGGGCATGAAATGCTAATGCTGCTGCTGCAGCCACCAAGAATCACGTGTGCAAGCACAGGTCACTATCCACACTCCCCCATGGCAGCCTGTGCAGCCCGCCACTGTCAGGGCCCCATGATCCAGGGACAACTTCCCCGGGATAACACATGGTGAGCCTCAGGCTGTTGCAACGTCACGCCGGCCTTGGCCACCGCAGGCTCACCCTGCGTTCCAGTTATAACTACTGTACCCCTCCATCCTCCCGGCCTGAATAAGCAAGAGCCCCCTAATCAGCCGCTGCTTTAACCCCATCCTGTCTGGGCGGGAACAGAGGCCTGAGGGCGACCTACACACAGATGTGGGGTCAAAACCAAATCTGAACCCCAGGAGCTATGCGAAAAAGAAGAGAAAGGGAAATTTCTCCCAGTAGCCTCAGGAGCAGTGGATTAAATCCCCACAATCAACTTGATGTACCTTGCATCTGTGGAATACCTGAATAGACAACGAGTCATCCCAAACTTGAGGCAGTGGAATTTGGGAGCAACTGTAGACTTGGGGTTTGCTGTCTGCAACTGATTTGTTCCTGATTTTTATGTTTATATTAGTTTAGTGTTTACAACTTGTGGACTTGGTGGATTTGTTTATTGGTTTGGTTGCTCTCTTCTTTTTTTATTATTATTACTATTATTTTATTTATTTTAATAATTTTTTTTCTTTATTTCTTTTTTTCTCCCTTTTCTTCTAAGCCATGTGGCTGACACGGTCTTGCACTCTGGTCTGGTGTCAGGTCTGAGCTGCTGAGATGGGAGAGCTGAGTTCAGGACACTGCACCACCAGAGACCTCCTGGCCACACAAAATATCAATTGGCGAGAGCTCTCCCAGAGAACTCCGTCTCAACGCTAAGACGCAGCTCCACCCAACAGCCAGCAAACTCCAGTGCTGGATGCCCCATGACAAACAACTAGCAAGACAGGAACACAACCCCACCCATTAGCAGAGAGGCTGCCTAAAATCATACTAAGTTCACAGACACCCCAAAACACACCACCAGACGCAGCCCTGCCCACCAGAAAGACAAGATCCAGCCCCACTCACCAGAACATAGGCACCAGTCCTCTCCACCAAAAAGCCAACACAAACCACTGAACCAACCTCACCCACTGGGAGCAGACACCAAAAACAACAGACACTATGAACCTGCAGCCTGGGAAAGGAGACCCCAAACACAGTAAGTTAAACAAAACAAGAAGACAGAGAAATATGCAGCAGATGAAGGAGCAAGGTAAAAACCCACCAGACCAAACAAATGAAGAGGAAATAGGCAGTCTACCAGAAAAAAGAATTCAGAGCAATGATAGTAAAGATGATCCAAAATCTTGGAAATAGAATGGAGAATATATAAGAAATGTTTAACAAGGACCTAGAAGAACTAAAGAGCAAACAAACAATGATGAACAACAAAATAAATGTAATTAAAAATTCTCTAGAAGGAATCAATAGCAGAATAACTGAGGCAGAAGAACAGATAAGTGACCTGGAAGATAAAATAATGGAAATTAATACTGTAGAGCAGAATAAAGAAAAAAGAATGAAAAGAATTGAGAACAGTCTCAGATACCTCACGGACAATATTAAATTCACCAACATTCGAATTATAGGGGTCCCAGAAGGAGAAGAGAAAAAGAAAGGGTCTGAGAAAATATTTGAAGAGATTATAGTTGAAAACTTCCCTAACATGGGAAAGGAAATAGACAATCAAGTCTGGGAAGCAGAGAGAGACCTGTACAGGATAAATCCAAGAAGAAATATACAAAGACACATATTAATCAAACTATCAAAAACTAAATACAAAGAAAAAAAGTTAAAAGAAGCAAGGGAAAAGCAACAAATAACATACAAGGGAATCACCATAAGGTTAACAGCTGATCTCTCAGCAGAAACTCTGCAAGCCAGAAGGGCGTGGCAGGACATATTTAAAGTGATGAAAGGGAAAAACCTACAACCAAGATTACTCTACCTAGCAAGGATCTCATTCAGATTCAACAGAGAAATTAAAACCTATACAGACAAGCAAAAGAATTCAGGATCACCAAACCAGCTTTACAACAAATGCTAATGGAACTTCTCTAGATAGGAAACACATGAGAAGGAAAAGACCTACAAAAACAAACCCAAAACAATTAAGAAAATGGTAATAGGAACATACATATCGATAATTACCTTAAATGTAAATGGATTAATTTCTCCAACCAAAAGACACAGACTGGCTGAATGGATGCAAAAACAAGACCCGTATATATGCTGTCTACAAGAAACACACTTCAGACCTACGGATGCATAAAGACTGAAAGTGAGGGGATGGAAAAAGATATTCCATGCAAATGGAAATCAAAGGAAAGCTGGAGTAGCAATTCTCATATCAGACAAAATAGACTTTAAAATAAAGACTATTACAAGAGACAAAGGAGGACACTACATAATGATCAACGGATCAATCCAAGAAGAAGATACAACAATTGTAAATATGTATGCATCCAACATAGGAGCACCTCAATACATAAGGCAAATGTTAACAGCCATAAAAGGGAAATCAACAGTAACACAATAATAGTAGGGGACTTTCACAACCCCCTTTAACCAATGGAGAGATCATCCAAAATGAAAATAAATAAAGAAACACAAGCTTTAAATGACACATTAAACAAGATGGAATTGATATTTATATGACATTCCATCCAAAAACAACTGAATACACTTTCTTCACAAGTGCTCATGGAACATTCTCCAAGATAGATCATATCGTGGGTCACAAATCAAGCCTTGGTAAATTTAAGCAAACTGAAATTATATCAAGTAACTTTTCCAACCACAATGCTATGAGACTAGATATCAATTACAGGATAAAAAGTGTAAAAAATACAAACACATGGAGGCTAAACAATACACTACTAAATAACCAAGAGATCACTGGAGAAATCAAAGAGGAAATCAGAAAATACATAGAAACAAAGGACAATGAAAACACGACAATCCAAAACTTATGGGATGCAGCTAAAGCAGTTCTAAGAGGGAAGTTTATAGCGATACAATCCTACTGCAAGAAACCAGAAAAATCTCAAATAAACAACCTGACCTTACACCTAAACCAATTAGAGAAAGAAGAACAAAAACCCCCAAAGTTAGCAGAAGGAAAGAAATCATAAAGATCAGATCAGAAATAAATGAAAAAGAAATGAAGGAAATGATAGCAGAGATCAATAAAACTTAAAACTGGTTCTTTGAGAAGATAAACAAAATTGATAAACCGTTACCCAGACTCATCAAGAAAAAAACGGAGAAGACTCAAATCAACAGAATTAGAAATGAAAAAGAAGTAACAACTGACACTGCAGAAATACAAAGGATCATGAGCGATTACTACAAGTAACTATAGGCTAATGAAATGGACAACCTGGAAAAAATGGACATATTCTTAGAAAAGCACAACCTTCCAAGAATGAACCAGGAAGAAATAGAAAATATAAACAGACCAATCACAAGCACTGAAATTCAAACTGTAATTAAAAATCTTCCAACAAACGAAAGCCCAGGACCAGATGGCTTCACAGGCAAATTCTATCAAACATTTAGAGAAGAGCTAACACCTATCCTTCTCAAACTCTTCCAAAATATAGCAGAGGGGGGAACTCTCCCAAACTCATTCTACGAGGCCACCACACCCTGATAGCAAAACCAGACAAAGATGTCACAAAAAAAGAAAACTACAGGCCAATATCACTGACGAACATAAATGCAGAAATCCTCACCAAAATACTAGCAAACAGAATCCAACAGCACATTAAAAGGATCATACAACATGATCAAGTGGGGTTTATCCTAGGAATGCTAGGATTCTTCAATATATGCAAATCAATCAATGTGATACACCATATTAACAAATCGAAGGATTAAAAACCATATGATCATCTCAATAGATGCAGAAAAAGCTTTTGACAAATTCAACACCCATATAAGATAAAAAGTCTCCAGAAAGTAGACATAGAGGGAACCTACCTCAACATAATAAAGGCCATATATGACAAACCCACAGCCAACATCATTCTCAACAGTGAAAAACCGAAACCATTTCCTCTAAAATCAAGAACAAGACAAGGCTGCCCACTCTCACCACTATTACTTAACATAGTTTTGGAAGTTTTAGCCACACCAATTAGAGAAGAAAAAGAAATAAAAGGAATCCAATTCAGAAAAGAAGAAGTAAAACTGTCACTGTTTGCAGATGACATGATACTATACATAGAGAATCCTAAAGATGCCACCAGAAAACTACCAGAGCTAATCTATGAATTTGGTAGAGTTTCAGGATACAAAATTCATGCACAGAAATCTCTTACATTCCTATACACTAATTAAGGAAACACTCCCATTTACCCTTGCAAAAAAAAGAATAAAATACCTAGGAATAAACCTACCTAAGGAGACAAAAGACCTGTATGCAGAAAACTATCAGACACTGATGAAAGAAATTAAAGCTGATACAAACAGATGGAGAGATATACCATGTTCTTGGATTGGAAGAATCAACATTGTGAAAATGACTATACTACCCAAAGCAATCTACAGACTCAGTGCAATCCCTATCAAACTACCAATGGCATTTTTTACGGAATTAGAACAAAAAATTTCACAATTTGTATGGAAACACAAAAGTCCCCAAATAGCCAAAGCAATCTTGAGACAGAAAAACGGAGCTGGAGGAATCAGGCTCCCTGACTTCAGACTATACTACAAAGCTACAATAATCAAGACAGTATGGTACTGGCACAAAAACAGAAATATAGATCAATGGAACAGGATAGAAAGCCCAGACATAAACCCACGCATATATGGTCACCTTATCTTTCATAAAGGAGGCAAGAATGTACAATGGAGAAAAGACAGCCTCTTCAATAAGTGGTGCTGGGAAAACTGGACAGCTACATGTGAAAGAATGAAATTAGAACACTCCATAACACCATACACAAAAATAAACTCAAAATGGATTAAAGACTTAAATGTAAGGCCAGACACTATAAAACTCTTAGAGAAAAACATAGGCAGAACACTCTATGACATAAATCACAGCAAGATCCTTTTTGACCCACTTTCTAGAGAAATGAAAATAAAAATAAATGGGACCTAATGGAACTTAAAAGCTTTTGCACAGCAAAGGAAACCATAAACAAGACGAAAAGACAACCCTCAGAATGGGGGAAAATATTTGCAAAGGAAGCAACTGACAAAGGATTAATATCCAAAATTTACAAGCATCCCATGCAGCTCAATACCAAAAAAACAAACAACCCAATCCAAAAATGGGCAGAAGACCTAAATAGACATTTCTGCAAAGAAGATATACAGATTGCCAACAAACACATGAAATGATGCTCAACATCACTAATCATTGGAGAAATGCAAATCAAAACTACAATGAGGTATCATCTCACACCAGTCAGAATGGCCATCATCAAAAAATCTACAAACAATAAATGCTGGAGAGGGTGTGGAGTAAAGGCTTGCACTGTTGGTGGGAATGTAAATTGATACAGCCACTATGGAGAACAGTATGGAGGTTCCTTAAAAAACTAAAAATAGAACTACCATATGACCCAGCAATCCCATTACTGGGCATATAGCCTGAGAAAACCATCATTCAAAAAGAAGCATGTATCACAATGTTCATTGCAGCACTATTTACAATAGCCAGGACATGGAAGCAACCTAAGTGTCTGTCGACAGATGAATGGACAAAGAAGATGTGGCACATATATACAATGGACTATTAGTCAGCTATAAAAAGGAATGACATTGAGTTATTTGTAGTAAGGTGGATGGACCTAGAGTCTGTCATACAGAGTGAAATAAGTCAGAAAGAGAAAAACAAATACTGTATGCTAACACATATATATGGAATCTAAAAAAAAATGGTCATGAAGAACCTAGGGGCAAGAGGGGAATAAAGATGCAGACCTACTAGAGAATGGACTTGAGGATACGGGGATGGGGAAGGGTAAGCTGGGACAAAGCGAGAGAGTGGCATGGACATATATACACTACCAAATGTAAAATAGATAGCTAGTAGGAAGCAGCTGCATCTCACTGGGAGATCAGCTCGGTGCTTTGTGACCACCTAGAGGGGTGGGATAGGGAGGGTTGGAGCAAGACACAAGAGGGAAGGGATATGGGGATATATGTATACATACAGCTGATTCACTTTGTTTCACAGCAGAAACTAACACAACATTGTAAAGAAATTTTTAAAAAAAGCAAAAACAAAAACAAAACTGTATGAGCCCATTAGGATCTTAATCACCTGTTAAAGATGAGAGCATCCAGTGAGGGACAACAACATTTAATCCTTTGTGGAGAACTAACTGAAATTTATCTTTTGAATCCATGCCCAAGTAGTTTCCGTGAGGCTGTCAAACAATGTTTGAACCTGGACTTAGACAGCAGAAGTGTTAATGGGCTTAGGGATATGGTAGGAGACAAAAAAGCTGCCCCGTGATGGAATGAGAAGTTCAAGTCCAGTTCAGTGCTTTTCTTTTCTCCTAAGCTGAGGTCTGTGTACTATGAATTTTTAGAACAAAATGAACTATATAAATGCAGAGAAACATTATCATAATTACTTCTGGCATAGAAATATTTTTAGCTAATGTTATTTTAATAAGAGCTGCTGTCAGGGGGGAAAAGGCAAATCATTTAAAGCAAGAGTTTGTTCTGATGTTCTCTGACTTAATGTTCCCCACCTATTCAGCTGGATTTTTCAAAGTCTCTTAAGCAGCCTGTTAGGGGAGCAAGCCTATTATTCATTCCCAGGAATAATATTGGGTAACTCTCTCTCTCTCAGGCATTGTGCTTAACGTTGCAAGGAATGGGGATAGATAGGAGAGTTTCTGTCCTCAAGGAGCTTCCAGTTTAGGGGTCTAGAGATCCAGACATCTGGTCAAGGATCAAAAATATTTTGCTGAATGAGATTTGGATGCAAGTAAATTACATGATGTACTCATAAAAACAGAGCTTAGATGATTCCAAAGAGAGATGCAGAAACACTATTTCCTGGTAAGGTGAACTTGAGGAAGTCCTAAGAAAGATGCATAGAATCACGATTGGGTTACATAAAAAAGGGCATTCCAGGCCAAGGAAAGAGCCTGAACAAAGGTAGGGAATCCTTAAAATGCATAAAATAAAACATGTAAATATCACAAAGTTTTGCCCCATAAATTAATCTGCTAAAGTTACATACTTATGAAGAACTCTGCAGAAAAATTTTCTGGGTTTAAATACTTTCTTTTCACCCCCCGCCCCCTTTTAAAAAATAACAGTGGTTCTCAAAATGTGGTCCCTAGAACATTAGCATCAGTATCAACTGGGAACATTTAGAAATTCTAGCACTAATATGCTAAAATCTCTGGGGGATGGATCCAGCAAACTGTGTTTTGACATACTCTCTACATGATTCTCATGCTGGCTAAAGTTTGAGAACCACAGGACACAACTCAGTAACTGTTTTCTTTCCTTCCTCAGTAACTGTTTTTCTTCTTCTTTCCTTCTTCCTTTTCGTCAATTCCTCTTTTCCTGATTACATGGCTATTAAAATTCTTTCTCCTTTTCTTAAGTTTCCTATCTATTTCCACCATTCTTTGTTTCAGCAGATAACTTACTGCGCAGGAGAGGCAGGGGTGGAAATGGTATCAGGAAGAACCCTTTCAGCTTTTCTCAAAATCCACAGTTAGATCATCTAGGTCCCTTTTCACATGCTTTCCCTGGTGTTTCACAGAAGGAGTGTCCCTGCTTCTCTACAAGTCTGATGGTTCCTTTCATTTTGTCTTGGAGTTCATTCCTTCCAAAAAACCTCTCAGACTTGGCTCTATCTGTTGTCCCCTCTCGCCTGCATGTTCCATCTCTCTTTCCTTACTGGCCCAATTCTCTATGCTTATGAATGTGGTCAATCTCCAGAGAAACAAGTAATAACAACAACAACAAAAAATCAATAACTTCAATAATCTTCCCTTGGCTCTATTTCCTAAAACACTGTCACTCTCTCTCTCTCTCTCTTCAGCTAGTGATTATCAAAGTTCTTGAACTCAGGAAAATAAGCTTAATGCCTAAATTCAATAATAAATATTTGGTTCTAATTCTACTTTAGATTTTTATACTTTCTGATTGTTTTGAATGCTTCCTGCATCTAAATTTTATCCTCCATTGATTTTCTGGACTCTTACTCACTCCTGAGCTCCTACACTTTGACTCTTTCTCTGTTTACTATCCTCCTCTTCTAACTCCTTCTCCTCTGTCCTTTGATCTCTGTTTCACCTCTTTTAAATGGTCCCCTGGATGATACTGGTAACTTGGATGGGCTCAGCTACTGACTATATCTTGTTTGCTATCAAATCTATGATTAAATTTCTAACCTCTATCCTGAAATGAAATCCTAATTACAGTTGTCAGTTGGACATTTGTTTATCAAAACTGGATTCTTTATTCCCCTAAACTCATTTTTAAAATCTTAATCCATGGTAACTACTTAATATATCAAGCCAAAAATGTGGAAGTCTTTTCAATACTTTTATTTCTTCCAAACACCACCCCACCTTAATTTTGTTCCCAAAGCCCATAAATTCAACCTCATAAATGGTTATAGTTTGTGTCTTATTCAGCTGTATATCTGGTAGCATGATACCATGTTGAACAACCTTCTTGCTATAAAATTCCTCCTGCTATAGAAAGACTAGAATACATACACACACACAAACACCAACACTCAGAGCACCATGATCAAAAGTCAGAAAAAAATCAGGAACTTCACATATTGAATTTACTAAATACAGGGTATAAAATAAGTGTATTTAACATATTTAAAGACATAAAAGTGTGGATCCAAAAATATGAATAAAAAGCAAAAGACTGTAAAATTACCAAATGGATTTCAAAAAGAATCACATAAAACTTTTATAAATTAAATATATAATTGAAATTAAAACCTCAATAGAAGAGTCAAACAGGAAATTAGGCACTGCTAAAGAGAGAATTAGAGAATTCGAAAAGAGTTCTGAAGAAATTCTCGAGACTGAAACAGAAAAAAAGAAATAAAAACATATAAAAATAGGGACTTCTGTGGCAGTCCAGTGGTTAAGACTCTGTGCTTCCACTGCAGGGGGAATGGGTTTGATCCCTGGCAGGGGAACTAACATCTCACATGCCTCGCAGTACAGCAAAAAATAAATAAATAAATAAATAAATAAATAAATAAAATTAAAGATACATAGATATAGATTAAGAGATATGAAAGATGTAGAGAGGTCTATTATGTGTCTAATTGAACTGCAGAAGGATAAGAGAGATATAATGGGAACTATACAGTATTCCAAGAGAGGGAAGGCTGGAATATTTAAAATTGATTAAAACTAATTCTAATCCTTAGATTCAGAGAATTTAAAAATCATAAGAAGCAGAAGTAAGAAAATATTTTGATACGTTACAGAATGATCTTAAGAGAAGTCAGAAGGGAAAGATAAATTATCTCCAGAGGAAGAATTAGAGTGACATATGATTCTCAAGTTCAAGGTCTAGAATCAAGTGTAACTTTACCTCTCTCCCACTCCTCCAACTTCATTCCTTCCTTCATCATTTCTCACTTAATTTATTGTACATAACTCCAGCCTCTTATTCTCCCTTTCTATATTTAGTTTTACTTTGCTGCCCATTATATCATTCCCACAACATTGCTGTTGGTTCCCTATCACAAACACAATCAGTTGCAAATTGCTTACTTTAGCATTCAAGGGTTTTTCCAAACTATTTCAGTAGCCTTTTCTCCTTTCACAGTTTTCTCCAGTTACCCTGGGCTCCCAGGAGCGTCACTGAACTTCTCACTAGACCTTGCATTTACAGGCTCTTTCATGTCTTTGAAAATGCTGCACTTACTCGGAAGTCTCTCCTCCACATCCTTTTCGGCTATTCTTTTTTCTTTGCCTATTAGCCTCTTTATTAGTTTGCTAAGGCTGTCATAAAAAAAGAAAAAAAAGAAAGAAAAGAAAAAAAACCCACTGCCACAGACTAGGTGGCTTAAACAACAGAAATTTATTTTCTCTCATGCTGGAGGCTGGAAGTCCAACATCAAGGTGCCAGAAGCACTGGTTTCTAAGGGGCCTTTTCTTGGTTTGCAGATGGCTGCCTTCTTGCTGCATCTTTACATGTTGTTTTTTTTTTTTCTTCTGTGCATGTGCACTCATGGTGTCTCATCCTCTTCTTATAAGGACACCAGTCCTATTGGATTAGAGTCCCACTCTTATGACCTCATTTAATTACCTTCTTCAAGGCCCTATATGTCTGGGGCTCAGGGTGGAGGAATACAGTTCAGTCCCTAACAGCCTCCCCTTACCTTTCAGGATCCAGCTGCTCTGAAATAGTCTCTGAATCCTTTCCTGAAGCCCCTCAGCACTGTTCTACCATGCCTTGTGTGCTCACAGAACATTTTTCATAACAGGGTGACTGAACCCATAACAGTGAGTCATGTACAGTATGTACAGTGTACATGCCAGGACCTCAGGAGCTGTGGTCTTTTGGAAACAGGGACCATATTTCCTTCCAATTTGAATCCACAGAATCTAGAATGCCTGTCATAAAATTACTCTGTAAAAGTGAGAGTAATAGATTAAAAAAATACACTCAAGATCCTAAAGTATTCATTTGATCTATTGTGGGGTTGTTTATAGTTTAAAGTAGAATTTACCTTAAGGCAGGTCAACTCTATCAATATATGCTACCTTCTGTGAAAGTGATTAAAACTTACTATTCACGTGTGCACACCTACCAAATCTCTGGTTCTCATGGTAACTAGACAACCTTCACAGTAGGTATGTAGACACTGTTCTAAAGGCGGTATAGGGGAGTAGAAGTAACTCCTGTGGACAGCGTATTCTTTGATCCTCATGCATAATGCATGGAGATTATGAAGGATTTTCCCTCTTAGGATGAGGTAACTCTAGGTGCAGTTACAATGGTTGGCTTTTAGGATGTGCTTGTCTCTAACAGATCTTAAGTAGCCTTCCAAAGCAGCTTTTCTTCTTGCATATGTCCTTTCTCCATGCTGTGATCTTTTATTTTTTCCCTGTTGGTAGGATTGCAGATCAAGATAAAGGAAATTTGAGGGTCATCGGTAGTTTATTTCTTCAAGGAGATTTTACAAAGATGCAGTTTAGCTCTTGAAGTGGTCAGAGTTTGGGGAAATGAGTTCCATTAGAAGAGATTCTTTTATGTGTTGTGAGGTGGGGAAGGCTACCTGTAACTAACAAAGGTCCTTCTCATTGTCACTTAAGACAAATATGAAATTAAAGGAAGCCCACAATCGCCTGTTTTAAAATACATGTTTTCACAATGTTCACATTGCAGCTCTATTTACAATAGCCAGGACATGGAAGCAACCTAAATGTCCATCGACAGATGAATGGATAAAGAAGATGTGGCACATATATACAATGGAATATTACTCAGCCATAAAAGGAAACGAAATTGAGTTATTTGTAGTGAAGTGGATGGACCTAGAGACTGTCATACAGAGTGAAGCAAGTCAGAAAGAGAAGCAAATACCATATGCGAACGCATGTATATGGAATCCTAAAAAAAAAAAAAAAATGGTTCTGAAGAACCTAGGGGCAGGACAGGAATAAAGATGCAGATGTAGAGAATGGACTTGAGGACATGGGGAGGGGGAAGGGTTAAGCTGGGATGAAGTGAGAGAGTGGCATGGACATATATACACTACCAAATGAAAAATACATAGCTAGTGGGAAGCAGCCGCGTAGCACAGGGAGATCAGCTCGGTGCTTTGTGACCACCTAGAGGAGTGGGATAGGGAGGATGGGAGGGAGACGCAAGAGGGAGGAGATATGGGGATGTATGTATATGTACAGCGGATTCACTTTGTTATAAAGCAGAAACTAACACACCATTGTAAAGCAGTTATACTCCAATAAAGATGTTTAAAAAAAAATAAAAAATAAATAAAAACACTAAAAAAAATAAAATAAAATAAAATACAGGTTTTATTATTATTCAGGTATGGGAAGGCCAACTGATCAGCTGATGATTGCCACTGAAAAGGTAACTTGTTATTCACAGTTTCCTAGAGGAGGGGACATGCCATGCCAAAGGGAAGCCACCCAAGGAAGAACCACGTTCTTTCAGGGGGCAGAGGGGTGAGGGGAAAATGTGGGCAAGAGCCTTCATTAGCATTTCTGTGGGAAGAAAGGGGAGTGGTGGGGTATCCAGGCTGAGGTCCGGCTGGTCTGAATACTTTTGGCAGGCTCTGGGGCATAGGGACCATCCCTGGTTGTCTGGTACCCGGCCCTTGAGTGATTAAGGCAGGTGGATGGTGGCCCTGAGTGTGAGAGCCTGATAGAGAAGGTTGTTAGGGGTGTAGGCTCTGGGTTGGTTGGTTTGCATATGAGAGTTGGGCTCACAGGCAAGTCATTTACTATCTCTAGGAACTGGCGAGCCCTGGGAGGCACAGTCCCTCCAGGGTCAGCAAGGCCCCAGATCTCAAGGCATCAGAATGAAAAGGCATGCTTAATACACAACCTGTGAAGCTCAAACACAAATTCACTTAGGAAGTTTTCAATCTTTGTCAGAGAGAAAAGGAGAGATTAAGGAAACTGGCAGAATGAGGTGAAGTGGGGTAGACAATAAACTACACATCCTTTCTTAAAAAGTTCTGTTCCATCACAAAGGGTTGGTAAAACAGGTCCAGGGGTGGGGGGGAAACTCAGTGGATATATCTGATATAGACAGCCACAGCACCCCTGCCTGTTAACCTAGCTGATGTTGTCAGATAAGGCCTCATCTTCCATGAGTGATCTCCTTTTATTTTATTAAAAAAGCAGTTGTTATAATACCTTGCAGCTTTTGCTTTCTCTGATCATGAAGATTAGGAAAGCCCTGAATTATTTTTTTTAAAGAATAAACTGAAACACCAAAGGTTAATGCCCTTTTGGGAGTTTAGTATAATAATGAATGAGTAGATAAAGCTCACTTTGAACCATCACTCGACTCAATGAGGGTGATTTTTGTGTTTCCATTCCATGCAGTCTTTTCTGGGCTGGTGCATTTCTTCTTTGCTGTATGTCCCTTTGGCACCCTGTAAAGCAGCTGCTTATCTGATTATTTCTGCTGAGAAAATACATTGCACATCCTGCTTTGCATGTGCTGCCTTGAATTATATTTCTGTTTTACCACTTGCTGAAAAAAACTGCATCTCAGCAGTGCCCCAACTCCCCTGGGAAAGACATCCATCAACACGGACCTGTTTTTCCCCTTAGGTGCCTGTCCATTTTGGTGCCTCTTATTAAGCCTCATAGGTTCCTATTCATCAAAATCATGCCAAGGAAGCCTTGAATTCTTCCTGAGGTGCATATTCAGCAGAATGCCAAGGAAGAGCAGAGAAACACAGAGAGAAAGCACTGAAAGAGTGTGCAAATTAGGCTACCTATTTTTATTCAAAAGACCCAAAAATGTAAAGGCATGGATCAGAGTTTTAAATAAAACCCATTCCTGACTTATTAAAACTGCCTTGCCTACCCTCCTCTATGCATTAATTGTCCAAGGAAGCAGGGAAGTTAGTGACCAAGATATAAGATTAGGAATATCCTAAGGGTTGTGATTCAGCAAGGAAGGATGCATGGACTTTGGTTTACGTATCTACCTACCTCTCTCCAGAGAACTAACATATTTGAAATAAACGTGAATGGAAAAATGTCACCTGTCATATTAAAGAATGTTAGGGGAAAAGGACACTGAGATGGGAAACTTGACATAAATCCAACTTAGAAATCACTTTGAATTTGAGCATATGTCCAACGTAATAGATTACCTAGGAATTGAACTGTAATTAAAATCAGGTTCTGTGGATTGGGTTGGGGAGATGTTAATGATTATACTATTTTTAGAAGAAATAATTACATGGTGATGAGGACATGCAACTGCAACTCCCTTGTGGCTGCAGGGGGTTGTGGTCATTGATGGGACACGATGCTTCTCGTGAGGGGAAAAGTAATAAATATACTTGGCCTGTTAAAGAACAAGGGCGCAGAAGCATGGAATCACCTTCTAGGAGCTGTGGGTGTGCGCGTGTGTGCTTAATCTCTTTGCAGAATGTGCTGGTCCTGATTTGAAGGCTCAGTTGAGTAAAGGAAGCAGAGCTGTGTACCAGGACAGGTAAGCCTAGTTCAGATGGTTATCATGTGCAAAGTCGAGAAGTCACTGGGCTTGGTGGTTGGCATAGAGAATTTTGTGTGTGTGTGTGTGTGTGTGTGTGTGTGTAAAGTGGATGAGTGGTGTCAGACTCCAGGTCAGAAGGACTATGGTTCTCCAAGTTACAAAGGAACCGAGAGAGGAAGAGAGTTCCAAGTGGAAAAATAGATGGGTATAATCTCAGCTCTCCCTTTGGGCAAAGGTTGAAGATGGCTTTCATACCTAATATCCTCTTTGTTCATAGAACGCTACACCTTGATAAATGAGGTGACAAGCGTTGGCAGTAGTGCCTAGGCTTTCCTGTGAGTAACCAAATAAGAGAAGCCTGGAAAATGTACCTGGAGACCATGTTGCTGGTCACTAGTTCTCCAGGGAGATCAGCTGGCACAAAAGAGAAGCAAATCCATCAGATTTCCCCCCGACCCTTTTTCGCTATCTCAACGTAGCTGATGTTCCTAGAATTTGTTTTCTGGCTGTGTGGTTTTGAGATGATACTCCCCTCATTATGTTCTTATAAATAGCTCTGGATACTGGCAGTGCATGAAACTAGTTCCAGCCACAGGAGAATCATTGTAGGTGGCCTCTGCCTGGATCCACCTGAGTTTTCTCAGTTCAGTCATGGGCTATACTCTCTGGAAATATATATGATGTAATTATTGAGGTTACTCAGAAGTGAATATAGTATTTGCCAAGAAAGGGCTATGAGATGAATTTGAGATTGTAAAATGGAGTCAAATAGGAAAGGATTGGAAGAGCTTGGTTGGCTGACTCACAAGGGTTTAAAGGATGACTGTGAGAATGTGTATCTGTACCCTCTCTACCCAGAACATAGTCTGTGCTCCAACATTATTTTGCTCAGTTGTGAAGGTATTTGTGGATTTAAAATTCCTAAACTTTCATCATACTGCACTAGGTAAGATGGGTGAGAAAAAAAGGGAAATCATTGACAGAAAGGCCTTGAAAGCCAGGAAAATGGTTTCTGGGAATAAATTTCCTTTCTATTTCCTTCAGTCTATGCTAGTGGGCAGTTACCTAAGAAGAGCTGCACCCGAGGGAGCCTTGGGCTGGATGTGTGTCAGCAGGTGTCTGATTCAGTTCAGGTTATGCACTCAAATTTCCCCCTCACCCGTCTTCTCACTAGCATCACAGAATAGTCAACAAACATCTTGTAATTAGTACTTTTCAAATTAAGGCAAACATGGGCATAAGCTTGGCTCTCTCTTTGGGCAGAGTTTGCAGATTACTTTTTTGTGTGTGACAGATGTTTTATTTATAGGGAATTAAAATGTAGGCATATACATGACACAAACATTATATATAGTACTTTCCATGATAGAAGCTATGATACTGCTCACAGAAAGGCCTCAATTCAAGTTGCACACTGCACACGCTAGAATGCACACCTGGGGAGGAGAGGGGGACTGATGGCCTTTTTGTTTTGGTTTTGGTTTAAATAACTTCTGGATGCATTCAAGTAATACTGATCATTTAATGTTCAAAAAACTTTTAATAAACAAATTCCGAGTAAAATTAATTGAAATATTGTTACACATCATTTCCAATGTACAATCAAGTCAATGCACAACACTTAAAAGGAAGGGGAAAAAAATCTAGTGCACCCACAAGGAAAACAGCTTTTTATTCATTTCTGTGTTTACTAAAGTGTGTAATTGTTTAATATAAATACTGAATTGCAGATTATTTTTTATACCTAATCCCCTCTTTATTTATAAATGTTATCTCGACAAACAAGGCAGCATTCTTCTGTACTCCAGGTAAAAAACAAAGTTTGCTGTCTGAGAACTGGAGGTCTTTCTGCTTTCTGGCATTTACCCTATTCCCATCTGTATCGTCAGGCCATTCAAGATGGCTGTTCTCTTGCTCTCTGTACATCCCCTGCTCAACCAGTACTTGCTTCCTCTTAATTATAGGGCATAATTAGTAACTACCTACATGCTTTCTCCCTGCCCTAGCTGCTGGTTTCCCTGGTAACTGATGAGCCACCCTGACCTCAATCTCCCTATAAATGGTAGCCTCCTTCTCCCTCAAGTAGTGGAGATTGCTGCCATGTCCTGTCTGCCATCTCCTGTACACAGTGGGGTTGCTCCAGGACCTTCTGCTTCAGATATGCAAGATTCTCCTGTCTCTGTCACTGTTCCCCAGCTCTTTTTCCATCTCGCAGCTGGGCAACTACAAGGCTTGCAGTTCTGAGGGATACAGCCCAACACCATCAGATGTTTCATTCTGAACATTTTGTTACATTATCAGCCACCTGAGTGGACCAGGAAGTCAGGAAGCCGTAACTAACCAGCAGCATGAACCTGCCTTCTCAGAGCTTCGGCTTTCTGATCTCTTCAACACAGAGGTTCATCCCTTACGTTCTGAATTATCCCAGAGCATCCTACCAGCTTGAAAATTATAATCCCATGTTTCTGTGAAATCTAACTGCAGAAGGTTTTCATGTCGGATGTTCTCTCAGAGAACAGAAATTAAAGTGCCAGAAATTAAAGAGGAATAATAGAACACTTACTTTATAGATGGAGTCATTTTCATAAAGGAGATTATAATAGAGATTTTCCATTTCAGTCCACAGATTTTTTATAAGAGTAACTAAGCAAGGATTTCTTGCTCACAGTCTTTTCCACTATGTCTTTTTTAGAGGGAAACGAGGTCTTTTGCAAGAAAGCTGTTGTTCAAAGTATGTCCACAGAACCTGATTTTAAGACAACCCTTTTGAGACTATAAGTCACTGGAAGAAGATGTGAAGTTTTCTTATTCTATGTGGATTTGCTGTTCTGGTTAATGTGTGTGTATGTGTGTATGTGTGTTTAATCCATTTGCAGATGGAGTCATTTAACATACTGCTGCCTATCTAAGTGATAATCTTTCTTTGGGGGATTTGCAAGGCTTGGAGACCAAGGAATGGCTTTTCAAATAAATATTTTATCAAAAGGTTGAAACAGGCATAGACACACAAAGGTCTGATGCAAACCCTGTCAGATGCCTTTCAGTGTGCAGTCGTCCCGTGAACAAGCACATGCCGACTCCAGAGGGAACCGTGCTCCCAGGGGTCAGAATTAATTCCGAGAATGCTGATTTTTTTTTAAATTAATTAATTAATTAATTTTATTTTTGGCTGCGTTGGGTCTTTGTTGCTGCGCGTGGGCTTTCTCTAGTTGCAGCGAGCGGGGGCTACTCTTCGTTGCGGTGCGCGGGCTTCTCATTGCGGTGGCTTCTCTTGTTGCGGAGCATGGGCTCTAGGTGGGGGGTCTTCAGTAGCTGTGGCTCGTGGGCTTAGTTGCTCGAGAATGCTGATGTTTAATTTGTCATTCAGTATGCAGCCCAGAGATGGAGTGAATATCTGGGCAAGAGGGACGCACCACCTTCCCAGCCCCTGCTGGTTGGCAACGCACTACAAGCAATGAGAAAAAAGAATCCAAAAGAAAGAGAAGGAACAGTAGGGGTTCTGAATCTCCAAATCTGATCAGTTTCCAAGATCCTGTGTTTTGATACAAAGCCTCAGGAGGCTAATAGATGCTGTATTTTCAGTCTGATTTGTGAGATTTTTCTGTTTGCTTGCTTCTGCTTTTTGTTTGTGTTTTGGTTTTTCATTGTAGACATTTTTTTTTTGCTCTTCAATGAAAACACTAGGGCATAAAACTTCCAGGAACTTAATGTTGAGGCCTGAGATCAAGTGAAAGGGCAGAAATTAGCTGGTAACCCACAGATCTGAAAATGTGGTTTTTAACTTAGAAAAAATACAAGGTAGGGAAACATTTTGAAAGAAAATATTCTGTCTGTTTTCTCCTGAACTACCTGATACCAACTTCCAAATTATACTCCTCTCATTTGAAAATGGATTTTTATTTAAATAGTGTTTATTTTATGTCAAATTATACATGCATGTACTTCAAGGATCCAAATTTGTTTTTTCTACAAGGCTTGTTACAAAAAACAGCATTCTGACCTCCCCCTTTTTTTTCCCTCAAAAGCAACAACTTTCAACTCTTCAGCTGATGTTCTCTGAATTTACCTACATATCTCTAAAGAACATGCACATATTTCTGCTTGGTTTTTCGGTTATAGATATTATCAATTAACTCCCCTCTATGAAAGATTAGCTCTCTTTCACCACCTCCTCGGCCCAAGTACATACTTACATAATAGCCTTCCTGTTCACACATTCTCCCAATACACTTGTATTATAATTCTGGTTACAGTATTTAGTGTTGTATTATGACGGGTAAACACTCTCTACAACTGAACCATGATTACTTTTATTTTCCTTCACACCATGTTTTCCTTCCCTGAAGTTAATAATTATCTTGCTTTTTTTTCCCTTTCTGCTTAGCTTCCTTTTTTTTTTTAATTAAAAATGATCCTGAGCCTTTCATCCAGCGGTACACTCTATACAACATGTTCAACACTTTAGGTGTTCTATCAATTTCATATTTTTGAAGAAATCTCTCTTTCTGATTTGCTCTTAGGTAATTGGTATACAGATGTCATCTTGACATCTCTCTTTATTATTATGCTGGTTATTTCCTCTGCTTCTTTTTGTATTAGATTTCACATTTCCCTGGATCCCCTGTGTTCTTCCTTTTTTGATTATTTGCTTCATTTGCTTAATGAAATATATTTTCCAGTGGCTTCTTAAGAAAGAGTACATTGGAGGTAAATTTTCAAGGCAATTTTTATGCATGCCTAAAAATGGCTTTATTCAACCTTCACATTTAGTTGCTAGCTTAGTTCAGTATACAATTTTAGATTGAGAATAATTTGATAGTGTGGGAATTCTTTTTTTTTTAAAAAGCAGAACGATACTTGGGTGTAATAGTCAGTTTGTGCTAAGGTGTTTTGCAGTAACAAACAACTCTTCTAAAATCTCGTTCATTTACAACAGTGATAGTTTATCTCTCACTTGGTTTTTATGCTGTCAGCTATGAGTCATCTTTAATGAGGCTCCATGGGCCTTCTGACTTCAAGATCTAGGAGGAGGCAGAAGTGCCAGCCTGAGCCATTCTTTTCCTGGCAAGGGAAAGAGTAAAAGAGTTGGTGGTATTATATGACTCTCAAAGCTTTTGCTCAAATGCCACTGGCTAAAGAATGTCCATAGAGTGGGTGGGGAATTATATTTCTAGTGCAGGGAGATATTAACAATACAAGTTATGTGACAATTGGAGGGGATCTATTATTCTGTTATAGGAAGGGGAACAGACATTTAGAAAATATATTACAACCAAACAGATAATGTTAATGTTAGGGTAACAGCTATATTTGTCATCACAGAGGACTTTTTATAGCCTGGCTTTTTTTTAGCTTTTTTAAAGAGTAATAACATGGGTGAGTAATACTTCCTATTCAGTATCTTCCATTTATTCACCTGTATTTCACTCTTTCACTGCTATGAGTGTGGTTAGAACCATGTTGATGTTTGCTCTCACTTGGTTCTAGAAAAAATTTTCAAAGTTAAAATGGACTATAGAAGCCATTTGGTATAAACTATTGATTAGGTACAAATTTCTAGATTGTAAACCTTGGCCCTCTCACTTAAAATTCCTAAATTACATGTTGGAGTTTAGATCACTCATATGTAAAACAAGGATACTGATAGTTGATTCACCAGGCTGTTTTGAGAATTAAAGGCCATAATATATTCAAAAAAACATAGCCAAGTGTGTGACTTATATCAAGTACTCTCTTCATACTGGTTAAATGTGAATTTCTCCAGATTATGAATCAATAGAAGCTCGACATTGTAGACAGAGTAAGAAGTAAGTATACATTAGCCCCCAAGCTCACTTATTAGAGACAGTATTTATTATCATTATCAGTAGGCTGAGATAATGCATTTTAACTTACAGTCAGCATTTTCACTGTTAACCCACATAAACACAAGATTCCCAGAAAAGCTGAATAAAAGGTTGACTTAAAAGAAAGCCAGCAAAAAAAAAAAAAAAAAAAAAAGCCAGCAACCTAAATGTCCATCAACAGATGAGTGGATAAAGAAGATGTGGTATAGATACACAATGCCATAAAAAAGAATGAAATAATGCCATTTGCAGCAACATGGATGGACCTAGAGATGATCATATTACTAAGTGAAGTTAGCCAGACAGAAAAAGACAAATAGCATATGATATCACTTACATGTGGAATCTAAAAAACTGATACAAATGAACTTATTTATAAATCAGAAATAGACTCACAGATATAGAAAACAAACTTATGATTACCTAAGGGGAAAAGTAGGGAGGAATAAATTAAAAGTTCAGGATTAAAATATAAACACTACTATATATAAAATAGATAATCAACAAGGACCTACTGTATAGCGCAGGAAACTCTCCTTAATATCTTATAATAACTTATAATGAAAGAGAATGTTAAAAAAGTATATATTTGTATATATATAACTGAATCACTTTGCTGTACATCTGAAACTAATACAACATTGTAAATCAACTATATTTCAATGCAAATTAAAAACAAGAAACCCAAGCTGTATTATTTTCAACCTGCTCCTGATTCTTTTTACAAACATGGCTTCACACTTATTGTTTATAAACAGGAGCCCATGCATATGTGTGTGGCTGTCTTATCATTGCGAGTAGACTGTGAAAGTTCTCACCTTCACATAACACCTCATTCTAGCTTCCAGCCGATTGAATGTTTGGTTCTACTGAGCAGGTTGAGGGAGCTTCCAGGGCAACGGAGGCAAAGTTTACTTAAATCAATCTGAGATGCAAGATCGTAATTTTCAAACTAGTCCCATCATGGAATGTAAAGTTTGATCTTATTCTTGAAATCTGTAGAAGTTAGAGGAGCTTTACTTCTTGAGTGGAACTTTTTCCTCCACCAACTTTGATGTTAGAAAACTCTGGTTTTGACCTCTGAACATACTTTGGGCTTATTGGAAAAGAAGCCCCTAGCTTAGTGCATATTGCCATCTCGGTAATATCAAAGGTAAATCATAGCTGGTAGTACACTAATGGCTATCGCTGCCCCTCACTACTTTCCCCAAGAGAACTGTATTTCTGGGGTGGGAATGATGAAGTTGTTATTTACAGTTCATAATCTCCATAAGGCACCGACAACAGATCTAAACTCTATTCCTTGATACACGAGTACCATTTTCTTTCTCTCTCATTCTCTCTCTCTGTGTGTCAGTATTTTTCTTCTTAAGGAATTCATATTGGTCTCTATCTTCTCTTCTGACATTTGTCTCTGTGTTTGAAATGACAGTAAATAATACAGAACTTAACGGCTGCATAAACACCATATTCAAGTCAGGATCAAAAATCCCTTACCCTCAACATTTTTCTCTCTAATAGAAACTTAGCCTTATAGTTCTCAGGGGAAAAATTATGTTGGTGAAACCTAAAAATATATTAGCTCTTGATAAATGGCTCTCCAAAGTCCAGGATGTTATTATTACTTAATAATTTAGAACGCTGAAGATGAATATCTGTTCCTCAGGGTGTGAATGAAAGGGTATTAAATTGGCCCTCAAGGACCTTTTTAGTTTTTGTTTTAGTTTCCTAGGGCTGCCATCACAAATGACACAAACTGGGCAGCTTAAAACAAAAGAAATTTATTCTTTCACAGTTCTGGAGGCCAGAAGTCTGAAACCAACGTGTTGACAGAGCTGTGCTCCCTCCAGAGGCTCTAGGGAAGAATCCTTTCTTACCTCTTCCAGCTTCCGGTGGCCACTGGGGTTCCTTGGCTTGTGGCCACAGCTCTCCATCTTTGCATTGCCTTCCCCTCTGTCTCCCTCAAAATCCCCTCTGCCTCTCTCTTATAAAGATATATGCTATTGCATTTAGGACCCAGCCAGATAATCCAGATAGCTCACCCTCTCCAGATCTGTAAATTAATCACATCGTGTGCCCTATGAGATACCATTACAGGTTCCTGGGATTTGAGGTGGATATCTTCTGAAAGGCCACTGTTCAACCCTCCACAGTTCTTCTTTTAACTGCCCATAGTTATAAAATCAAGTGAGATTTTTTTCCTTTTGGAGACTGAAGCTCTGGAGAACTTTTTCCAATGGGTTTATGACATCCTCTGTTAGGAGATTCCCTTCATCCAAGTTCAGTCTGAGATCATTGGTCTTCCCTCTCCCCCTGGCCTCCCTGGCTACTCTCACTTGTTTTCTAATGTGGACACGCATGGCTCTTCCTGACGCACTGTCTCCTTTTTCACATTCAATGGTATATCAATGGCCTTTATTCTAAACACACACAGAGAATTGGGGCCATCCCAGATTTAAGGCTGGAGCTAGGACACAATTTAATGTGTAACGGTGGATTACAGTCCCTCCTGGGAGCTCCTGGTGGAGTTTTCCTTCTGTATTTGGTTGTTGAGGGCTTCACTGCCTTCCTTTGGGGCTTAGAGGCTTTTAAGCAAATGATCGTGGTTCTCACGGAGCTCACTGGGATCTGATTCCAGTTTTTGCTGTCTGGTCTCCATTTTTCAGGGGTGAGCAAGGGGAATGTCCATTAGTAGGTATGAGAGGAAATAGAGAAGAGAAGGGTAATACTCGTCCCTCTTTTCCATCACAACAGTTGGAACAAACTATTAGAACAATTGGGGGGGGTGTGTCCACACACCCTAATAATCTCTGTAACTACAGTAACTTCACCGAAAATCAGGACCAGAACTAGACTGAGTTTTCTGAGTGCCTCCCTGCATGGAACTTGATTTACAGCTGTCAGTTATTTTCCTGGGAATAACCACATCTGTAGTTTCCTTCTCAATTCATAACAGCTTCCCCCTGATTTGTCCTCTGCTGCCTCTTGCCAGACTCAGTCTCTCCTCCAAAGCACTGAATGAATCATTTGTGCCCTGATGCACTGCTAGGAATAAGCCTGACAGGGATTTCACATGAAATGACTAAAACAAAGGTGTGATCTCTGGTCGATTCACTCTAAAATATTTTTTGTTTGTTTGTTTGTTTGGCCGCGGTGTGGGGCATGCAGAATCTAGTTCCCCGACCAGGGATCAAACTATGCCCCCTGCAGCGGAAGCATGGAGTCTTAACCACTGGACTGCCAGGGAAGTCCCAGATTCACTCTGAAATGGATCAGGGTGAAAAATAAAGCACTGAGCATAGTTCAATGCTCAGGCGGGTAGCTACACGTACCAACTTCTATGCTTACCTCCGGTTCCCTCTATTTTCCATGCCTTGGTCACAAGGGAACTTACAGGGTGCATATGGATGGATTATCATGTATCCTGGGAAAATGATTCAAATTTCATGCCCTATATACAGCCACTCATTAGCATCTTTTACCAGCATCAAGCCTCCCCATCTATATCAGCAGGCAAAGAAAACCTTGGGTGGCTTGCCACTGATATAGTCAATGTCCACCTATAAAAGCCTACTGCTTTTATAAAATTTGAAGAAAAGTTAGAAGAAAGACAAAGTATCCCGAATAAGGTTTCCTAGGGCTGTCATAATAAATTACCACAAACTGGGTGGCTTAAGACAACAGAAATTTATTCTCACATTTCTGGAGGCTATAAGTCTGAAAGCAAGATGTTGGCATAGCTGTTCTCCCTCTGGATGTTCTAGCGGAGAATGCTTCCTTGCCTTTCCCAGCCTGTGGAGGCTGCTGGTGTTTCTTGGCTGTGGCAGCGTATTTCCAACCTGCGTTCATCTGCACTCAGCTTTCTTCTCTGTGTTTGTGTTTTCTTTCTTTTTTTTTCCTATGAGGTCACTGGATTTAGGACCTACTCTAACCCAAGATGACCTCATCTCAAGTTTCTTAATTACTTAACTGCATCTGCAAAGATCCTTTTTCTAAATAAGGTCTTGTTCACAGGTTCCAGATAGACCTATCTTTTTTGAGCGGGGGCAAGGGGGTCACCAGTTAACCCACTATGACGAGTGCATGACTGGCTGACTTCTCACGGGCCACAACTGTTTTTTTTGA